>NW_023494794.1:28877395-28984895 GCF_904425465.1 Colossoma macropomum
CTGCATCCCAGACCTCCTGTAAGCTCCTATTCACTGCACTATGATCCTACTTCACTGAGATAATACCATCTGAAATAAATTAATTTAATAACAAATCAAGTTCATGTCTAATATTGATCATTATGACCTTATCATAAAAATGTTATAATATGATTCTGCTGATTTCTACATGTTTTATTTGTTTTAAGTAGTGAAATTATTTTATTATACGGGCAGATTAGTTTACTTTTCACATGAAATAGTTCATAAAACAGGCCACATGATCTGCCAGCACAAGATCATCTCACTGAGCAATATTACTGTAAACAAGTGACAACGTCTAGAAATACATTTGGATACACTGTTCAAGAAGACGGTTCTTCAAGGGTTCTTTAGTCAAGAAAAATGGTTCGATATAGAACCTTGGACATTCAAAGAACCCTTTTTGATGCTATATAAAACCCTTTTCAAAAAGGTTCTATATAGAACCATGAACACACAAAGAACCCGCTCTGATGCTATTTAAAACCCTTTTCAAAAAGGTTCTATAGAGAACCATGAACACTCAGAGAACTGTTTTGATGCTATATAAAACCCTTTTCAAAAAGGTTCTATAGAGAACCATGAACACTCAGAGAACCCGTTTTGATGCTATATAAAACCCCTTTCAAAAAGGTTCTATAGAGAACCAAGAAAACTCAGAGAACCCGTTTTGATGCTATATAAAACCCGTTTCAAAAAGGTTCTATAGAGAACCATGAACACTCAAAGAACCTGCTTTGATGCTATATAAAACCCTTTTCAAAAAGGTTCTATAGAGAACCGTGAACACTCAAAGAACCCGTTTTGATGCTATATAAAACCCTTTTCAAAAAGGTTCTATAGAGAACCAAGAAAACTCAGAGAACACGCTTTGATGCTATATAAAACCCTTTTCAAAAAGGTTCTATAGAGAACCATGACCACTACTCAAAGAACCCGTTTTGATGCTATATTAAACCCTTTTCAAAAAGGTTCTATAGAGAACCATGACCACTACTCAAAGAACCTGTTTTGATGCTATATTAAACCCTTTTCAAAAAGGTTCTATAGAGAACCATGACCACTCAAAGAACCCGTTTTGATGCTATATAAAACCCTTTTTAAAAATATAGCAAAAATATAGCATGTAAACTGGGCTGGAAGCATTCAGATAACCATGGCCTTTACTAAAGAACCCTTGAAGAACCATCTTTCTAAAGAGTGCACTAAAAAAAGCATTCATTGACTCATAGTCATAGCAGAACCCTTTTTAATGCTACAGAGAACCAATTTTTTAAAAAGTTTTTACCATATACAAGAAGTTCTCCATCACAGAGGAGAAGCATGTAAACTGGAAGCATTTAAGCATGGAAACAGTTCCTTTTTCTATATATAACCGTCGCCTCTACTAAAGAACCCTTGAAGAACCCCCTTTTTAAGGGTGCAGCCTCAATATGTACGACGTATTAACTGGATTTAAGATGATTTACTTTCAAAGATAGCACGATTTTGCAGTGACTGGAAGGGAGGGAGCTCAGTTTTAGGCGTATTTGGGTTCAGTTATTAAACAGTAAGTGGATGTATTGAATAATGTATGTCAGTCTTGGTATTATACTGTGTGAGTGGACAGCAGGTGGGATTATTTCACTGCAGAGGTGGACTGCTGAGATGAATTCTGATTGGTGGATTCCTGCCTCCACACTGTGAGGTCAGCAAAAAGTTTATGTGTGTGTGTGTGTGTGTGTGTGTGTGTGTGTGTGTGTGTGTGTGTGTGTGTGTGCGGTCCGGCTGAAGCGGTTGTGGTTATGTAAGGCTGATGGGCAGTAGTGTTATATGCATCTGATGACTGCGTCAAACATTTGCATTTGCTGGAAATAGACTGCGTTCAGGGAAAAATCAATACATGAGAGAAAACCACTGGACGGAACAACCACAGCAGAACCGCAATAAAATTAAAACTGCTGTACAATAAAAGTACATTAATAACACAACAATACTACACAAACTGCTACAGAACATCAGGAACATTACAAAGAGCTAAACTTCACATCAATACATCAACGAGTGCATCAGAACCTGCCATACAAGAATGCATCAAAAACTACTCTACACTCTTCAAAGAGACGGTTCTTCAAGGGTTCTTTAGTAAAGACAATGGTTCTATATAGAACCATGAACCTTTTACATGCTAAAATGGTGTAATGGTTCTTCAGATTGACGTAAAATGCGTCGTAGATGGTTCTATATAGCGCCTAAAAGGGTTCTGCAACTGTGACATTGTCCAACAAATAACAAGGGTTCTTTGGTAAAGACAAATGATTCTATACAGAATCATGAACACTCAAAACAACCATTTCACGATGCAAAGAACCCTTTAACCATGGTTCTATACAGAAACGTTTTGAAAATGGTTCTATATAGAACCAAAAAGGGTTCTGCTATTGTTCCAAGCCTGACATCATCACAACAGCAGAACCTTATCTTGGTGCCATACTGAACCATTATCAAAAAAATTCTATACAGAACCATATAGAACACATTCTTCATCAATCTGAAGAACCATTTCACCATGCAAAGAGCCATTTCAGCATGAAATGGTTCTATATAGAACTCATGGTTCTAAATAAAACCATTGCCTTGAAAGAACTCTTGAAGAACCATCTACAGCAAATTCTATATCAGTCCGAAGAATGATTTCACTATGCAAAGAAGCCTTTAAGCATGCAAATGGTTCTTTGAGTGTTCATGGTTCTAGAACCATTGTCTTTACTAAAGAACCCTTGAGGAACCGTCTTTTTTTCTAAGAGTGTACAATTATGCCTCAAAACTACTTTACAAGAACTATATGTCAAAAACTACTATGCAGCAACAGATTATCTAGTAAATGGAGCTTTTATGTAGTGATAAACTATATAAAAAGCAATGAAATATTCAGAGCTTTGTTTTTTCAAGGATTATATTCTGATCTATTTAATATATAGAATAAGATAAATATATATATACACGTATACAATCATCGTATATACGGTACTTTCTAATAAGAGGCGTCTGTCCCAAACCCCTAAATTCACACTTAGATTTTTTAATTATTATTTTAATTAATTAAATTAATACGTTTTTAAGATCTTCTTGATTCTATTTAATTTTTTTTACCAAAAACTTTGTTCAGAAAATGCTGTCCCATGTTTTCATGTCACTACCGAAACACAGTGTTTCAGTCTGTAGGCGGAGCCTTATTTTAGCCACGCCCCTGCATTTTAGAGTAGGAAGTGAGGCTGCATCCCTGTCCCTCTTGGCCACATGGTGAGCAGTTAGATCCCATTGTTTTGAAGTAAATGAGTCCCAAAGTCTGAAAATCAGTGTGGAACATTAAGAATCAACATATTTTCTGCAGTTCAGCACTTTTTAGTGTTTTAATGTTAAATATGATGATTTTCTGTGTGAACAGCTGTTCAGAGCTGTGTTTGCTGGTCTGTACTGGCTGAGATTTTGAGCTCAAAACAGTCACTACTGAAACATTCGGTAAAGCTTCAGTAGAGTCATTATTGTTTTGGTAGTGACACAATGGAATGTTCAATCATTTCTATTAATAAAATAAACATTTTTTTGACTTTGAACCCGTTTGGCAGAATGATACATAAAAAATAAAATATCAGGATCTACTATACAGCAAAAATACATCAATACATCAAACTACTATACACACATAACCAAACTACTAAACAATAATGCACCAAAACTACAACAGCACGTCAAAAACGACTACATAACAGTACAGCAAATACGACTGTGCATCAAAAACTACTGAACTGCAAAAACTACAATACAAACATGTCACTGGTGTCGAAAAAAAAAAAACTTATTTCTCCATTTTTGTCGTTTTTATAGTAGAAGAGCTTCTTCCCACAAGCCATCACTCTCTTGAACAATTAAAATATTACACATAAAAATATTCAAGCTTCTAAACTGCACTTCTAAAGATACTGGTATACATTATCACACTCTGTCTCAGACCAGGGTTTATTCGAGCACCTCACTTACCCGCCTTATTACCCCCTTATCTGACTGTTCCCTCACTGATCTCTTTCATTGCCACTGTACACCCTTTAACTGCTGCTGCACTCAGCACTTTAACTTTAGACACATACTTTGCACATTGTAAGGTTTACAGGTATGACTGTGTGTGTGTGTGTGTGTGTGTGTGTGTGTGTGTGTGTGTGTATGAGCGAGTGATGGTAGGAATGCATGTTTTATTTGATCTTATTTTATTTTATTTACCACATGTAAATGTCTGATACTGTGCACTGTGAGCTCCTGTAACCAAAACCAAATTCCTTGTATGTGTAAACACACCTGGCCAATAAAGCTTGATTCTGATTCGGATTCTGATGTGAAAATGCCTGTTCTCCTTTACCTTGTGTATAAATGTCATGAAGTATGGACCAACAGAAATGGCCCAAAATTACTTGGAAAAAAGTCTGGTTCCATTGACGTACATTACGAGTACAGTAGGCCCAGTCCCATTTCACCCCTCGCCCCTACCACTTAGCCCTTAGCCCTCCGTTTGGGCGTTCACGTCTAGGGGCAGGGTGTCCTGATTCTTGTGGAGATAGAGGGGTGGGGCGAAGTGTTAGGACTACATAGGCCTCCAAACGGAGGTTTTTCAGAGACTCCAAACAGAGAGATATGAGAAAAAAAGAAAAATAGGCAAGACGGCTGAACAAGAGACCAAAGAAAGAATTTCTGTTGAAAAATGATCTTAGTTTAATTTCAGTGTATTATGGTCTAGTATGCTAATGTCTCAGTAGCCAGCTAGCTAAATTTCCCGTTCCACCTTAAATAGTCCAGCAGTTCTGACACCTGAAGCGCCAGAATGTAACTGCTACACCGTTTAAGGTGGAACGGGAAAAGTCAAACAAGAAGCTGGTGAATATCTGACTTCAGCTTCATATCACTGAAGAATTAGGGGTGGGCGATAATAAATAATTGCCCCCCTCTTTGAAGATCATATGATGCCCTAAATGTAACTAAAGCCCAGCAGTGAGGAGCTGAACTTTACCCTCCTCTGCTGTCACTGCAGACTGGAAGAGTCGCCTGCAGAGCAGCGCTGGTAGCTGTTAATGAAGTGATGCTCTTTTTATTTGAGGGTCCCATTTCAGAGGGAAGATTTCAACCACTACCCTGTAACTCAGTTCCAAGGGGTAAAGTGACACTTGAAAATAAGGGGTAGGGTAAAAATAAGAAATGGGACTGGGCCTTAGTGTCAGTTTCCCAGACCCAGATTAAGCCTAACCCTAAACCAAAAAGACTTTCCATTGGTCATCCACCAGTAGCACTGCAATTGAGTCTAAGACTACATACTTAAAAAGATGGTTCTTCAAGGGTTCCAAAATAGGTTCTGCTATTGTTACAAGCCTGACATCATCACAATAGCAGAACCTTTTTTGGACCTATATAGAACCATTTTTTTTCAAAAAGTTTCTATTTGGAACCATCTACAACACATTCTCCATCAACCTGAAGAAACTTTTCACCATGATTAAAGTGTTCTCTGGTTAACAATGGTTATTTGAGTGTATATAGAACCATTTGTCTTTACCAAAGAACCCTTAAGAACAATAGCAGAATGCTTTTGGAGCTATATAGAACCATATACAACACATTCTCCATCAATCTGCAGAACCATTTCACCATAAGCATGAAATAGTTATTATACATGACTCATGATTCTGAATAGAATCATTCCTTTTACTAAAAACTAAACCTTAGAAGAACCATTTTAAACTAAACCCTTGAAGAACCATTTTAAACTAAACCCTTGAAGAACCATTTTAAACTAAACCCTTGAAGAACCATTTTAAACTAAACCCTTGAAGAACCCAGTATGTAGGCTTAATCCGTGTCCCAGCTCTTAGAGTTTAAAGTGTTAAATCATATATATTAGACTTTTCAGGCTTGGAACACTGATCGGCTTCTCCAGGCCACTTGTATGCAGTTAGAAACAGAGGAGCTGAATCTAGAGAACTAATACAGGACTTAAACTCAGTGTGCACTTTCATATTTATCCACCAGGGGGCGGCATATTCATTCAGCTTTAGAGAAGCAGGCCAGAAACTCAGCAATCTACTATCAGCTCTTAATTACAGATGTAACAGATGAAAACATGATCATTTAGTGATTGTTGTGATGTTAGTCTGCTCTCCGTGAGGTAAACAACAAACAAATCTGCAGCTTTAAAAGGGGCCAAAGCTGATCTTCTGGCCGCTGAGGTTAAAGGTCACTGTAGTGTTTCTTCATCCTGATCTCCATCTGCTTCATCTGTATCGATACGCTCGATTAGCTCAGACCATCATCTCAACACGCCTCCCTGAACTTAGAGGAGATCACAGACTCACCCACTCTGAGCTCACTTAGAGTAGAAGTCAATGGGCAGATGCTTTAAAGTAGGGGTGTCAAACTCAGCCACTAAAAGGGCCACATTAAAAAATCTCAACAAATCCGTGGGCCAGAGAACATCTATGTTTTTACTGGATCTTATATTAATGTTGCGCTGTAACACAAACTGGCCACTGGTTATTCAAAATACACAAAAACAACAGTAAAATACAGGCACTTGTAGTACCTTGAAATATTACATAAATACTTTAAGTAATCACAGTTTAAACGCGCACAGGAGCTCAGCATTTTAAACCTTTTTGCTTGAACTAGCCTTACAAGAGAAAAACAGAAGAAGAAGTCTATTAAAGTGTGCTATTAGTATACTTCTTTTAAACAAAAAAAAAGTGAGTATGCTTTCAGTATACTTTTATGTACTTATCAGCGATATACTAAACAAAATTATACTTAAGTATACTTGGCTTATACTTACAGGTATACAGAAAAGTTTAAGTACAGGGTGATTCAAAAAGATTCACCCAATTTCAAAGCACCATATTTTTACAACCACGAGGCGCCTAGGAACCAATCACAATCCAATTGAAAGAGGAGGTCATAGAGTTTCTGACTGTAAGTAAGAAGTAAAAACGTTCAAATAGCTTGAGTGTCTCATTGCTTAGCAACGGCGTCTCAGTGCAGTGATACAGTGTGAAAAACCGTGATGTTATGGTGAAATAACAGCACAGTGAGAACGGTTCTCAACCAATCAGCTCGCGCAGCCGGAACTAACTGTTGTATAATAGAAAATGAGATACTTCGGCGGCCGGATAGGTTTGTGGCTTTGTGTTTGACACATGGACTTTAAAGGAGGACAGCAGCGTTTACACACTCAAACACTTTCTCTCTCAGAATAAACAGACACTGAGACACTGAGAAACAGATGAGGAGCTAAATCAGGTGTATTAAAGCGACAGCTCAGTGAAAAATCGAGCACATGCCAAGACAAGTTTGCCTCTTTACTTTTAGCACTGGAGCTAAGAGGCTAAGTTTTGGAGGCTGAACTATCGCTTTAAATGAAGTGGTGCTGCGGATACAGATGTTATTAGTTATCTGAAGTGAGAGGTGTTCAGAAGCCCTGAAGGCAAATTACTGTTACGGCTTTTGGGCAAGGCTAAATTAAAAGCCTGCGACGCCTCCCTGTGTGCACTTGTTCAGGGGGAAAAGACACTAAATCAGCTGTTTCTTTGCTCAGAGACTGCAAATACTGCAAAATAAAGATGCTAATAAATCATGAACCCAATGAATTATACAGTGTACTTCATGCATTGGATAAAGCTGCATGGAACTGACTGGATTGCACATGATTTCCACTTGAATAAAACATATAACACTGTAAAAATGAGATGTTCAGTGTGTTTGTGTGTGAACCGCTTTGCACTGGTTGCAGTATTCATGTATATGGGTCATTCTACCTATTCTCCCTAGTATTTACAGATATATTACACTTAAAAAACGTGTTAGGGTTACAATTTATTTATATTTTAAAATAAAACTAAGTTATTTTAACAATTACACCTTCTTGAGCCTCAATTTAGCAATAGTGGTCTTTAAATCAATCATATTGAATTCCAAGCACCACAGAAGAGCTCGTCCTCACAGCCATGTGTGAAGGCTGAGGCCATATTTTGAGGTGAAAAACATGTTTTTCTGTAATTTTAACCGCAATAATCTATACTTGACTATGGAATATATGATTTAAATGACATAAAGAAAACAAAGGCCAAATAAATATTATAAAATATATAACGAAAGGTCCCCAGGAGTCGTGTCACTGGTGTTACTGCGTAACAAAAAATCTCTTATTTTGAAATAAAAGTCACACTGATGACATCACTCGACTTCCTTTTACCTGTTTTCTGAGGATCTATGAAGAAAAGCTCATGGTGAGTCCACTGTGTCTTTCAGTTATCAGAGATTTTCTCATTTAGCTCATGATTTCATATGAAGCTTTTAGCTGAAGTCACTGGTGTGACCGACTTTATTCTGAGGTAACTGTGAAAAAATAGAATACAAATGGATTAAATTGCATATTTTAGTGGATATTCCATGATTGACAACATGTGGTTTGATGCTCTGTAGCAGTTATTTTGTAAAATGCATTGTTCATTAAAATGTCTCTGGTGTTTCCTTTATTATGTGTTACACCAATGAGGATCAGTAACACCAGTGACTCCTATGGAGAGATAGAAAAGTAGACAATGACCCACATTTGTTTATTTAGAGTATAATTTACCCCAATAGCTTGAGGCCAGACCGGACGCTACTGGCGGTTCATGAATTCATCAGCAAAGGCCCCGCCCCCCTCCTGCACAGCAGCAATATTCAATGATAGTTTATGATACATTACAATAATCTAACTCTCTATATTCAATCATTTCTGAGGCTTTTAATGACTCTGTTTTATAAGCTGTCAGTTGCCCACCTTTAATACAGCAGTACAAGCTGAACAGGTGAACTCCAATAACATACAGTCACAAACATGTGTCCAAACATATCGGTTAGCCCAAGAATAACATGTTATAACACATTTATATGAGGAGTACTGATGAACAAACAAAACAAAACCTAGTTAAAGTTAATAAATGTTAATTGTGTGTGGCGTTGGGCATGGTGAGTGTGGGCTGTGTGTTAACTGTGTGTGTTGAGTGTGTGTTGTGTGTTTATTGTGTGTGGTGTGGGGTGTGTTGTGTGGTGTGTGTTGAGTGTGTATTGTTACTGTTGTTACTCTCACTCTTCTTTCTGCTTTAACTGTTTTATTACTGTTTTATGTCTGTTATAACAGGTTTAATGTTAATTGAAGTTCCACCTTAATTTCTGCGCCACCTTAATTTTAGTGCTATGTTAAATGCAGTTCCACCTTAAATAGTTCCACCTTCAATTCAGTCCCACCTTAATTTTAGTGCTACCTTAAAACCAGTTCCACCTTAAATTTAGTATTAAATTCACTGCCACCTTAAATTCACTGTTACCTTAAATGTAGTTTCACCTTAATTTCAGTGCCACCTTAAACTCAGTGCTACCTTAAAAGTAGTTCCTTAACTAGACTTCTGAAGTCATGCTTCACTCTGTAGTCGGGGTCACGCCCATATAAGGAAATCTAAGTACACTTCTAAAAAAGATGGTTCTTCAAGGGCTCTTTAGCAAAGACAATGGTTCTATGCAGAACCATGAACACTTAAGAACCCTTTTAATGCTTAAATCTTTCTTCGCATGGTGAAACGGTTCTTCGGATCGATGGAGAATGTGTTGTATATGGTTCTGTATGGAATCTTTTTGAAAAGGGTTCTATGTAATATCAAAAAGGGTTCTTCTGTTGTACGCAAGCTAGAAGTCGTCACAATAGCAGAACCCTTTTTGGCGCTATATAGAACCCTTTTCAAAAAGGTTCTATATAGAACCACGTACAACACATTCTCCATCAGTCTGAAGAACCATTTCACCATGCAGAGAACCACTTAAGCATGCAAATGGCTCGCTCTATCAGTGTTTATGGTTCTATACAGAACCACTGAAGGACCATCTTACTGTACAATTAGTCATTTAATTTCTTAGAAAAACAGTTTTTACTGTAATTCAGCAGCTTCACTAGTTTTTCCGACAGTCGTGATGTCATTCATCACAACGCAATCCCTTCAATATATACTTAAAACATATGAAATATACTATAAATACATGTACTACATTAAGAATTATGCCATTTTATTAGCAAATACTAACGATGCTTATATAAATAAGAAGGCAGAAAATAATTTACTAATGAACATATGGATACTAATGAATATTATATAAAAGAATTATAAATAAAATAATGTAATATATTTAAGATAACTACGCTAAAATGTAATTTTAATAATTATGGAATTCATCGTGTATATATATATATATATATATATATATATATATATATATATATATATATACACACACACACACACACACATATATATATATATATATGTATACGACGAATTCCATAATTATTATATATATATATATATATATATATATATATATATATATATATATATATATATCATCTTGACTAGATGACTCCTTGTCCATCTGTGTCCTTTATGTGGACAGCATTAGCTTGGCTTGCTAAAAAGTGAGCACGTCCTGTCTAACCTTGGCTCTCAGTCTGAACCTGAACTAAAACTGGGGACAGACACTCATTGCCAATTAATGATCTCCTCCCACACACACACACACACACACACACACACACACACACCTCCTGCTGCCCCCCCACGAACACGGTGACGAATCCGCCCACGTCTGTCTTCTAGAGCCTCAGCCTGAGAGATCAACCAGCAGACATCACTTCTTAATGTGAGCTTTGTTGTGGCTCTTAAAGGCCTCAAATCACAGAAAACCACATTTTCTTCACTCTTGTTTTAAAATAAGAGTTTGATATTGAACATCAACATTGCTAAACTTTCAAAACATACCATTAACTCCACAGTCCATACATGGAATCTATTAAAGCAATAAGCCTTGAGACGCTGCACGTTACTGCGATTTTACCATGGGGAAGGGTGTTGTTAGGCACGACACGAAACAGAGTAAACCTTCCTTCCCTGTAATAAAATCACTTTAACACACAGCTTTAAGTGGCTTACTGCTTTTATAAAACAGTGGCCAACATAAACTATGATATAATACACAATTTTTCAGAAAATAATTCAAGTTATTATTAATAATAATCAACATTAACAAGTATTCTACCAAGAAATGGGGTTCCTTTACAGTATGGTATCGTTGCCAAGCAACCATGGACGGCTGAATGAGGAGAACGTTTAGTCTCCCATCGCTGTATACTGCAGTCATTTCATGAACTTTTGAACTTTTTGTCGTGTAACAATGAACATATGAACATAAACTTTCGCTTTATAAGTACTTTAATGCCCCGATTCTTTTTTAGCACCAATCCAGCGGCCCCTCTTCTCACACTGGGGCTGAATCTCAAACGGCTCTCTGCTCCCTACATAGTGCACTACGTAGGAGTTTAAATACTGGATCCTGCAGCCCAACAGAGCAAAATACAGCTAAGAAACAGTCATTTGGGATTCAGACACATCCACACTCGATAAATGATGCACTGTTTGGCTGTAGAGGCTGGAATGTTATAGCTAGAACACTATTTAGGGAGTACGGAGCCGTTTGGGATTCAGCCTGGGTTTGACGCGACTTCTGACTGAAACACGGACAGTTACAGTGTGTAAAACATTCAGGTGACATTTTTAGACTTTTATTCTGCCGTTTTACAGTTAATCACACTGTAAGTGCTTTAATTCAAGCCTGTCATATTAATGATGGAGCTGTTTGGGCTCTTTTATCCTGTTAGCCAGCTGACCAGCCCAGTTCTAGTTAAGAACATAAGTTTTCAGCCTCTCAGTTTAAACAAAAAATGGGTTCTTACTTCATCAGCACACTGGGTGCTCCATGTGAGCAGCATTAGAGTCCGAGTTTATTCTTTAACAGCACAAGGGTTTTTCGTTCCGTGTGGCTTTGAACGCGGCTCAGCCAATCAGATTTTAGGACCAGAACTATCTGTTTTATGAACTGAAACAAAAACAGTGATGCCACCAAAACTAGCACATTTACATATCGTCACTGTCCAAACAAAAATCAGTATCTCCAAAATGGTAACTTTACAGGGGAGGGCACTGCTGTGTCTGATCCACTCGCACCAGCGCAACACACACTAACACGCCACCACGACGTCAGTGTCACTGCGGTGCCGATAATGATCCACCACCCAAATAGTACCTGCTCTGTGGGGGTCCATGGGGGTCCTGACCACTGAAGAACAGGGTAACAAAGTATGCAGAGAAACAGACGGACTACAGTCTGTAACTGTAGAACTACAGAGTGAAACTTCATGGTCAGTGGAGCTGATAAGGTGGACAGTGAGTGCAGACTGTAGATGTGTGGTAGGTGTTTCTGATAAAGTGGCCAGTTAGTGTACATACACAAAAAGAACACGATTCTAATGTACCTGTGAAATCCACACAGAGCTCAGTGTGCAGTGACTGTCTGTACTGTCTGTACTGACGGCAAATAAAGACATCGGAGCTCAGCTCTTCAGTGCCTTCAGGCTGGGACGACGCCAAGCTGGAGATATTTCTGACTAATTCAGTTGGATGGAGTTTAATTCACTGAGTCAAAGAGAGCATCTCTCTCTCTCCCTCTCCCTCTCTCTCTCCCTCTCTCTCGCACATACACACTCTTTTTTAACTCTCTCTCTCTCTCTCGTTATCTCTGTCTCTCTCTCTCATGATGCATTTGTAATGGCTCTCATTTACTCTTTATCCCTTCATCTCCATCCTTTAATCACTGACAAAGTAGACAGAAAAAGAGAGAGAGGGAGAGAGAGAGAGAGAGGAGAAAGAGAAAGAGATGGAGAGAGAGAGGAGAAAGAAAGATGGAGAGAGAAAGGAGAGAGAAAAAAGAGAGGAAAGAGCGCTAGAGATGGAGAGAGAGAGGAGAAAGAGAGAGAGGGGAGAGAGACAGGAGAAAGAGGGAGAGATAATAAGGAAGAGAGTAGAAAGAGAGAGGGAGAGAGAGGGAAAGGAGAAAGAGAGAGAGAGGGAGAGAGAAAGGAGAGAGAGAAAAAAGAGAGGAAAGAGAGCTAGAGATGGAGAGAGAGAGGAGAAAGAGTAGAAAGAGAGAGGGAGAGAGAGGGAAAGGAGAAAGAGAGAGAGTGACAGAGAGTGAGTGATGAAGTGACAGCCTCCTCAGACAGTGTGTGTGTGTGTGTGTGTGTGAGTGTGTGTGTGTGTGTGTGTGTGTTTCCCTTTTTGACCATCTGCTTCCTTCATTCTCAGAAACTAGCCAATCAGCTCCATGACTGGAGTGAACCAATCACAGTCGTGCTGTTTGATATGTACTCACCACTTTCACTCACTCACTCCTCACTCACTCCTCACTCACTCACTCCTCACTCACTCACTCCTCACTCCCTCACTCCCTCCTCACTCACTCACTCCCTCCTCACTCACTCCTCACTCACTCACTCCTCACTCACTCCTCACTCACTCACTCACTCCTCACTCACTCACTCCCTCACTCACTCACTCCTCACACTCAGTGGTCTGCTTGTTACTGAAACTCGCTTCATTTCAGCCAATTAGCACAGTTAACGAATCACAGCCACGCAGTTTAATTACAGGTACATTACATCATTACATAAACAAAATAACCAACTACCCACTCTGAGTCTGACAGGCCTTCACTGGCTTCAGCACAGCTTTATTAGTTCAGTTTGCTGTAGTGTAGTTTAATGTAGTTTAGTTTAATGTAGTTTAGTTTAGTTTGGTTTGGTGTAGTTTACTGTAGTATAGTTTACTGTACTTTAGTTTGCTGGAGTTCAGTTTAGTTTACTGTAGTTTAGTTTAGTTTGGTTTGGTGTAATTTACTGTAGTATAGTTTACTGTACTTTAATTTAGTTTGCTGGAGTTCAGTTTAGTTTAGTTAACTGTAGTTTAGTTTAGTTTACTGGAGTTAGTTTAGTTTACTGTACTTAAGTTCGCTGGAGTTCAGTTTAGTTTAGTGTAGTTTACTGTAGTTTAGTTTAGTTTATTGTAGTTCAGTTCACTGTAGTTTAGTTTAGTTTACTGTAGTTTAGTTTAGTTTACTGGAGTTAGTTTAGTTTACTGTACTTAAGTTCGCTGGAGTTCAGTTTAGTTTAGTGTAGTTTACTGTAGTTTAGTTTAGTTTACTGTAGTTCAGTTTACTGTAGTTTAGTTTAGTTTACTATAGTTTAGTTTACTGTAGTTTAGTTTACTGTAATTTAGTTTAGTTCGCTGTAGTTTAGTTTAGTTTGCTGTAGTTTAGTCTACTGTAGTTAAATTCACTGTAATTTGGTTAACTGTAGTTTATTTTAGTCTACTGTAGTTTAGTCTACTGTAGTTTAATTTACTGTGGTTTAGTTTAGTCTACTGTAATTTAGTTATTGTAGTTTAATTTATTGTAGTTTAGTTTAGTCTACTGTAGTTTAGTTCACTGTAGTTTAATTTACTGTAGTTTAGTTTAGGCTACTGTAGTTTAGTTCACTGTAGTTTAGTTTAGTCTACTGTAGTTTAGGCTACTGTAGTTTAGTTCACTGTGGTTTAGTTACAGCGCTGACGCGTAGATGTTTTAGCGATGTTGGGGGGGTGACGGGGTCTGTGCGTGTTATCAGTGGGGAAAGTTCTGAGAAGCTCTGAGTATCTGAATTTTTCCCTGATTCAGATGTAAAGAACCTTGACGCGGCTCTACCGTGATATTGATTAACATCGCTGGCTGTGTGAATTTGTCAGGTTTTCAGTTTGCAGCGGAAACGTCTGTCATTACCGCACTGATATAATGATGCGTAACACGCTGTATCATTTCTGTAATGAAGCACAGTTTCCTGTCTGTAAACAAAGAGATTAGTGAATACAATCGCCAGTCTCTCAGAAGGTTTTCTACCCATGATTCAGTGTCTGTGTGTGTGAGAGAGAGAGAGTAAATGCAATTCCTGCCTCACTGCAGTGTGTGTGTTTGTGTGTGGTGTTTGAATGCAGTGGGCGCACCTCTGCAGTGTGTGTGTGCGTGCGCGTGTGTGCGTGTGTGTGTGTGCTCTTTGCAACAAAAGGCTGAAGGTTGATGTGCGCGTGTAGGAGAGAAATAATGAGAGCGAGTCATACAGACAGAGAAAGGAGGATGAAATGAATGATGGAAAGAAAGGGGGAGAGAGAGAGTGAGAGCGAGAGAGAGAGACAATCAGGTACGAGAGGGCCGGAAGAGAAGAGAAAAGAAAAAAAGAGGATTTATTACCAGAGAAACTGTGACGAGACTGCCACTCTGTATTGTCTTCCGGGTTAGTCAGACACTAGAGAGCGCTCCCGAGCAAGTCCAAAATGAACTGGCTCCTTTGAAGCTTTTGTGCAAAATCATAGTTTTTTGACTTAAAAAGAACTCAGCGCATATCTGAGGACCATAAACAGCCTACAGATACACAGCAGACCAACTGGAGTCAGGAGGAAGTCTCAGAACAAACGACGAGATGATCAGGACTAAAAGAAGTCAATCATTAATTTGAAATATACTGCCAGCTTAATGTACATTCATGACATCACATCGCCAACCAATCAGCTCTCAGTAACAGTAATGCTCACCAATCAGTTCTCAGTAACAGTAATGCTAACCAATCAGCTCTCAGTGACAGTAATGCCAACCAATCAGCACACAGTAGCAGTAATGCCAACCAATCAGCTCTCAGTAACAGTAATGCTAACCAATCAGCACACAGTAGCAGTAATGCTAACCAATCAGCACTCAGTAGCAGTAATGCTAACCAGTCAGCACTCAGTAGTAGTAATGCTAACCAGTCAGCACTCAGTAGCAGTAATGTTAACTAATCAGCACTCAGTAGCAGTAATGCCAACCAATCAGGACACAGTAGCAGTAACGCTAACCAATCAGGATTGAGAAGCAGTAATGTTAACCAATAAGTGCTCAGTATCAGTAATGCTAACCAATCAGCACTCAGTAGCAGTAATGCAAACCAGTCAGCACTCAGAAGCAGTAATGCCAACCAATCAGCACTCAGAAGCAGTAATGCCAACCAATCAGCACTCAGTAGCAGTAATGCTAACCAATCAGCACTCAGTAGCAGTAATGCCAACCAATCAGCACTCAGTAGCAGTAATGCTAACCAATTAGCACTCAGTAGTAGAATGCTGACGAATCAGCACTCAGAAGCAGTAATGCTAACCAATCAGCACTCAGAAGCAGTAATGCTAACCAATTAGCACTCAGTAGCAGTGATGCTGACGAATCAGCACTCAGAAGCAGTAATGCTAACCAATCAGCACTCAGAAGCAGTAATGCTAACCAATCAGCACTCAGTAGCAGTAATGCCAACCAATCAGCACTCAGTAGCAGTAATGCCAACCAATCAGCACTCAGAAGCAGTAATGCTAACCAATCAGCACTCAGTAGCAGTAATGCCAACCAATCAGCACTCAGTAGCAGTAATGCCAACCAATTAGCACTCAGTAGTAGAATGCTGACGAATCAGCACTCAGAAGCAGTAATGCTAACCAATCAGCACTCAGAAGCAGTAATGCCAACCAATCAGCACTCAGTAGCAATAATGCTAACCAATTAGCACTCAGTAGTAGAATGCTGACGAATCAGCACTCAGAAGCAGTAATGCTAACCAATCAGCACTCAGTAGTAGAATGCTGACGAATCAGCACTCAGAAGCAGTAATGCTAACCAATCAGCACTCAGAAGCAGTAATGCCAACCAATCAGCACTCAGTAGCAATAATGCTAACCAATTAGCACTCAGTAGTAGAATGCTGACGAATCAGCACTCAGAAGCAGTAATGCTAACCAATCAGCACTCAGAAGCAGTAATGCTAACCAATCAGCACTCAGAAGCAGTAATGCTAACCAATCAGCACTAAGAAGCAGTAATGCTAACCAATCAGCACTCAGAAGCAGTAATGCTAACCAATCAGCACTCAGAAGCAGTCATGTGAGCATCCTACTGTATAAAACCTGTTTTCTGTAGAAACACATGAAGACCCTGGCAGGTTCTCTTTGTTCCCACATAAATGTTTCATTTTTCATGTTTGTCCATTTAGCTCTGTTCCCATTCTTTGAGACTTCCTCCTCGGCGCCCTGTAGCAGTCATTTTCCTGGTATAATGGGAGAAGCACTAAGAGGCCAGACTGACTCTGTTATTACACATCCAGAACTGAAAACCTGCCAATGAAAGACAAGCTGTGTGCCCACGTTACATTTCACTGTTTCTCACAGGAAGCAATAAGAGGACGTGCGTATATGTACTGCTTATGACATTTGCACCATCTGTGTGTGTGTGTGTGTGAGAGTGTGTGTGTGTGTGTTTATCTGTTTGTGGGGTCCCAACCTCCCCAGTTTGACCAAAACAAGATTATTTCCCTTTTATATTTTGTTGTGCAAGATAAACTCCCCTCCACACTGTACTCACAGTAATCCTAGCTGAAGAGGAAAGACCAGAGCTGCCCAAAGTGGGCCCAGGCTGGCCTTTGAGACAGTTCTGGCCGATTACAGAACAAATATTTTTATACTGTGTAAAATCCCAATTCCAAAAAAGTTGGGACATTATGTAAAACGGCAATGAAGAGTGATGTTTAAAAAAGAAAATGAAAAAGCTCTGCAAAGCCCAACAACAGTGTATTTCAACCCTGGTACCGACAACTCCCAGTTTCAATGATCCACACAGTCACTCTGACAGACTGTAATACACTACAGGAAGTGTAGGGGGCGATATGGCTTCTACTGTTTCATTTAAAAAGCCTCTATAATGTTCATATGATCCACACAGTCACTCTGACAGACTGTAATACACTACAGGAAGTCTAGGGGGCGATATGGCTTCTACTGTTTCATTTAAAAAGCCTCTATAATGTTCATATGATCCACACAGTCACTCTGACAGACTGTAATACACTACAGGAAGTGTAGGGGGCGATATGGCTTCTACTGTTTCATTTAAAAAGCTCTATAATGTTCATATGATCCACACAGTCACTCTGACAGACTGTAATACACTACAGGAAGTGTAGGGGGCGATATGGCTTCTACTGTTTCATTTAAAAAGCCTCTATAATGTTCATATGATCCACACAGTCACTCTGACAGACTGTACTACACTACAGGAAGTGTAGGGGGCGATATGGCTTCTACTGTTTCATTTAAAAAGCCTCTATAATGTTCATATGATCCACACAGTCACTCTGACAGACTGTAATACACTACAGGAAGTGTAGGGGGCGATATGGCTTCTACTGTTTCATTTAAAAAGCCTCTATAATGTTCATATGATCCACACAGTCACTCTGACAGACTGTAATACACTACAGGAAGTGTAGGGGGCGATATGGCTTCTACTGTTTCATTTAAAAAGCCTCTATAATGTTCATATGATCCACACAGTCACTCTGACAGACTGTAATACACTACAGGAAGTCTAGGGGGCGATATGGCTTCTACTGTTTCATTTAAAAAGCCTCTATAATGTTCATATGATCCACACAGTCATTCTGACAGACTGTAACACACCACAGGAAGTGTCAGTTAATCGGATGGTAATTGATAGATTAATCAATTCAATACATAATTATTAGTTGTAGTACTTGTGGATGGTGAGTGCACAGCTGTACAGAGAGACCTAAAGGGCATCTGGCTTTACTCCTGTAGCCAAATCAATATGGGAGAGAGAGAGAGAGAGAGAGAGAGAGAGAGAGAGAGAGAGAGAGAATGCCCTTGACTGGAGATCAAATACGACCTCTCAACTGTATCTGCTGAGTGGGGAGACTGCACATACACACACACACACACACACACACACACACAGTGTAATGAGAGCCAATGCATGTGCAGACTGACATGATTACAGACACTCAGACACACTACAGGTCTGCTGTCCAACCTGAGCCCAACAGATTATCAGGACGGGTTTAGCTTTATTTCTAATGATTGATTCGATTTTTATGTAGTAGAACACTGGTTGCCAACCATTTTAACCCTCTGTGGTCTGAAGTCGTTTTCTCAATTTGTTCATCTCTTCTTAAACCCTCCTTTAAAGGCTCTTCATATAACATGATCCTCATATGTTTCATATCTAAATGCTCCGTTATCTTCATCACTACATTCCAAAACCGCTGCAGCAGCTTCAGCAGCTGTAAACTCTCTGCACACCATTTCACTTGAGTCTCCAATGTGGACTGAATGAAGAATGAAGGGTTTCCGGCGTGATGGTCAGTCCTTAGTGATTTCCTGAGTGTCCATTGGTCAGTTTCACACAGAATGTAGACAGACACATGAATCCACCAGTTCCACACGGTGAGAGGCAGATGACGTGTATCTCAGCCCCTCTTCATAGGCTCATAACTCCGGATGTGAGTCTCGTATGATCTCGGGATAAGATGGAATGGAAAGGGCGACTCTACAGATTCAGGAAGTGTTTGAACTGGATTTCTAAGCTGGATCATCACAAAGATACAGACACAGATATAGAGACATCTAGACGAGTTCGCCCCCGGAGGGTTAACAGCTTATCACGGATCATGGACTGCATAGACTAGTCGACTAATAAATCCACTAGATGACCTACATTACCTACATCTCACTCTGAAAGTCTTTCTACAGCTGTGTACCACTTCAGGGGCTGCATCCTTCGAAGGACGCGGTCTACAAAGGCGTTTCGTCAAAGGCTGAACCAAAATTAGACGGTCTGCTCTACGGCGGATTTCCTGTTTGCGTCACAGCACCGCTGTTCCCGCCTTACTGCTGCATCACGAAACGCCATCAAGTTCCTGTCAAGTTCTTTAAACTTTAATTTTAGTTTTAAATTTTTTTTTTTCATTTATTAGAGCTGGAGATGCTTTTCTCTGTCGGCTCTTTCCTCCCTAAAACAAAACGAATCGTTAGCATAAATTTTTCTTCACATCACACTGGCTTTTTAACCTTTGTATCGTTCGCTATTCATCTGGTTTAAACCCAATACTTTCATTTAAAGTGTCTCCTCAGCCGCCGTTCGCTCCTCTGCTGACGCCGTCATGTTCTCGCCGGCACACAATGAACCTCGGTGTATGTTGGCTGGCGAAGGATCCAGCCATTGGTCCTTCGTTGCCATGGAAAAGAAGGACACATTTCTCGGCCGCATATGAAGGAGGCTTTGAAATGGGACAGCCTAGTCTCGCCTTCAAATGCAGCCTCCGAAGGACGCAGCCCCCGAGTTGGGACGCAGCTTATAGCCATGCAACTGCTTGCTACTGGCATTTAGAGAGCTGTGGTGATTTTAGCGTGCATTTTACATCAGACAGTCTGTGTGTAGAGCGCCTGAGACTGGAATGCAACAAAGAAAAATCTGCAATGCACGTCTCACACCTCAAACCGCAGCATCTGCCACACCAGCCCCTACTTGCAGTCTGACAACAAAATATTTTTCACAGTTCACATTTTATTTAATGGTAATGATGATTAGTTGACTAATTGATGACAGTCGTGTAACTCTTACTGACTGGTATACCCTCAGAAATAAAGGTACTAAGCTGTCACTTGTACCAGGGGTGGTTTACTCAAGGGTCCATCTCAGTACCTTTAGTCAGGGAACATAACTGAACCATAATCCACTGAAATGATATGTTCTAAGCTGTACTGACTCCACACACCCCGTCTCGTCTCCAGGCTTTTATTTTACTGTTCTGTTTAAAACATTCGGTTATGAAAAGGTACAAATACGAACTTTTCACCTGGAAAAACTTATTTAAGGTTCACAATCAGACCTTAAAACCACTGTTGGAGCTTTGAGGGAACATTTACACTGTTTGTACCTTGATGAAGGAAAAATGTACCTGAACAGAACCTTTATTTCTTACGGTGTGGGGATGAGGGGAGTCTATGCTGCCACGATGCACATGGTTACCCCATGCAGGCGCACAAATCAATCATCCTGGCCTATTAACCCACTAGTTTCTACTGTAAAAAACAGCAAAAAACAAAGTGAAACTAAACCGTGAGCTCGCTCCACCACTAGTTGCCGCTAATGAGTGCATCACTTTATATTGCCTGTATTTTAGGGATGCACTGTACGTTGCAGGGGGATAAGCGGATATTTCCTAAATTGACAGACTTTTGCTGATTTGCTGTAAATGTGGCTCTCGTGCTGGTTCTGTCCTGAATGTGTGGCTCCTGCGGAAACTTCCACCGCAGATCTTTCACCCATTTTCCATGGGTTTCATTCGGGTTTGGGTTTCAATTTCATGCCCGTGCAGACTTCCAGCGCACACACACTTCAGAGTAGCAGCCAGATTGGGTCAATACTGTAAGCACCAGAGGAAGTATTAGGTTTCTCTCGTCCAAAAACAATGGAAAACTCTACCTCCGTACACACACACACACACACACACACACACACACACACACACACACACACACATTTGCGCATGAGGCTTCTCAAGTGTCACCCAAACTTGACTGCAGAATCTATTTACAAGCACACATCGCACACAGATACACACACATTGTGCACACAGTGTGACAAACAATGCAGTGTCACTCAATCCAACCAGATTTACACAGTAACTCAAGCCGGACTGATGTAATGAGCTGTACGTCCATAAATAATGTTTTTTTATTAGAGAAGAACAACATTTTTAGAGGGGCAGCGCAATGTCCAGCAACTCACACTTACCACAGAGTGTCTACAGCCTCAACCTAGGGGTGAAGAGGTCACTTGGAGGGTGAGGTAGGGGGGTTGGAGGATGGTTGTAAATACATTGACCTATATTCCCTTAAAAACACACAGACCTATATTGCACTAAATCCATAGACTCATATTGCACAATACATCTGCCTTTTCTGTTGTACACATATATACCCTTAAATACATCTCACATTCTATTAAATACACAGACCAGCGGTCGGCAACATGCAGCTCTTTTACTGCCCTGTTGTGGCTCCACAGCAGAATTAGACTATTATTTAAAAAT
This sequence comes from Colossoma macropomum, assembly GCF_904425465.1. Classification (NCBI taxonomy): domain Eukaryota; kingdom Metazoa; phylum Chordata; class Actinopteri; order Characiformes; family Serrasalmidae; genus Colossoma; species Colossoma macropomum. The sequence goes on from NW_023494794.1 coordinate 28,899,345, forward strand.
AAAATAATCCTCCTTTACAGTAAAATAAAGCTCTGCTGATCGTTCAACACAGTTTAACTATAAATGGTCTTAAACTCTGGAGTTAATGTAGAACTGCTAATTCACCCTTTAACCTTGAAGATCAGCGCAGACTGCTGGTCACCATAGCAACACAGACAACAGTCTCGCCTAGCTAGTAGCTAACGAAACGGGAAAGAGAGAGATTTAAGACGAACATCGATAATTTAGAGACAAATGGACTTATTTGTGTTTATAATCACTCCAGCTGGTTTCCTGATACGTTTAATCTGCAGTGAGAAACTGACAAACACTAAAATGTCACAAGGCTGAAGTCAATTTCAGGTTCGAATTGTCCCGTTCCACCTTAAATGGTGCAGCAGTTACATTCTGGCGCCTCAGACACCATTCAAGGTGGAACGGGAAAATCTGAACAAGAAGCTGGCGAATGAGAAGCGACTTCAGCCTCGTAAAAAGTCAAACGTTGAGAGACATTTTACAAGAAACTGTTCTACTTTTGAGGAAAAGTTTCCTGCCGGAGATGTGAGAAAAGCAGCTATAGCTGAGCTAAAGCTGAAACCAGAGCAAAGTAAGTCTGCATTATTATTTATATTATATATTTTAGTCTATATTAGCACATCAGCACATACTGAGACATATTTACAGCCAAGATGGTAAAACAGACATAAAATACTGTGGCTCCCACAGTGGTTTGATTTTTGTTGAAAGGATTAAATGGCTCTTCTTAACATTTGGGTTGCGACCCCTGACACAGACTAATAAAACAGAAAAAAATACATCAAATAGAAAATTATACAGAATCTTCAACAACTAAAGCTAATATTAGATTCTTTTCAGAAGACTTGCTTTCAAGCTTGTTTTCTCCTCTCTCTCAAAGATGAAAGTGCTTTTTAGGTGATGGGGGCAGTTTTGGTGTCTACCAGGTCTTCGAGGTGGTTGTTAGGAGCCACATTTTCTCTGTAGCATTTAGTCTTGTTTTAAACTCCAATTCTGGAAACTCAGTTTTTCACTTCGACCTTCTCATTCCTTATAAATATGGATTATTTTACATCTAATCAGAAATATTTCCTGAATATGAAGAACTCTGAGTGTTTTGAGGGAGTAAATATATGAAGAGCGATCTCTGACTTTTGCTCAGTACATAGGCCTGTACTGTGATCACTACGCACACACACAGCCTGTCAATCAAAGTGCCCGGGTTAATTATTCATCCAGCTGACGAGTCCCTGCACAGCTCTCAGCTCTACTTAGGATGACAAGCATGTGTTTTAATGGACTACAGTGAGTGTGTGTGTGTGTGTGTGTGAGAGTGTGTGTTAAACACACACACTCGAGGTGGCAGCTAATAACCCCTCTGTGCCATGCTATGCTAGCACTAATTTTGCCTCAGTGATAACCATGTCACTGTGCTCTCCATGCTAAAACGCTAACCCACACCTTATGAGCAGTGCTAAGGCCTTTAGGCTAGCAGACCAGATTTCAACTCAACCTCATTCCTCTCATACAAGTCTGTAAAGGGAATGACATGAGGCTTTTCTTTAGCTGGTTCTCAACAGATAATAGTAATAGCACACATTATCAAACACAACAGTTGAACCTAATTTTACCAATAATCCAAAGAACTTCACTGTATATCACTGTGTAATGTTCCCACCTATTCAAAACATTTAGTCTTGGTGAATTTATTAGCTTCTTTTGGGTGAAAATAGAGACGTAACTTCTAGACCGCGGTTGGGTAGCACAGTGGATGACACCACTGGCCCAAACACAGAAAACTAAAAACTGAATTTCCTGTCCAGGAAGGAACAAAACTGCTATACCAGTATGAGTCCTTGGGCTGGACTCCTAATGCTAAAGTCCTCTCCCCTTGTAAGTCACTCTGGATAACAGTGTCTTAATAAATTAAAAGAAACTTTACTTTAAAATACTGTAGCATGTTCAAGAAATGTTCAGCATGTTAAATCTGGGTTATTGTCCTCCAGCGGTGGCAAAAATGGCAAAACTGATGAAAACTTCACAAGGGTTAAGGGTTCATAACTAAAAGGTTCTTGGAGGAGAGCAGTCGGATTTTACAAGGTCCCATGAAATGAAGAAAAGTTTTCACATGATTTTTTTTTGTTAAGGACCTTAACAAAAAATCTGTAAATAGTGCTGCTGGAGTTTTTAAACACCTCAGTGTCACTGCTGGACTGAGAATAGTCCACCAACCAAAAATATCCAGCCAACAGCGTCCTGTGGGCAGCGTCCTGTGACTACTGATGAAGGACTAGAGGATGACCAGCACAAACTATGCAGCAGCAGATGAGCTGTCGTCTCTGACTTTACATCTACAAGATGGACCGACAAGGTAGGAGTGTCTAATAGAGTGGACAGTGAGTGGACACAGTGTTTAAAAACTCCAGCAGCACTGCTGTGTCTGATCCACTCAGACCAGCACAACACACACTAACACACCACCACCACGTCAGTGTTACTGCAGTGCTGAGAATGATCCACCACCCAAATAGTACCTGCTCTGTGAGGCTCCATGGGGGTCCTGACCACTGAAGAACAGGGTAAAAGGGGGCTAACAAAGTATCAGAGAAACAGATGGACTACAGTCTGTAACTGTAGAACTACAAAGTGCACCTATATAGTAAGTGGAGCTGATAAAATGGACAGTCAGTGTAGAAACAAGGAGGTGGTCAGAATGTTATCCCTGATTGGTGTATATCAGTAATGAATATTAACACCTTATAGAAAAAGTTTTCAGCAATTTTTATAAACCCTCTTGGGAAAATATACAGTCAAAATATCTTGCAACAACAGGTTTTTTCACATAATGCAGGTTAATTTGCATACGTAAGCAAATTAACCTGCATTAGTAGCCCTAGTTAGCATCAAGCTAATTGAGAGGTATAAGCTTCCATTGCAGCTTAGCTACATTAGCCTCGTAGCTCCAGTGCTAAAACTAAAGAAGTAAACTTCAGACACCAAAAATTTCCTGGGTGATTGACAACACTTGGGTTAAGGGGGGGGGGGCTGGACTTTTAACCGAACTATCACTTTAATATGAATATATGGTAAGTTGTTAGCAGGCTGGGGTTGTCTGAAAAGCCGCATCTAACACACGCTGAAGTGGGAAAAGCAGAGCGAGGAGCAGCACATCTGCTGACATTCAGCACGTTAACATCCCCAACCATGCATTATTCATCCACCAGCCAGGGTAATGAGAGAGAGAGAGAGAGAGAGAGAGAGAGGGAGAGAGAGAGAGAGAGAGAGAGAGAGAGAGAGAGAGAGAGAGAGAGAGAGAGAGAGAGGTGCAGCAAGAACCAGAGAGTTGAAAGGAGAGGAAGAGGAAGAGAAAATTAGGTTGAAAAGGAAAGCATGAATGGAGAGGATGATAAAATGATAAAAGGAGGAGAAAGGATGGACGTGAAGGTCAGGAAAACAGGCAGAACTTGATCGCAGGTTTGATTTTAATGGAGGAAACAGGAGAAACAGAGCTTTGGTTGGGGATTAAGCAGTGGGGGAGAGAGAGAGAGAGAGGGAGAGAGGGAGAGAGAGAAAGGGAGAGAGAGAGAGAGAGAGAGACGGATTATATTTTTGGACTGAACTCAACATTCTCACAGCAGACCGAAGCCCATCACACACTGAGTGTGATTTATTCGGGTGACAATAAATGTTCACTGTTGCCAGCAGTGTGAGCTCACTAACCAATCACTGACCCCGTTTACACCTGGACACTGAGTCTAGTATCTGGATTACGTCCTGATAAGTATATTTACACTTGGTAGTCTAATGTGTCTCCGGTTAGTTGGACTGAAATCCGATTGCTGTGTGGGACTAAATATGTAAATCCGCTCGACCAATTGCAGCAACCAATTACCAACTGTTTGTCTGTCCAGCCTCTTCGTCTGCAGCGCGTTCTGTACAGTCGTGTTTGTTCATGTTGCTGTTAAACGTTTCGTTCTGTCCCCAAACATGTGAGTCCTGGATGACTATCTACCTCACTGACACGGGTCACGAACCCGGTGACGCACTGCATGGGGAGGGGTTTCGGTCATACTGGGACGAGTTTTAGTTGTATTGGGGAGAGTTTTGGTTGTACTGGGAGGAGTTTCGGTTGTGCTGGGAGGAGTTTCATTGTACTAGGAGGAGTTTGGTTGTACTGGGTGGAGTTTCAGTTGTATTGGGAAGAGTTTTAGTTGTACTAGGAAGAGTTTTGATTGTACTGGGAGGAGTTTCATTGTACTAGGAGGAGTTTGGTTGTACTGGGTGGAGTTTAGGTTGTACTGGGAGGAGTTTTGGTTGTACTGGGAGGAGTTTTGGTTGTGCTGGGAGGAGGTTTGGTTGTACTGGAAGGAGTTTTGGTTTTACTGGGAGGAGTTTCTTTTGTACTGGGAGGAGTTTTAGTTGTACTGGGAGGAAATTCAGTTGTACTAGGAGGAGTGTCAGTTGTACTGGGAGGAGTTTGGGCTGTACTGGGAGGGGTTTTGGTTGTACTGGGAAGAATTTCAGTTGTACTGGGAGGAGTTTCGGTTGTGCTGGGAGGGGTTTTTCTTGTACTGGGAGTTGTGGTTGTACTGGGGGGGGGTTGTTTGTACTGGAGGAGTTTTGATTGTACGGGAGGGGTTTTGGTTGTACTGTGAGGGGTTTAGGTTATACTGGGAGGAGTTTCATTTGTACTGTGAGGAGTTTAGGTTGTACTGGGAGTTGTGGTTGTACTGGGAGGAGTTTAATTTTTACTGGGAGGAGCTTTGGTTGTACTGGAGGGGTTTTGGTTGTTGAATGTATCTTGGAGAGACGGATGTGTTTATGCTGCTATAATATGGCTCAAGTGCCTATCAGTCCTGCTGAATTGGTCTGAATGATCAGATTTGAATCTGTTTTAAATGCGTCTTGCATTTTTATGTGGTTTGGCCTCAGTCAGCTATAATGTTGATACTCAAGAAGTATGAAGTGACTAAGTATAAATAGGACCACCGTTGTATCTGGCATTGGCATGGCAACAACCAAGCTGACGTTGTCCCAGCAACGTGAACTTTTCTACACGCATCAGAAAGATGTGTTTGCCCTCTGCTTCCTTGCGGATGGTGGTAACATCTCCAAAAGCAGCTGAAACTGAGTTACAGGCATCTGAGCTCCATGCAAAAGCTCCAAGTCCAGCTGCTGAACGAGGGAGTAAACTTCCATACTGCTTGTATTCCTCTAAAACAGAAAGGAGCCCATCTATTGTGACCGTTTGCCCGTTTTGTGAGGCAGATATCTTTGCCACATTGCTTATTTGTCACTGTTGTGGCACAAAAAAACATAGCAAAATTCAAAATAAATAAAATCACACCGTTTCATGTAGTTTATTTGTGTCACTTTTGGCCCAAAATCTAATTCCCCCTAATTTCTCTCCTACCTCAAATGTAGTCAATAAGCCACTATGAGTCCAGTAACAAGTCGTCAAGTTGCTTCCCAAGCTAGCAATTAATATCATATTTGGTCATTATGTTGTTATCTTGTACAGCATGTTGACATAATTCTTGATTTTGCATCACTGAGTCTGTTCACATGTGCTCAATAATCCGATCATAATCCGATTTCCACAGTTACCTGATTATTCAAATGGTCATGTAAACGGGACACTCTGATTTCTTAGATCAGAGTAAGGTCTAAAAATCTGAATAAGAAATACGATAAAGAGGCTGGATTTTAGCTCAGTAATCAGATTTCTTAGTGCTGTAAACTCTTACTCTGATTTCTTTCGGGTTTCTCAGTCTGAGCATGTGCGAAAACAGACGGCGGGACTGGAAATAAGCGAGCAGCGTCGCCGCGAGAGGCATCAAAACACTTTTGGAGCGACACTGAAACCAAATACTAATACATGCTTGATGGAATGAAGGACTTAAACATTATTCATCTTCTAGATGATGTTTGTTCATGTTTTCAGGTAAAGTGACGCAATGTTTTTTTAAAAAAGCCGCGGGATGAAGTTTGAGTTTTACGTTACGTTTACGTCACGACTTCTTCTGTGAGTTTATTGGCTGCTTACAAAGCAGAAATCTGATTACTGTCTGGCTAATGTAGACCTGGAGTTTCCCCATTATCTGATTACTCGAGTGCATTTAAACGCATTGATCAGATTACTGACAAAATCTGATTTTCTGCAGTTATCAGATTATTAAGTGCATGTAAACACACTCAGTACACAAATACATCATGTAACCTCTGAGAATCTCAAACCTGACTGCTAGCCAGGCATAATAAATACATCTGAGCTGCTAGCATTAGTGGTACAGCACTGCTTCAGTCACGCTGGTCACAGAACAAGATAATCTCTTTATTAAAGACATAATTCAGTTGTCTAACAATGTCCGTTGTGTGCAGAGCACCCAGTTGTGGGTATGCTAAAGCTAAAGTGGTTGGATAGCATAGTGGATAACTCCTTCAGCCAACACATGGAACAGCACCACTACAACAAAAAGAGCCCTTGGGCTAGACCGCTAAATATGTAAGAGTGTAGGCAAAAGCTGTTTAGCATTTATAGGAACGAACAATAATACGCTGTATAAAAATGTACATTCAGCACATGAAGCCAACACTACAAACTGGTGGACTGTGTCCACTCACTGTCCACTCTATTAGACACTCCTACCTTGTCAGTCCACCTTGTAGATGTAAAGTCAGAGACGATAGCTCATCTGCTGCTGCACAGTTTGTGTTGGTCATCCTCTAGTCCTTCATCAGTGGTCACAGGACGCTGCCCACAGGGCGCTGTTGGCTGGATGTTTTTGGTTGGTGGACTATTCTCAGTCCAGCAGCGACACTGAGGTGTTTAAAAACTCCAGCAGGACTGCTGTGTCTGATCCACTTATACCAGCGCAACACACACTAACACACCACCACCACGTCAGTGTTACTGCAGTGCTGAGAATGATCCACCACCCAAATAGTACCTGCTCTGTGAGGGTCCATGGGGGTCCTGACCACTGAAGAACAGGGTAAAAGAGGGCTAACAAAGTATCAGAGAAACAGATGGACTACAGTCTGTAACTGTAGAACTACAAAGTGCACCTATATAGTAAGTGGAGCTGATAAAATGGACAATGTGTAGAAACAAGGAGGTGGTCAGAATGTTATGCCTGATCAGTGTAAATGACTGCAATAAGATATTCAGCATCCCAGCCGTGATGGTAGCCATCTGGTTTCTTTCTGTATTAGCCTGATAGCATGAGCTAGCCAGGATTTTAAGATATACCATCGCATATGCCACAATTCAAACCAGGAGGTCTTGTTCTAGACACTACTGTAGCACCGCTATAACAGCCAGTATGCAACATAACAAGGGCTACATTCTTTATCTCAGCAGAAATGTCTGTTTAATGTGGTCATGCTGATATATGAGAGTAATACAAACACATAAGGCATCTCATAACTGTGTTTATGTGTGTGTGTGTGTGTGTGCGTGTGTGTGTGTGTGTGTGTGTGTGTGTGTGTGTGTGTGTGTGTGTATTCTGGATGAGAGCCGGTAAGATAATAGCCCCACAGCAGACACAGAGCGTTAATTTGCCTCAATGACCACAGAAGCCCCGCCCATTATAAATGGACCATCTGCCTGCTTTATTCTGGCCAAAGTAAGGACACCCAAACCAAAATAAAAGTCCTTACACACACGCATGCTAAAGCTGCATGATATGGTCAAAATACTAGTATTTCGCTGTTGTCGAAAGAAAACCTCGTATCTCCATTTTTTGACGTTTTTCAGTTTTTGGCGTAATTTGAAAATGCCTGTTGTTCTTTACGTTGTGTGTAAATTTCATTATGAATGGACCGACAGAAATGACCCAAAATGACTCGGAAAAATGTCTGGTTCCATTGACTTACATTAAGAGTAAAGTATGTTTTTCCTTCTCCTGTAAAGTTACCATTTTGGAGATACGAGGTTTTCTTACAACAACAGCGATATATTGTAGGATTACATTGCCTCATATTGGAGCTATGATACACCTTTAAAAAAATCAATAACGTGACTTGGAGACTGATAATAATTTCTTTTTGTTGGATTACATGAATACATCGATCCATCAAACTAGACAGATACTCATCTGGAGCTGTGACTGATTAATAACGACCATGATTGGTTAGCACTGCAGTAATGTTATTACTTACCCTGTTTACAGTTTAAATACTTGTAATCAAAATACAGTTACTGACATCCTTATGTGTCTCTAAGAGGACAGTGTTATTTATGTGTGATGCATTTAATCATAAATTTCCTCTACATAGATTATCAGTTTCTGTCCTTTCGCAGCACAGCATATATCCACAAACGTACAAACAAGTGAATCATCTAATCACACGGATATGAAAGTGGTGAATAAAGAAAAAGAGAAGCTGACCGGAACAGACCGGACTCACAAACATCTCCGTAACATTTACACCTTGTTTAGGAGGACTGTGTGCTGTTAAAGGGGTTTATATGAAGTACAATATAATAAGCAGAAGTAAAATAATGAGCTGTGAGAGTAAAGTAATCCACTACAGTGCAAGAGAACTAATGAGTAACTGATTACTTTTTCTGAGTAACTACCTCAGCACTCATTAGCATAGTCCAGCCCTCTGTGATACCAGCACAGCAAAGACCAACATCACGATAACGATTAACAAACAATACATTGCGCAACTCTAATGTGCACTCACACACACACACACACACACACACACACACACACACTCACACACACTCACACACACACATACTCACACACACACACACACTCACACACACACACATACTCACACACACACACACACTCACACTCACACACACACACACTCACACACACTCACACACACACACACATACTCACACACACACACACACACACACACTCACACACACACACACACTCACACACACACTCTCACACACACACACTCACACACTCACTCACACACTCACTCACACACACACACACACACTCACGCACACTCACACACACACACATACACACACACACATACTCACACACACACCCACACACATACACTCACACACACATACACAATCACACACACACTCACACACATACTCCCACACTCACTCACACACACACCCACACACACACTCACTCACACACATGCACACACACACACACACTCACACACACACACATACTCACACTCACACACTCACTCACACACTCACTCACACACACACTCATACACACACACACATACTCACACACACACCCACACACATACACTCACACACATGCACACACACACACACACACTCAAACACACACACATACTCACACACACACACACTCACTCACACACTCACTCACACACACTCACGCACACTCACACACACACTCATACACACACACACATACTCACACACACACCCACACACATACACAATCACACACACACACACTCACACATACTCACACACACACACACATACTCACACACACACACTCATACACACACACACACACTCACACTCACACACATACTCACACACACACACACTCACTCGCAGTTCCCAAAAAAGTAACCACACACACATACACACACACACTCACACACACACACACACTCACAGTTCCCAAAAAAGTAACCACACACACACACACTCGCTTGGCCTCCTGTTGCCCCTCCTCCAGCCTTTTCTCACTCCAACAGACGTGTGATCAGAGTAAAAAAAGCCAAGCTGTGTTAAATATCCATGGAGACGCACTTCAGTCTCTCTCTCACACATCCATCTATCCATCCCATTACATCCCTCCATCTCATTCCATACATCCGTCCATCTATCCATACCATCCCATCCTGTCCCATCCATCCCTTCTGTTCCCATTCCCTATATCCATCCCATTCCATCCATCATCCATCCCATTGTATCTCTACATCTTATTCCTTCTATCCATTCCATCTAACCATCCCACTCCATCTACTTATTTCACCTGTTCATCTCCATAGCCTATTTGTTCAGTCCATCTCTTTCTGTCTGTCTATTGATTCATTCATTCATTCATCTATTAATTTCATCTGTTCAGTTCATCTCCTTTTGCCTCTCTATTCATTCATTCATTCATTCATTCATTCGTTCATTCATTCATCTATTAATTTAATCTGTTCAGTTCATCTCCTTTTGCCTCTCTATTCATTCATTCATTCATTCATTCATTCGTTCATTCATTCATCTATTAATTTAATCTGTTCAGTTCATCTCCTTTTGCCTCTCTATTCATTCATTCATTCATTCATTCATTCTATTCATTTCAGTTTCAGCCTTACTGACCTGCTGCTACAGGCCTGTTGATCCGGTTTTCCAGTGTCCATACTGTTAACACACAAACTGTACATTAACAATGACATCAGCGTCACTGACGACCACAGTCCTATATGGATTTGTGCAATAAATGGAACGACCGCTAAAGCTAATGGCTCTCATGGCTCTGATTGCAGAGCCTGAATCTCATCTCTTTCAAAAACACACAAACCATGAAATCTGTCTATGTGGTGCCGCGAAGGAGAAAACAACCCCACAAAAATCTGTTTGTTGCTGTCCTTGCTGTGTGTGTGTTCGTGTGTGTGTGTGTGTGTGTGTGCATGTGTCCAATCTGCTTTTTTTCCCGCCACCGTGATGCATCCAGCTGACAGAGGAGAGTGCCAGAGCAGAAATAAGTCCTTTAAGAGCAGCTTCGGTGTGGAGACGTGAACAAGCACACATGCGCAGAGGCAGGTCTGAGGAGCTGCTGCGCTTGCTGAGCAGAGCGTTTTTTGGCAGGTAAAAGTGAAGGTTTTTGGGTTTGCTCAGAGCAGAGTGCGCTGATCCAGATCGGAACACGCACACCTGCACACAGGCTCATTAAACATGCAGAGGAGTTTGAATTTACCAGGAGGTTCAGACACAAACGGGTGCAGAAGCGTGAGATACGCAGAGAAACACACTCGGCATTTAGCTACACTCATCGGCCACTTTACGAGAAGCTACCAAGGTGCACGTCGGTACACACTGCAGTTCATCTGTTGCTGCACGGTTTATCGGCCCCCCTCTACTCATTCATCACTGGCCAGTTTCTGCTGTCCAGATATTATTTGGGTGGTGGTCCATTATAAGAACATCAGACACAGCGGCGTTGCTGGGGTTCAGGGTCACTACTAGGTTGATGACTTGGATTAACCTGAGCCCATCCAAACTCTACAAAACCTCTGCCTATCTGGAACCCATCTAGAGCCCTGCCTGAGCCCATCCAAACTCTTTGGGACCCATCTAGAGCCCTGCCTGAACCCATCCAAACTCTTTGGGACCCATCTAGAGCCCTGCCTGAACCCATCCAAACTCTACAGATTCTCTGAATTTATTCAAATTCTCTGCCTATATGCAACCTGAGTTCATCCGAATCTCTGCCTATCTAGTACCCATCTAGAGCCCTGCCTGAGCCCAACCAAACTCTACAAATTCTCTGCCTATCTGGAACCTATCTAGAGCCTTGTGAGTTTATTCAAATTCTCTGCCTATCTAGTACCCATCTAGCACCTTGCCTAAACTCATCCAAACTCTACAAATGCTCTGCCTGTCTGGAACCTATCTAGAGCCCTATCTAAGTTCATGTAAAATCTCTGCCTATCTGTAACCCATTTAGAGCCCTGCTTGAGCCCATCCAAACTCTCTGGAACCCATTTAGAGCCCTGCTTGAGCCCATCCAAACTCTCTGGAACTCATCTAGAGCCCTACCTGAGTCCATCCAAACTGTCTGGAACCCATCTAGAGCTTAAATGGTTCTTTACATTTCACCAAATGTTCAGACTGATGGAGAACGTGTTGCATTCTATATATAACTTTTTTGAAAATGGTTCTGCATAGCACTAAAATTGGTTCTGTCAAGCTGTCAGGTTGTGACAATATTACAGGGGCAGTCGTGGGCTGGAGGTTAGGGAACCAGCCTTGTGGCCGGAAGGTCGCCCATTCGTTCCCCTCAGCTGACAGTACGTGACTGAAGTGCCCTTGAGCAAGGCACCTATCCACCAACTGCTCCCCGGGTGCTGTGGATAGGGCTGCCCACCGCTCCGGGCAAGTGTGCTCACTGCCCCCTAGTGTGTGTGTTCACTAGTGTGCATGTATGTGGGTGTTTCACTGCACGGATGGGTTAAATGCAGAGGTCTAATTCCTCTGTGTGCAAAACACAGTAGGCTAATGATTCTGAATTATTCAAACATTTTCAAAAAGGTTCTGTATAGAACCATATATAATACATTCTCTATCAATAAGAAGAACCATTTACGCATGAAATGGTTCTATATAGAACTCATGGCTCTAAACAGAACCATTGCCTTTACTAAAGAACCCTTGAAGACAGATCTTCTTTAAGGGTGCAGTGATGAAATTAACATGATCAGCTCTCTGATCAGCAAGATTGATCGCTTTGTGAATATGAGGAATTCTGGATGTTAATTTCATTATTATTTCATTCACAGCTTTCTCAGTTATTAGGGAATCATACACAGCTTTGTTTATCATCGATATTTTTTCACCTACAAATAGTTTGAAACCTGGGTTTTAGTGTCATAGAACAAATTTATACACATTCCTACAACCAACCTGGTTTACATCATTGAAGGCGATGAACTTCTGAATGGTGGTGAATCTGATAGGTGTTTCTGATAAAATGGTAACTCACTCTATAAGCTTAAATGCATAGATGCTCAAAAGAACACAAGCACATTTGCATGGATGTTCACTAAGACACCCCCCTCAACAGAAAATAACAGGCACATAACTGCACACAAGCTCCGCCTGTCTGGGGACTGCTGAGAGTAAGTTCTCTACAGGCCCATAACTCACTGTTCTAATGAAGGGCTAATCAGCACTGCTGCTTTAGTGGCTCCCAGATGCTCCACTGTCAGCTTCCACAATCACAAACACACACTACAGCACATCCAGAGCACATCCACAGCCCATTCTGACTCTCTGCAAACGCTACAAATTCTCTGCCTATCTGGAACCTATCTAGAGCCCTGCTGCACGGTTTTTCGGCCCCCCTCTACTCATTCATCACTGGCCAGTTTCTGCTGTCCAGATATTATTTGGGTGGTGGTCCATTATAAGAACATCTGACACAGCGGCGTTGCTGGGGTTCAGGGTCACTACTAGGTTGATGACTTGGATTAACCTGAGCCCATCCAAACTCTACAAAACCTCTGCCTATCTGGAACCTATCTAGAGCCCTGCCTGAGCCCATCCAAACTCTTTGGGACCCATCTAGAGCTCTGCCTGAGCCCATCCAAACGCTACAAATTCTCTGCCTATCTGGAACCTATCTAGAGCCCTGTCTGAGCCATCCAAATGCTACAAATTCTCTGCCTATCTGGAACCTATCTAGAGCCCTGTCTGAGCCCATCCAAACGCTATAAATTCTCTGCCTATATGCAATCTGAGTTCATCCAAATCTCTGCCTATCTAGTCCCCATCTAGAGCCCTGCCTTAGCTCATCTAAACTCTACAAATTCTCTGCCTATCTGAAACCTATCTAGAACCCTGTCAGAGCCCGTCCAAACTCTCTGGAAACCCAACTAGAGCCCTGCCTGAGCCCATCCAAACTCACTGGAACCCATCTAGAGCCCTGCCTGAGCCCATCCAAACTCACTGGAACTCATCTAGAGCCCTGCCTGAGCCCATCTAAACTCTCTGGAACTCATCTAGAGCCCTGCCTGAGCCCATCTAAACTCACTGGAACCCATCTAGAGCCCTGCCTGAGCCCATCTAAACTCTCTGGAACTCATCTAGAGCCCTGCTTGAGCCCATCTAAACTCACTGGAACTCATCTAGAGCCCTGCCTGAGCCCATTCAAACTCACTGGAACCCAACCAGAGCCCTGTCTGAGCCCATACAAAATTTCTGCCTATCTAGAACCCATCTAGCAAACTGCCTGAGCCTATCCAAACTCTCTGCTTATCTGAAACCCAATAAATGTGCTATCTAACCAACCAAAGACCAACATTCTCTATGAAACACCATCATTCTCCACCAAATACTGTCACTCACCCCACAGCATTAATGTCCACAGCAGAATCAGAAGTTCTACAGTTTGTTTTGACTGTGTACACAAAGCTTTCGCACAGCTTCAGTCACTTTTCCCTGAAGACACTGAGCTGAATCCACAATGTCCTGTCAGCTTGAAATACAGTCCTTCTGTCCATCTCTCACAACAGAGAGAGACACTGGAGAGGGATTAAAAAAAAAACAAGCTTTTTCTTTAAATATAATATCAGGCTGTAGATCTAAGTATCTGTATGTATTAATAATATAATTCTGTGCAAAACTCAGAGACCCTTTATATATTTAATTTCTAGTCAAAACAGCCATTTAGTGCAAAGGATTAATTTTACAGGGAAAGAGCAGAAAATACATTTTACACAATCACACAGAATCCTCAACAACCAAGTCTGACACTATTAGAATTACTTTTCTGAAGTTATCAAACACATTCAGTGGTGTTGAGGTCTGGACTCTGGGGTGGTCAGTCCATTGCTCAGCTTCTTTGTTTGATGTGTCCGTCTCCTTTTCTCAGTGAGGTTCTTCTTGATCAGCTACACATCCTTTCAGACCCACAGCGCTGAGTCGTCTTCTCACAGTGGAAGGATGGACAGAAACACCTGTGGATGTTTTCAGATCTGAAGCAGCTTGATTTTCTCCTCTCTCTCAGAGATGAAAGCTTTAAGTGCTGTTTATCTGATGGGGGCAGGTTTGGGGTCGACCAGCTCTTCCAGGTGGTTGTTAGGAGCCTCATTTTCTCTGGAGCTTTTAGCCAATTTTGGGAAACTTCTGTTTTTTCACTCTGACTTTCTCCATCTTTATGCAAGTGGATTTTCTCATATCTAATCTCCTCACAAATATCTCCTGAAACATGAAGAACTGGATATGAAATACATGAAAGGTGGTCTCTGACTTTTGTACAGTACTGTATATACACTGATCAGGCATAACATTATAAGCACCTCCTTGTTTCTACACTCATTGTCCATTTTATCAGCTCGACTGACCGTACAGTTTCACTCTGTAGTTCTACAGTTACAGACTGTAGTCCATCTGTTTCTCTGCATACTTTGTTACCCTGTTCTTCAATGGTCAGGATCCCCATGGACCCTCACAGAGCAGGTACTATTTGGGTGGTGGGTCATTCTCAGCACTGCCTTAACACTAACACACCACCAGTGTGTTGTGCTGGTCTGAGTGGATCAGACACAGCAGTGCTGCTGGAGTTTTTAAACACCTCAGTGTCACTGCTGGACTGAGAATTGTCCACCAACCAAAAATATCCAGCCAACAGAATCCTGTGGGCAGCGTCCTGTGACCACTGATGAAGGACGAGAGGATGACCAACACAAACTGTGCAGCAGCAGATGAGTTATCGTCTCTGACTTTACATCTACAAGGTGGACCGACAAGGTAGGAGTGTCTAATAGAGTGGACAGTGAGTGGACACAGTGTTTAAAAACTCCAGCAGCACTGCTGTGTCTGATCCACTCGTGCCAGCACAACACACACTAACACACCACCACGTCAGTGTTACTGCAGTGCTGAGAATGATCCACCACCCAAATAGTGCCTGCTCTGTGAGGGTCCATGGGGGTCCTGACCACTGAAGAACAGGGTAAAAGTAACAAAGTATCAGAGAAACAGATGGACTACAGTCTGTAACTGTAGAACTACAAAGTGCACCTATATAGTAAGTGGAGCTGATAAAATGGACAATGAGCGTAGAAACAAGTAGGCGGTCATAAGGTCATGCCTGATCGGTGTATATATGTCTATGTACGCATATATAATATGAATTTTCTGTCGCTGTAGCACTGAAACACTGAAACAAAGCAGTTCAGCTCAGAGTAAAACACACTGCAGACTATTTTTGGAGGAGCCGAAGCAGCTCACTTTCACACTCACTGGGACATATTCAGTTTCTCCAATCCTCAAAACCTTTTAGGAGTAACTCTCTACTCCACAAACACACACACACACACACACACACACACACACACACACACACGCACACTCATATACACACACTCATCATCATCTCAAGTACGATGCACGTGCATACACACACATGCAGAAACCTTCCCTGTCGTTCTCCTCACACATTTCTCTCGCCCACTTCATATTGTCTACTTCTGTGAACTGACAAGCAGGCACTTGCCTCCGTTGCCAAGGGAACAGGCCGAAATCAAATAAAGCCAACGGGAGCTGAGTGACATGCACACTCATCCGCGGCTACACTGCTGATGTAACACACTCACGCATGCACACAAACACCATCAAAACAACATCAACACCAACAGCAGCAGCGATACCCCAAATATAATACAGCCTCCGGTATCAACACTAAGCTAAAAATGGGCTACAACAGCATAACAAAGCATAAAGGCAAACGCTGGCTTATTAACCTCTTTCTGCAGCACCCCCTAGTGACCATTCCAGCAGTGGAAATCGACTCTATTATTTGTGATAATAATAATAAAATAATAAAAATAATCAGTGTTGTGACTCTGTGTTGAGCTGCTAGAGAGCAATGAGGGTGAAAGGGGAGGAGGGAGGACCCCCCGCAGTGAAAAACACTTCACACCTCTCCACAAAGACGACCGTGCCAAAATAAAAAAACGGATCCTGTACAACTGACACAATAAATAAGCTGCCAGGAATCGATGGAATGAATTCCAAGAGTTGATTCCACACAACAACCTCAGTTCCAAGAAACAAGATACAGAGAAGAGCATCTGACAAAAATAAACAGTACAATATTGACTACATTTGACCTCAGCAAGGAAATTTGGTGAGCTAACGATAGCAACATCATCTGAACTAGCTGAATAATGAGGGCTGGCTAAGTTGTACCTGATTCTCAGTAGAAAAACACCATCATTTTCCACCAAACACTATCATTTTCCAACAAACACCATCATTCTTTAGCCAACACCATCATTCTCCGCCAAACACCATCATTCTTTACCCAACATTATCGGCCTCCGCCAAACACCATAATTCTCCAACAAGCACCATAATTTTTTACCCAACACCATTAGTGTCCAACAAGCATCAACATTTTTTACTCAACACTGTCACTCTCCAAGAAACTCCATTGTTCTCCACCAAACACCATCGTTCTCCAACAAACATCATACTCCTACAAACACCACTGTTCTCCATCAAACACCATTGTTCTCCAACAATCACCATCATTTTTTTACCCAACACCATTGTTGTCCAACAAACACCACCACTCTCTACTCAACACCATCACTCTCCAAGAAACACCATCATTCTCCAATAAACAACATCATACTCCTACAAACACCACTGTCCTCTACCAAACACCATGGTTCTCCAATACCATTATTTGGCACCATCATTCTCCAAGAAACGAGCCGAGATCCTGTTCAAAAGACACATTTAAAGTTTTTAATAAACTTTGCTGAAATATTTTTTAATTTCATCGAAATGTCACATAAAGGAGCCGAGGTCACTGCAGTGAGCTCCACAGCAGTGCTGCTGGAGTTTTTAAACACCTCAGTGTCACCGCTGGACTGAGAACCAAAAATGTCCAGCCAACAGAATCCTGTGAGCAGCGTCCTGTGACCACTGATGAAGGACTAGAGGATGACCAACACAAACTGTGCAGCAGCAGATGAGCTATCGTCTCTGACTTTACACCTACAAGGTGGACTGACAAGGTAGGAGTGTCTAATAGAGTGGACAGTGAGTGGACACAGTGTTTAAAAACTCCAGCAGCACTGCTGTGTCTGATCCACTCGCACCAGCGCGAAAACACACTAACACACCACCACCACGTCAGTGTTACTGCAGTGCTGAGAATGATCCACCACCCAAATAGTACCTGGGAGTAAGTGGAAGCTTATACCCCACCAATTAGCCTGCACACCTAAAACATCACTCACTCTCCTCACAGCGTGTGGAGCTGTTCAGTGTCTCTAATAGACTTGATGATGTGGTTTCTGACACTGTATGACTCACTGTTATCTACAAACATGGACCACAGTGGAAAAACGAAAGCAGCAAAAACTTCAGACACCAAACGTTCATGGGGGACAATGGGGAATTCGATTTTTAACCAAACTATCACTTTAACGTTACGGATTATGATAGAAAATGTCAAGAGGAAGATTACATAATCATTTTTTCGAGGCTAACGCAGCGGTCAGCACGAGAATTTTTATGAACACAAGCTGCTGGACATCAAACCAGGCTTTACATCTTTCTGCCAGGATGCTTCATTTACATATGTGAGTACATTACCTTCTCTCTCTCTCTCCCTATCTCTCTCTCTCTCTCTCTCTCTCTCTTTCTTTTATCACTGTTAACTCAGACTACAGAGGCCCCCTGCCTGTTATGTAGCAGCTCTCTCATCCAAACCTACGCTCCATTCCTCCCTCTTCTCTCTCTCTCTTTTTACTCACCATTCACCCAGGGATGAGGCACAGCATTTCCACCTCAGCCTACGCACAAGCAAGCGCTTCTCTTTCTTTACCTCCTATTCTCTCTCACTCTTTCTCTCTCTTGCGCTTTTTCTCTCTCTTTATCTCTTTCTTTCCCCTTTCTCCACCCCCCCCCCTCCCCCCGTCTGTTTCTCTGCCTCACTGTTGGTTAAAATGTGGGATTGTGTGCTTAAGGAGCCCACCTGTGAGAGAGAGAGAGAGAGAGAGAGAGAGAGAGGGTGGATACCTGCCCAGGAGAGATAGAGCCAACATTACATAAACGCTTCTTGGCCACTTTATCAGAAACACCTACCATGTATCTGCACTCAGAGCACCCTACTCATCAAAGGTGTGTGCCGTCAGATCTGATCGTAGAAAGTTCTGTTCTTCATCAGTTTCATCTTTGTACGATAAAATTCACGTCTGAGTTTAAAACTGAGCATAATAGTTTAACGACCTGAAAAAAGCTTGAAGCACTGAGGCTATTTTTAATATCATCTATAACACCAAGAATAAAAATAGAAAATGACAATAATACGAACAGTACCAAAGTGGATGTACTCGCACATTATATTCCGAGTTTTATTTAAAGACATCTTACACTGTGCTTTTGTTTTATACTGCTGACTCAAAACAAACAATACAAAACACAGCTAGTGCAGAAGCATCTCACACACTGCAGTAATACTACATTAAAATATGTTATTTTAGGAAAATAATAATCACACTACACAAACACCTCAAAACACCTTTTCCATAATGCTATCTACTAGCGTCCCTATGGGACTCTGGTGGTATGTTAGCGCTAAGCTAACAGTGATTCACATTGACGTGTTTTGGCCATTCTAGATTGAACATGGAGATCTGAAGTTTGTAGAAGACTTTACGTGTTTGTGTGAAGTTTGTAGAAGACACAGTAACATATATGTGAGCATGTATGTATAAAGAGTCCTGGCACTGAGCTGCCACCATCCCCAAAACTACCCAGAACACTGCTTAGACTATGACTTGTATTCGTAGTCAGTTATCTAGAACTTCCAGAAGACCTAGAGAGAAGTTTTTTCTCTCAAACTGGTCTCGTTGTAAATCATTCTACCATCTTAATGAAACTAAGGCATTTTGTTTCTTTCACATTTAATTCTTTCCAGTGGTCGTAATTTTAACACTACAAAGTTTGGTCAGTAGGGGGAGCAATGTGCTCACCGTTCCACCTCAATCTCCACCTACGAGCACAGCCATTTGCTCATGAGCAGCTGAATGCTGTTGTTTTATTGGCTCCCTACCTACCATCTGCATTAATCAGAGCATGCTTTATGTAAATGAGGTAGCGGAAGGCTGGCACTTGATTTCACGCACTGGAGCTGATTCATCATTGGCGCTCAAATCTCTGGACAATCTTATCAGCTCCACTGACCATACAAGTCCACTTTAGAGTTCTAAAGTTATTTGTAAGACCCCACGACCACCACAGAGCTGGTACTATTTGGGTGGTGGATCATTCTCAGCACTGCAGTAACACTGACGTGGTGTGTTAGAGTGTGTTGCGGTGGTCAGAGTGGATCAGACACAGCAGTGGAGTTTTTAAACACCTCAGTGTCGCTGCTGGACTGAGAATAGTCCACCAACCAAAAACATCCAGCCAACAGCGTCCTGTGGGCAGCATCCTGTGGGCAGCGTCCTACATTAGGAATAAGGAACTTTTCAAAGTGCTTTAAAAGACCTTCAGTTCAGGCCAAAAATATCAAAACACCTTTTCCATAATGCTATCTACTAGCGCCCCTATGGGATTCTGGTGGTATGTTAGCGCTAAGCTAACAGTGATGCACACTGACATTTTTTGTCCATTCTAGATTGAACACGGAGATCTGAAGTTTGTAGAAGACTTTATGTTGTAATTCACACCTTAAAAGACATAGTAATAGATATGTGAGCTTGTTTGTATCAGTTTTACAGTCACTTTCAGTAAAGAGTTCTGACATAGAGCTGCAGCCACTGTTTTACATTCCTAACAACTACCCGGAACACTGCTTAGACTATGGCTCGTGTTCACAGTCAGTTATCTAGAACTTCCAGAAGATGTTTTCCTCACTAAACTGGTCATTTTGTAAATCAAAGCGTGATTGGCTGATATCTCTGTCACTTCCTCATTGTGTTGGCAGTTAATCTAGCATGTAAGGCCTTCAGTCCAGCTCCTGAAGTCCTGACCAATGGGAGAGCTTGCTTGGCCGTATCGACCAAGATATCACAAAAAAAAATCGTGGATTGGATTATTTTCAACATTTCAATCCTTAAGATTTTAATCCTTTTGTTTCCAAACAAAACAACGAAATATTACTAGAACACCAGTGAAGTTCAAGTTCGACAAGCATGACGAGTGTTAATCAAAGAATTAACTCAAAGTTACAGATATTATGAAATCGTTAGACCTTTTCTGTTATTCGCTCTCCCACTGAACTCCACCCACACCATCCCTCCACCTCATCACCACGCTGTTTCACACCCTCACACTCTCACGCAGGGGTGAGACAGAGGTAGAGAGAGAGAGAGAGAGAGAGAGAGAGAAAGAGAGAGAGAGACTGAGCAACATATGAAGGAGGTTACCACGTGCAAGTACAGAGCGAGAGTGAGTGAGAGAGGAAAAAGATATTGAGTGAGTGAGTGAGTGAAAGAGAGACAAAAGAGAGAGAGAGAGAAAGGGACCGAAAGGTGGAGAAAGAAAAGAGTGTAAGTGAGAGAGAAAAGAGAGAGCGAGTGACAGTGAGAAACGAACGAGGGAGAAAGTGAGGAGAGAGCAGAAGAGAAAAAGAGAGAGAGAGAGAGAGAGAGAGACAGAGAGAAAGAGAGAGGGAAAAAGAAAAGAGAGTGTGGGTGAGAGAAAAGAGAGTTAAGGAGAGAGTGGAGAGAGAGAGAAAAGAGAGAAAGAGTGAGCGAGTAAAAGAGAGAGTGAGAGATGAAAAAGATAAAGCGAGAGAGTGCATCACATAAAAGAACAGAGAAGTACTGAGGCCAAGAGTATCTGTGGAGTGATCCACTTCACTCCATCACTCCATCATTCTATCCGTATTCACACACTAAGACGACCAGAGAGCTCAAGCAGGGAAAAGAGAGAGAGACAGAGAGAGAGAGAGAGAGAGTTTCTTATGCACCACAGATTAGGAATAAGACATTAACAAAGCCAAGAGAAAGAAGAGAGGGACATTAGAGAGAGAGAGTGAGAGAGAGAGAGAGAGAGAGAGAGAGAGAGAGAGAGAAAGAGAGAGAGAGAGAGCTTACCTTTGTGGTTACGATGCAGAGGCAGTCCATGGTAGAGAAAGCCCAAACGGGGGAAAAATCCAAACACCCCAGTCCCCCCTTTCCCTCACCCCTGCCTTCCCTCCAGCTCCTTCTCTCTTTCTCTCCTCCTTCTCTCTCTCCTTCTCTCTCTCTCTCTCCCACACACACATGCACACACACTCACACTCCTGCCTTTCCCCCTTTTACTGCTCTTCTGTGTCTCTCTTTGGACTGACTGAACCAGAGAGGGAAATAAAGGAGGGATGGAGGGAGGGAGGGAGGGATGGAGGGAGGGGGGGACGTAAAAGAGGAAGGGGAGGGACGGATTGAGAAGGTGGGATCCGTATTTCTGTGGAAAGAGAAAGAGCGGCAGAAGAGGAAGAGCACGTTCTTACGAGAGAGGAGATGAGAAAGAGAAAAAAGGAGGAGAGGAGAGGAGAGGAGATGAGAGGAGCAAGAGGGGAGGATGAAAGGAGGGGGAAAAATGGGTGCAGGGTAAGGAGGATGAGTGCAGAGAGGAGAGAGGAGGTGATGGAGGTGAAGAGAGGGGGGACCGCTCCGGCGAGAACGAAGAAAGGGAAGAGAGAGCGAGCGGAGGACAAGAGAGCGTGAGAGAGAGAGAGAGAGAGAGAGAGAGAGAGAGAGAGAGAGAGAGGGAGAGAGGAGGGGGAGCAAGATAAAGAGAAGATGTCAGAGAGAAAGAGAGAGAGTCACTTATGCATCACAAATCAGGAAGACACATAAAATATTAGACATAGCAAAGCGAAGAGAAAGAAAAGAGGGACACAAGGGATAGAGAGAGAGAGAGAGGAGAGTGAGCGAAAGAGAGAGAAATAAAGGAGAGAGAGAGAAAGAGAAAGAGAGAGGGCGAGAAAGGCAGAGAGAGAGAGAAAAAAAGAGAGGGAGAGAGAGAGAGAGATGCTGGGAAAAAACTGCTCTGGTTGCCGTGGCACTCTGCAGCTGTTGCCTTAGCAATGGTGCAGTTGTTGCCGTGGCAATAGCGAGGGTTGTTGTCATGTGGCTGAGGCACAATTGTGGAGAGCAGAAAGGAGAGAGAGAGTATGTAATAATCAGAGAGAGAGAGAGAGGATGACAGTAATTTTAATGTACCAACTGGTCCCTTTTAGATGAGCTCAATTTATCTCTGAAATGAGCGAGAGAGGGAGAGATAAGAGAGAGGGAGAGAGAGTGAGAGAGGAGGCTTCTTCACAATCCGTCTATTTATAGCGAAGCCGTCATCACAGACACTCTTATTTGCTTCTTTTCATGCCTTTGTGCGCGTTAACGCTCATACTCCCTCATTACTGTAACACTGCCTCCGATTCCAGCACCGCACACACAGCTGGACGGAAAACGAGGGATGGAGTGATGGAGGTAGACGACAGGGAGGGATGGAGGGAGGCGGGAGAGCGTAACCCCTTCGTTATGACACAGATGAAGCAGGGAAAGGAGGAGAGAAGGGGTAGTGCTGTTTTTTTTGGTCCAGAATAGAAAACTCGTTCACACCACGGCTTTAAGACAGCGGGCTGTACCACTGGACGGAGGTGAGGGGGGTGTCACAAGTGTCACAATCCAAACATCACCACCCTTGTTACTGAACAAAGGCCACCGCACCCCCCCATGTTCTAAATGGCGCCAGGCTGTATTACTGGTGAGGCGTGAGGGGTGACAGAGTGTCAGGATGTAAACATCAGCACCTCTTTGGCTATGGAAAAGCCAGCACACCCTCCGCACCCTGAATGGACTCACCCAACCAAGGAGCAATGGTGCAGCAATAAAGCAATTCTCAATGATGAACACATGCTTATTCCCCCGGGTGGAGAGGAGAGGCGAAGATCCAACCTGCTGCTGACACTCGCACAAAGTCCTCGGTGACCTTAGTGAACTTTACAGCTCGGCGCACTCTCGTACCTACACAAACACACAAACACACACACACATACACACATGCACTTATACACAAACATACAAACTTTACAGGACGAGGAAAAACAAACCTTTAACGAAAGTAAAGCTACGTTCACTTTACAAGCCTCGTTGCTCAAATCTCTCTGACACGATGGTTCACACTCGTTTAGATAAGTGACTCAAATCTATCACTAATGTGACAAACCAGCGTCCTGAAATGACCCTCATGAGCTCATCCTACTCAGTAACGTCACGTGAATGAATCACGTTCATCATCAACACAAACTAACGAGCAGAACGAGCTTCGCTGAGAAGATCATTAACTCTGATCAGCTCTCAGCTTCATTATTAGAGCGAGACGAAGGAGAAAAAGGTGAGATGAGCTGCTTTTCCACCGTTTACAGGCTTTAACTTCTGTTCGGCGCTGCTGCCATGGTAACACTGAACGATGGCGCAGTGGAAAAAAGCACATGAACTCCGTATCCGATCCAGGACCACATATGAAAGTGGCTCAGGTCGGATTTGAAAAGATCAGATTCGTGTCCACACAGCCCTGAAAACATCAGATCTGAGTCACATTAGGGCAAAAAATTGGATTTGTGCTGCTTCACCATGGTAATGTGAACTTAGTCTAAACAACATAAATATAACACACATACACACATACATACATCATCTAAACTGCTTATCCTTCTGGGTCGCGGTGGGGTGCTGGAGCCTATCCCAGCTGTCACTGGGCGGAAGGCAGGATACACCCTGGACAGGTCGCCAGTCCATCGCAGGGCATTATAAATAACACTTTTTCAGAAAATAAATTAAGTTATAATTAATAATAATCAACTTCAACAGGTATTCCGTCAAGAAATGTAGTTCCTTTAGATTTTGGTATCGTTGCCAAGCAACCATGGACGGCCGAATGAGGAGAGCGTTCTGTCGCCCATCACTGTACACTGCAGTCATTTCATGAATGTTTTACTTTTTTGTCGTATAATAATGAACATATGATAACACAGCACTGCTTCATGTAAAAACTTTCGCTTTGTTAGTGCTTTTTGTTCACTAAATTACCACCACGAGTCTTATTTAGCACAATGCTAACGGCGGTCCTCTTCTCACACTGGGGCTGAATCTCAAACGGCTCTCTGCTCCCTACATAGTGCACTACGTAGGAGTTTAACTACTGGATCCTGCAGCCCAACAGAGCAAAATACAGCTAAGAAACAGTCATTTGAGACTCAAACACATCCACACTCGATACATGATGCACTGTTTGGCTGTAGAGGCTAGAATTTCTGAACTGTCATAGCTAGAACACTATTTAGGGAGTATGGAGCCATTTGGGATTCAGTCTGGGTTTGACGCGACTTCTGACTGAAACACGGACATTTGAAGTGTGTAAAACATTCAAATGACATTTTTTAGACTTTTACTGCTACTCCCTAAATAGTGCATTATGTAAGTTTTGAAATTCTAGCTTCCACAGCCAAACAGTGCACTATTAGTCGAGTGTGGATGTGTCTGAATCCCAAATGAATATTTTAGCTATATTATGCACTGGTGTGGTTCAGGATCCAGTATTTAAACTCCTACGTAGTGCACTATGTAGGGAGCAGGGAGCCGTTTGAGATTCAGCCCCAGTGTGAGAAGAAGGCGCCGCTGGATTGTACTTTATAATAAATAAAAACTTTTTAATAAGTAACCCGGAAAAGTTAGACTTAAAACTATTTAGAGAGATTCTTTCTCTGTGTGTGCATACTGTTACACTAAAGTGCAAGGTTTATTATTTATCTTTTTAGCACAATTGTTTTGCTCTTTATATTGTAAAACACAAAAAAAGCCATTCACAAAAACAAAAACATATCGCTAGGAACAAAACCTTGTATCTCCAAAATGGTAACCTTACAGGAGAAGGAAAAAGCCTACTTTACTTTTAATGTAAGTCAATGGAACCAGACGTCTTTCAAACTAATTTTGGGTCGTTTCTTTTAATCCAACCATCATGAAATTTACACACAATATAAAGGACAAACAGACACTTTTAAATTAGATCAAAACCTGAAAAACAACAAAAATGGAGATACAAGGTTTTGTTCTGTTTTTGGATGCGTCAGTATGTTTGTTTAAAAAAGTGCAGCCTTACCTCAACATGAGGTCACCAACTTTATTACAGTCTCAGCTAAACGAGTCGCGCTGAACACCTGGGAATGGACATAGGTCAGAGAGGAGGTGGTGAAGAATGACCTCACACTGTGACCACATGACTGGGTGAGACTGTCTACTAAACCTGATTCTCAGATCTGTTTAAACCGGGTGAAGAGCTGCTCTGATGGATGACGGAGTTGAGGAAGGTTGTGCTGATGAGGTCTATCAGGAAGTGTGTGTGTGTGTATACTTTCATTTGATCTATTTTGTTCTTCTCTCATTCTAACTATGTCAATCTGCACAGAATATCGCACTGCAATTATACACAGTTTTGCTTTGGTTTGGTTTTGTGTGGTTTGATTTGGGTTTATTTAGTTTGCTGCTGTGGTTAGGTTAGATTTGGTTTAGTGTGATTGGTGTGGTTATGCTAGATTTGGTTTGGTTTGGTTCACTGTGGTTTGGTTTAGTTTGTTTCGGTTGGTTTGGTTTATTTTGGTTTGGTGTGGTTTGAGTTGTCGGTGTGGTTAGGTTAGATTTGGTTTAGTTTGGTTGGTGTGGTTAGGTTAGATTTGGTTGGTGTGGTTAGGTTAGATTTGGTTTAGTTTGGTTGGTGTGGTTTGAGTTGTCGGTGTGGTTAGGTTAGATTTGGTTTAGTTTGGTTGGCGTGGTTAGGTTAGATTTGGTTTAGTTTGGTTGGTGTGGTTATGCTAGATTTGGTTTGTTTCAGTTTGTTTTGGTTGGTATGGTCTGGTTTGGTTTATTTTGGTTTGGTGTGGTTTGAGTGGCTGTGGTTAGGCTAGACTTGGTTTAGTTTGCTTTGGTGTAATGTGGTTTGGTTCAGTTTGTTTCGGTTGGAGTGGTTTGCTTTGGTTTATTTTGGTTTGGTTTGAGTTGTTGCTGTGGTGTGGCTAGATTTGGTTTAGTTTGGTTTGGTGTGATGTAGTGTAGTGTAGTGTAGTGTAGTGTAGTTTGGTTTGTGTGCTTGGGTCAGATTTAATTTGGTTAGTGTGGTTACATTTGGTTTGATGTAGTGTGGTTACATTTGGTTTGATGTGGTGTAGTGTGGTTTAGTTTGGTTGGTGTGGTTAGGTAACATTTGGTTTGGCTTGGTTCTGTGTGGTTTGGAGTAATGTGGTTCAGCTTAGTTTGTTTTGGCTGGTTTGGTTAAGTTTGCCTGAGTTTGGTTTGGTTCCATGTGTTCTGGTTCGGAGTGGTTTAGTTTATACTGCTGTGTCTAGGTTAGATAAGGTTGAGTTTGGTTTGGTGTAGTGTGGTGTTGTTTGGATGGGTTGGGTTTTGTTTAGTTTGGTGGGGTTTGGTTCTGTTAGGTTTGGTTTGATTGGGTTCAATAGGTAGAACAGATCAAGTTCGGTTCGGTATGTCTTGGTTTTGTGTGGTTTTGGTTTGGATCGGTTTGGTTGTCTTTGGTTTGGTATGGCTCCGTCTGGATCAAAATCACTGAGCTTTTTTGGTACGGCAGCTTCATCCTGCTTTGGCTGACAGTTTGAGTGTTTCTTAATAAAACGCTGCAGAAATGCAGGATCATTTCAACCGTGGCTGTCCAGCCGATGACCATGAAACACGTCGCAGAGTAGGAGGGATAAATAGAGTGTGAATACAGGGCCAGAGCAGAGAGAGTGAATGTGGAAAAGCGCTTATCATCTACATTTCTCCTGTTGAGTCAGAATATAGACAAGCTACTTATACACACACTTCCAAATGCTTCTTCCACCAGCATTCAGTCTTAATTGGATTGACCTGTTTACATCTTTATGCTTCTATCAGTTACATAACTCCATGTATATATGTGTGTGTGTGTGTGTGTGTGTGAGAGAGAGAGAGAGAGTGAGTGAGAGTGAGAAAGAGAGAGGGAATTTGCACATACATTGGCTTGCATGTGTTAATTTTAGCATCCTTTGATTTGATCCTTGAATCCTTGACTTACAAAAGGCGTTAGCAGGAGTAGGCAATGGTGTAGGCCCAACGCCTCAGTGGAACTTTAAAGCAGAGAGTAGATAAAGTCTACTGAGCTCACTGCAGTGCGAGTGTGTGTGTGTGTGTGTGTGTGTGTTATTGTGCGGTTAAAACATTCAATACTGCATCACACCAACACACAAGCACAATGAAAGCGCCAAATAGTGAGGAGAACCAAGACTGTTGGCGCTAGGCCTTCAGTTCAGCCCATAAATGACCAAAGTCGGTCAAAAAAGTACACATAAAACACCTGCAACAATGCTAATTTCTGCCAGCACCCCTGTGGTTTTCTAATAGTATGTTAGCGCTAAGCTAACGACAATTCACATGAACATTTTTTGGCTGTTCTAGATTAAACACCATAGAGATAAATATCTATATGTTGCGTTGTCTGTTGTTGTCTATCTGAGGCGACACGTCTGCGCGTCCGCCATGTTGGAGAGGTCAAGATCTGCTTGTGAACAGATTCACTTGTACTGAGAGACGATGAGTCTCAGGATTAAATGGGCCACAACTTCCTTACTACTCAACCGATTTTCACCAAATCTGTTTAGTTATAATCCTCAGACACAGATTAATCTGGGCTGCACGGATCTGCTCTCGGTAGCTGTTACTACTTTAATAACTGATCGTGATAATTAGCCGTCCGGACCAGCAGGAAAGTATTCAGTCTGCACCTGACGTTAAAAACCGAGTTTAGCGTTTAGTTTAAACTCACACACATCAGCAGATCCATCAAGGAGTGAATCACTTCTAATCTTAATACACAGTGAGAAGGACGAAGCTGAAGTTGGCTTCCTATTCACCAGCTTCTTGCTCGAGTTTTCCCGTTCCACCTTAAATGGTGCAGCTTCAGAAAGTAACCGCTGCACCATATAAGGTGGAACGGGAAAATGCGAACAAGAAGCTTTTTTGACCCTAATGCTGCTAGTATGAACCACCGAGGGTACTGATGAAATAAGAACCCGTTTTTTGTTTAAACTGAGGAACTGACAGCTTATTTTCTTACCTAGAACTGGCTGGTCAGCTAGCTAACAGGCTGAACGATAGCAAACATGCTAAATAAGTCCATCATTAATATCACAGGCTTGAATTTAACCACTCACAACATGATTAACTGTAAAATCGCAACACGAAAGTCTAAAAATGTGACTTGAATGTCTCACACGCTTCAAATGTCCGTGTTTCAGTCTGAAGTAACGTCAAACACAGGCCGAATCCCAAACGGCTTCGTACTCCCTAGATAGTGTGCTAGGGCAGTTTGGAAATTCTAGCTTCTACAGGCAAACACTGGACTATTTGTCGAGTGTGGATGTGTTTGAGTCCCAATTGACTATTTTTAGCTGTATTTTGCTCTGTTGGGCTGCGGTAGCAAGTATTTACATTCCTACGTAGTGCACTATGTAGGGAGCAGGGAGCCGTTTGAGATTCAGCCCCCAGTGTGAGAAGAGGGGCGCTGAATGTGCTAAATAAGCGTCGCGGTGGTAATTTAGTGACCGAAAAACACTTATAAAGTGGTAGTTTTTACATTAAGCACTGCTGTGTTATCATATGTTCGTTGTTTTATGACAAAAAGTTTAAAAGTTTATGAAATTACCGTAACATGCAGCGTTATTGGAGAACGAACGTTCCTCAGCAGTCCATGGTTGCTCGGCAACGATACCATACAAATGAACTACATTTCTTGGCGGAATACTTGCTTATATCGATTTTTATTAATAATAGCGTAAATAATGTTCTGTAAAAGTGTGTATTTTATCATATTTCATGTTGCAGATGTTTTATAAAAGCAATAAGCTGCTTGATGCCGGGCGTTTAAAGTTTAAGGACGCCCTTCCCTGTGATAAGTAACGTTAGGAGTGACGCAAAGCCTCAGGTGGCTTATTGCCTTTATATGCGCTTCATCATACAAATGAATATTTTCCACCATATATTCTTAAATATGTGTTACGCCTACGTTTGTATATGTTGATGTATGGCTGAAATATATGTGATATAGATTTTAGATATATGTGTGTTTTAGCCATAGTTGTTATTGAGGGGATATTTCATTCCCAAATATTAAAGGGGACACGTTTAGAACTTTAAACAACTACGACTATATATATATATATATATATATATATATATATATATATATATATATATATAAAGTTGCCATATCATATGTGTCCATATGTGACATAAAAAAGCTGGTTATAAGGGAAATACATCTGAAAATCTGAATATCTTATCAACAGAAATGAACGAATAGAACCTATGTCAGGATGGAAAGACTTCTAGGATGAAGCTGAGAATGTAACCGCTGCACCTTTTAATTATTTGTCATTAATTATTTGTCAACAAACATATTTTTTTAGAATATGTTACGCATCTTTTGATCCATGTCCGTATGAAAACTGAGCACATGCTGTGAAATCCTTTTGTTTTTCTGTATTAAAACTCTCGCTGAGGGGTTGGAGAGTCTGCACTCTGTTTTGGTGTGAAACAGTGACGCCGTGTGGCCGCTTTGAGTATTGCAGCTTTAGTTGCTTCGGTTGCTGATGGACTTTAGTTCAAACGTCCTGTTTCTTAGTGTTTTCCAGTTTAAATACTTTCACATACAGCCAATCTATTATACAGCCTATCTATTTTACACACACACACACACACACACACATATATACATACATATCTGCAGTTACAATAAATCTACACTTAGACATTAAAGAGAGCTGTACAAATACAGTGCGTTATACTATCACTGCTTCTGTTGTTAACAGTATATTAATATCATCCGAGTTGGTTTGTAACGTGTGGGCGTGACGCCACACGCAGCCGAATGGCGTCACCACCGTCTAGCGGTAACGCCATTCCGATGCACATTCATGTATGAAAGGTGCCATAAAAAAAAAAACGGGTGACGTCATAAAAGAGCAGATGACGTCACACGACCTAAGTTTATATAAGGACGCCCCTGCAGGTCAGCGTCTGAACGTCATCATGCCCTGCCACTCCCGCTTCACTCGGCGCCACGCCCCCAGGAGGAGCGCGATGAAAAGCGCGAGACACCGCAGAAGGACCGTGGGCCGCCGGAGGCGGCGCTAGTGCGGTATGACGTCGTTGGGCCATAACAGCCGACCCCCCCCTCCGCCCCACCATCACCTCTCACCTGCATTTCAGGTCATCCCGATGTACAGCAACCAATAAATGGCATCTGAAAAGGCACGTGACTGACTCTGTCTCTTTTTCTCACATAGCTGATGTTTTTATATGAAAAAATTGGCCACTTTATTAGAAACACATACCTTGGGCTTCCACTCTCTTGCCAGTTTATTAGAAACACATACCTTGTACTTCCACTGACTGGTCACTTCATTGGAAACACCTACCCTGTGCTTCCACTCACTGGCCACTTTATTAGAAACAACTACCTTGTACTTCCACTAACTGTCCATTTTACCTTTGGTCTGTTACAAATACTCCAGGCTAAAAGTTTACAAGCAACATTAATACTATAAAAACAAAACGTACCTTTTTAAAGTATTTATTAACACAGAATGAAACAGTTCGACTCAATGCAGCAACACTGTGTGCTAACTCAGCAGAATGAACATGCTAACATGGCTAAAAATGAATGGAAGCTAGTAGGCACCGGTCAGCACAGTCTTTTGCATAATGCTATGACTTATTGATGAATCCAGAGGATGGACAACACAAACTGATGAGCTACAGTCTCTAACTGAACACCAGCAAGGTGGAGCTACAAGAGAGGGGTTTCTGATAAACTGGCCAGGGGGTCTAAAGGCTTTGCTTAATGTTCAGCTTATTTAAAATAAATATAAATAGAGAACAAACTAAACTAATTCACTCAGAGACGACAGTTTAAAAATAAGCAGAAAGCCATGATGGTAACAGTGACAGGAGACAATATCAGCAAAAAACATTGTTTATTATCCAACTACATTTAGTCATTTATTATAGTTTCACACACATCTTTCACTTTAACATTCAGCTGCTTTAGTCAGGGTTTAATACCTCGTTTAAGAACGTAATAAAATCTAAGACGGTTTAGTCCTCAGATCCGGCGTTCGTCTTCAGAAGCGTATTAATCTTGAGTTGGTTAGTCTTCTCGTCTTCAGTCGGGACCCTTTTACAGAACAACGTAAACACAGAGAGCTGATGAGAAGCTGCTGTTCTCCAACCTTCACGCACACGTATTTACACTTAGGCTGAACCTCACGGCTCACCCTAGCTCCACCCACACGCTCTGATTGGTTGCCTGTGTTGTTATATCTGATAATTGCATTTTTTTTTCCACCATAGCTGCATCACTCCACCGACCACCGGTTGCTAAGACACAGAAGTGATCGCTTTATTGGGTTGCTAGGTATGGTAGGTAACAAAAGTGGTCCCTTTAGTGGTTGCTAGGTAATGGAAGTTGCTTTACTGGTTGCTAATTAACAAAGCTAATGGTCACTTTACTTGTTGCTAAGTAACAATGATAATCGCTTTACTTGTTGCCAATAAACAACAATGGTCGCTTTGCTGGTTGCCTAGTAACAGTGACCATGGTCGCTTGACTGGTTGCCTAGTAACAGTGACCATGGTCGCTTGACTGGTTGCCTGGTAACAGTGACCATGGTCGCTTGACTGGTTGCCTGGTAACAGTGACCATGGTCGCTTTACTGGTTGTCTAGTAACAGTGACCATGGTCGCTTGACTGGTTGCTTAGTAACAGTGACAATGGTCGCTTTACTGGTTGCCTGGTAACAGTGACATTGGTCGCTTTACTGGTTGACAAATTTCTTCTGCCAAAAAAAGTACTTTTAAAAAAGACGGTTCTTTAGTAAAGACAATGGTTCTCTATGGAACCATGAACACTCAGCAAACTATTTGCATGACGACATGGTTCTTCAGATTGATGGAGAATGTGTTGTACATGGTTCCATATAGCACCAAAAAGGGTCTATTATTATGATATCAAGCTTGTAACAATAACAGAACCCTTTTTGGTGCTACATACACTCTTAAACAAAAGATGGTTCTTTGAGGTTTCTTTAATAAAGAAAATGGTTCTATATAGCACCAAGAACACACAAGATTGCATGATCAAAGGGTTCTTTGCATCATGACATGGTTCTTCAGACTGATGGAGCGTGTGCTGTCTATAGTTCTATATGGAAACTTTTTGAGAAGGGTTCCATATAGTACCAAAAAGGGTTCTGCTATCGTTAGAAGCGTCACATCGTAATATTAGAAGAACCCTATTAGGTGCAATACAGAACAAAAAGGTTCCATTTAGAACCATCTACAGCACGTTCTCCATCAATCTGAAGAACCATTTCACAATGCAAAGAACATTTTGATCATGCAAAGGGTTCTTTGTGTGTTCATGGTGCTATACAGAACCATTTTCTTTATTAAAAAGAAACCTCAAAGAACCATCACTATTTTCGAAAAAACGTTCTACATAGAACTAAATACAACACATTCTACTTCAGTATGAAGAACTTCACTATACAAAGAACACTTTAAGCATGCAGAATGGTTCTTTGAGTGTTCATGGCTCTATACAGAACCATTAGGCCTCATTCACCAACCGTTCTTATGGAGAACATTCTTAAGACCCTCTTACGCAGTTCTGACGAAGATTCTGACTCACCAACGTTCTCTAATGTGGGATTTGTTCTTAGGTAAGAACAGAATCGACACACTCAAGAGCACAAAGGTGAGAACAGTTCTGCGCTTTTAGAACACGTCACAAATCTGACGGAGACTTTTTCTTAGGATCTTTCTCAAGAACACATTTAAGAACAAACTTAGGAGGATACTGGAGAACGAGGCCGCATGTCTTTACTAAAGAACCCTTGAAGAACCGTCTTTAAGAGTGCAGTTCCAGCAGCTTGGAGGAAAGTGACCACTGTTGTTGCTTAGCAACCACATGTCAGTGGAATGATGCAGGTATGATGAAAAACCTGTTGAGATATAACAACAATGCTTTTCAACCAATCGGCTTGTGGGGGTGGGGCTGTGTGTTTATTGTGCTGAAACAGACCCGTGTTCACACCGGGGGTATGAAGGTTCTGGATTTCTCAGTGAACGCGTGTGGCTGACTGGACTCTGGGCCGGAGCTCAGCGCTTTAATAACAGGAAAAAAAAGTAAACAGTTCATTCAGAGTAAAAACGCTGATCTGGGGTCTGTTTCCTCTTTTCATCGCTTTCACGGCCTTTTTCTCCGTCCATTTTCATCTCCTGACGCCTCAAAACACTCCTGGCTCCTTTGTGGCTCTACCAGAGAACTTATAGAGAGGAGAATTTCCACTCTGTAATGTCTTCTGGGTTTCTCAAACACTAGAGGGCGCTCCCAAGGGGGTCCAAAATGAATGGGTTAAGATGGAGCATTTGGAAAAATCAGTTTATAAATCTTAAACATTTTTAATGTGTTAGAATTCATTCATTTCCTGAACACAGAACAGCATAAAACATTTTAACACCGCTGTTATATTTTTAAGAGCTTTTAAACTCGAGTTATAGGAGTTTAAAACAGCGCCACATGTACGTTCATGAAGTCTGTGAGCACGAACAGCCAATGAGCTGCTCCGCTTGCCAACCAATCAGCGTTCAGTAGCAGTAATGTTAGCATCCTGCTGCCCAAAACCCGTTTGCTGTAGAATAAAGGAAACATACAGGTGAGTTTTCTGTTTTTTTTAGTGAAATTCATCCTTCAACTTTCTAAAATTAAAGGAAAGTTCTGGTTCAGTGATTAGAAACTATTTTAACTTTTCGTTTTCAGCCGTTGAGCTCCATTTACTCCCATTCATTGAGGACTCGCTTGCTGGCGCCCTCTGCTGTTTGCAGTCCTGTTTTTGATATAACGGGGGAAATAGGAAGTGGCCAGACTCCTCATAAACCAGCTCTGGCGTTACGGCCTAATTTGTCAGGTTTTCTCACACTAGAGGGCGCCAGTGTTCAATGTAGATCTACCAAAACACCAAATAATGCAACTCTGTGGCATTAAAGGGCCCATATCACAGAAAACCACCACTGTGCCCACCAGATATGAGCTGACATGGTGAGTAAACACCGTTAAAACTGCAAAACGTCACGATCACTCCTCAGTCCATACATCACCGCTACCGGAACAAAACCTCACATCTCCAAAAGGTAACTTTACAGGACAAGGAAAAACGTTCCCAATGTTTACTGGAAGTAAATGGAGAAACATTTTTGTCCAAGTAATTGTGGACCATTTCTGTTCATCATGAAATTTTGACACAACATGAAGGGCGACTGCATTTTCTGAATTATGCCAAAAAATGAAAAGCGAGGTTTCGTCCTGACGGCAAGGATATGAAAATCTAAGCTGCAAAAACAACCTGTTTTGCACTCATTGCTGGTGATGTCACAACCAACACATTTGCATATACCCTGGTATTCAGCCTACAGCAGTTTAGCCCCACCCATTCTGTTAAGCCCCATTCACACTGACATTTAGAAGTGTTTACCTCTGGAATTTTGGGCCAAAGAAACTACAAACTACAAGGAAGCCAGTCAGAACAGAACAGAACTAATTTACATATCACTGCTGTCAGAACAAAACCTCATGGAAGCACTTTATCTGGAGGCGTGTTTGACACGATTAATAAATCCTTAGCAGATTATCAGTAACACATCAACATGTTGTTAGTATGTTCCATTACGCAAAACCTAACCTTACCAACCTTCCCCAACACCTAACCCTCACCCTGGCCCTAATCCTAACCCTAACCTCAACCCTGGCCCTAATCCTAACCCTAACCTCAACCCTGGCCCTAATCCTAACCCTAACCTCAACCCTGGCCCTAATCCTAACCCCAACCTTAACCCAGACCCTAACCCTAACCTCAACCCTGGCCCTAATCCTAACCCCAACCTTAACCCAGACCCTAATCCTAACCTCAACCCTGGCCCTAATCCTAACCCTAACCTCAACCCTGGCCCTAATCCTAACCCCAACCTTAACCCAGACCCTAATCCTAACCTCAACCCTGGCCCTAATCCTAACCCTAACCTCAACCCAGACCCAGACCTTAACCTCAACCCTGGCCCTAATCCTAACCCTAACCTCAACCCAGACCCAGACCTTAACCTCAACCCTGGCCCTAATCCTAACCCTAACCTCAACCCAGACCCAGACCTTAACCTTAACCTCAACCCTGGCCCTAATCCTAACCCTAACCTCAACCCAGACCCAGACCTTAACCTCAACCCTGGCCCTAATCCTAACCCTAACCTCAACCCAGACCCAGACCTTAACCTCAACCCTGGCCCTAATCCTAACCCTAACCTCAACCCAGACCCAGACCTTAACCTCAACCCTGGCCCTAATCCTAACCCTAACCTCAACCCAGACCCAGACCTTAACCTCAACCCTGGCCCTAATCCTAACCCTAACCTCAACCCAGACCTTAACCTCAACCCTGGCCCTAATCCTAACCCTAACCTCAACCCAGACCCAGACCTTAACCTCAACCCTGGCCCTAATCCTAACCCTAACCTCAACCCAGACCCAGACCTTAACCTCAACCCTGGCCCTAATCCTAACCCTAACCTCAACCCAGACCTTAACCTCAACCCTGGCCCTAATCCTAACCCTAACCTCAACCCAGACCCAGACCTTAACCTCAACCCTGGCCCTAATCCTAACCCTAACCTCAACCCAGACCCAGACCTTAACCTCAACCCTGGCCCTAATCCTAACCCTAACCTCAACCCAGACCCAGACCTTAACCTCAACCCTGGCCCTAATCCTAACCCTAACCTCAACCCAGACCCAGACCTTAACCTCAACCCTGGCCCTAATCCTAACCCTAACCTCAACCCAGACCCAGACCTTAACCTCAACCCTGGCCCTAATCCTAACCCTCATGTTTTGATGTTAAAGAGTCTGTCGAGTGTTTGTTTCATCTAAAAGGACACTCAAAATAAAATGTCTCCAACCTCGTATCTCCATTTTTCAGTTTGACATCATGTGAAAACGCCTGTCGTCCTTTACATTGTGTGTAAATTTAATAATGAAGGGACCAAAAGAAACGACCCAAAATTACTTGGAAAAACGTCTGGTTCCATTGACTTACATTAAAAGCAGAGTATGTTTTTCCGTCTCATGTAAAGTTACCATTTTGGACATACGAGGTTTTGTTCTGACAGCAGCGACATCAGTCTTAAAAAGGCACAGTAGCAAATTCTCAGAAATAAACAGACGATTATGTAAAACTGAACGACTGTTTAGAGAACATAAAAACCACGTCATAACATCAGAAAACCAAAATATAGGGATTACAACTTAGGACATGTGCCCTTTAAGTTCTCCATAACCACAGCATTGCTGGGTTATTCAGATTTGATGGCTTTTCAGATTTTAATGCATATAGCACATTAAACAGATCAGCATTCTCACTCAAATACACTTCACACACACATCCTGCTCTACTCAAAGCCTGTAGAGGATGCTGGGAGTGTAAAAATGCATTAATCTGAACCGACTGATGGTTTTGGAACGATAAGAATGAATTATAAATCAACTAATATAATATTCAATAAACTACATGCTTACGTTTTGGCCAAAAATAAAAAAAAAACACACATTTGAGCTAATATCTAATACTGCGTAAATAGTCCCTCCACTTACGTTTGTGTGTTCAGTGTTTTATAAAATAAATTCTGAAGTGTACCAAAATAATGAAAATCTAAATCATGAAATTTGAGATGAAGCATCAGACTGTCCTTGTTTCTACACTCATTGTCCATCTTTTCAGCTCCACTGACCGTATAGTTTCACTCTGTAGTTCTACAGTTACAGACTGTAGTCCATCTGTTTCTCTGCATACTTTGTTACCCTGTTCTTCAGTGGTCAGGACCCCCATGGACCCCCACAGAGCAGGTACTATTTGGGTGGTGGATCATTCTCAGCACTGCAGTAACACTGACGTGGTGGTGTGTTAGTGTGTGTTGTGCTGGCACGAGTGGATCAGACACAGCAGTGCTGCTGGAGTTTTTAAACACTGTGTCCACTCACTGTCCACTCTATTAGACACTCCTACCTTGTCGGTCCACCTTGTAGATGTAAAGTCAGAGACGATAGCTCATCTGCTGCTGCACAGTTTGTGTTGGTCATCCTCTAGTCCTTCATCAGTGGTCACAGGACGCTGTTGGCTGGATGTTTTTGGTTGGTGGACTATTCTCAGTCCAGCAGTGACACTGAGGTGTTTAAAAACTCCAGCAGCACTGCTGTCTGATCCACTCAGACCAGCACAACACACACTAACACACCACCACCACATCAGTGTTACTGCAGTGCTGAGAATGATCCACCACCCAAATAGTACCTGCTCTGTGGGGGTCCATGGGGGTCCTGACCTCTGAAGAACAGGGAGACAAAGTATGCAGAGAAACAGACTGACTACAGTCTGTAACTGTAGAACTACAGAGTGAAACTATATGGTCAGTGGAGCTGATAAAGTGGACAATGAGTGTAGAAACAAGGAGTTGGACTTGAAGTGGCCGGTCAGTGTGAACCCCTACATGGCATCTGAGTGATGTGCACTGATTAACTCAGCCCAGTTTCCACAGTAAGAGAAGGCAGTCGATTCTCGAAGGAGGTTTTATTGTATGAGTGAGCAGAAAGGTTGGCTTTAAACTGATCAGATTGAAGAGAAAAGAGAAAAATAGTTATGTTTGGATGGTTGGAGCATCTATAAAGACATAAAGGCCTGTTCAGATCACTCTACTTATCTGGAGGCTGTGAGTTGGCAACTGTTTTTGAATTTGAGAGGAAAGGAAATCACAGAAAAAAAAGGAAGAAAACAAGAAAAAGAACAGAAGTAAACGTCACCAACCTGAACGGGAGTGAAGAAAACAAACCAAACATTCCTTACAAGCAAATGAAAAACACAAATCTTCTGAGACATCAACTGAAAAACGTCTACATAAATCCTCGAAAACACACAACTTCATCGTTTGTGCGCAAAAAGAGAACGGGGGGCAAAAGCTGATCAAATGTGACCGTGTTAAAAAGCTCGAATCCTACAAATCCTTCTCCCTTTCGTTGTGTAACGATGGCGCTTCCAGGCGATCCATTTCAGTCTGACACTTTAGGCTGATCAGTTCTATTAGGGTTCCACTGGGGCTGATTTGTAACAAGGCAATAAAATGTTCTACATTTGCCCTCCAGCGCCTTCTTTCTCTGCACCAACCACGACGGGTTTTAAATACAGTTCCAAACACTCCAGAGTTCGAAGGCTGATTTCGATCTCACACTTACAAAAGGACGTTTAGTTGACTCATCAGTTCCAGTCTGTCGGCGAATGTGTCCTGGCTCACTCCTCATCGTTTAAACGACTCCTAGAGTGGTCAGCCTGGTTTTTAAGAGGTCACTGTCGAGGAGCTGGGCCTTTGTGAAACACGTAGATCGGCCGCTGAAAACCTGCATTAAAAAACAAAAACAAGGTTTGGGAGGGTAGCATCGACTCACAATGCAAATAGTCCTGGGTGATATGAACTCAAATCAATATCACGATTAGCTGAATGTTAACTAATGTGTTGAGATAAAGAAACATGCACTACTTGTGGAACAGCTATCAGTTTCAATGAGCTATTATAATATAAAACCCACTTTAGGGGACCTAAAGGGGCTTCTCTGCTTTTTTTCTTTCCTTTAGCATCTTCAACCAAGTTTCCCTCTGCACTCCACCAAAACACCACCACGCTTCAGACTCCGTCCTCTTAGGAGGCTGAGAAATCTCGGGAGCGCCCACCATGTTTACACTGACACAAAACAAACCGAATGCTGCGCCTGCGTCTGGGAGACCAGTACTAACTTTGGCTGATGCTGATGAGTTTTTAAAGTGCGGTAAATCAACCACAATATTAATCATTCAAATGTGAAACAATAACAGCAGCCATCTGGAATCTTAGTGTAGTTTACTGTGAAACCAGTATCTGTCCCATCACTACAGTAATGTCATTTAAAAGGTACTGGTCCTATACGGCCTCTTACACTTTTTCTCTGCGTTTCTGTTCAATATCTTTTTTTTCGAAGCTGTTGTCCAGTTTGGGGGTGGCCTATGCGCAAAACAGCGCTGTCAGTTTGATTGTGCTTTACGATTGGTCAACAACATTGGTTTGACACTGAAAAGCCCCAAACAAGTGGCTGCCTGGGGCGCTTCAGTCTGGCGACAGACATCACGCAGCCGTGGCAGTTAGGGCGTTAAATGCTTGTCGTTCCTTGTTAGATTAACAGCCTTGTTAGTATCAATTGCTGTCATTTAGTTACATGTTAATCTCCTGAACTATTTTCTATATTTACTGAAAAGTTACCTTAACTCTGTAGATCCATTATACAAGCTTTGATATGAATGTTAACTGAGACGTGCAGGAGTTATGCTATCATTTTAATCCCTTCCCTCTTTTTCTCTACGAAGGTGGGGAAGGTGACCCTTTTATTTCTCTGTTTTGGTTGGGGGAAGGAAGCTTTGTGGGCGGTTGTTCTTTTTGTTTGTTGTTTTGGCTTTAGCCCACCCTGACGTTACATCTCACGCTGTAGTGGCTAAATCTAAATCCATGTAAACTTCAAAAGGGTGCAACTTTCTGGCAACAGAAAAAGAAAAAAAGTAAATATAACTGCTTGGCTTTAGGACAGACGCTATTACAGAACAGTTCTAAAGTTCATAATCTCATCATGAACTCCAGGTAAGAAAACAGCATCACACAAACATCCTAACTAGACCAAACCTCCTAAATCCTGTCCTAACTTTAGGATGAACCCCAACAGGGTCCTCACTTCTGTTTAAGGTCCGTTTCTATGGTTTTTAGGCAGCTGAGTCAGCAGCATAGTTCACTACCAGCATAATGAGCTCCATTTATCTCTACTGTAAAACGCTGCTTTCACTGTGAGATGATTTTCTTTTCTAACTCTGCGTTTTAAAGATCTCAGACGCTGCAGACTCGATCTCCACCGCCCCTCTGATCACCTTCGTGTGTTAATGTTGATGATGAAATATTACAGTGATGGTGGTGAATAATGAGACAGAGCTGAACGTGTGTCTGTTTATTAGGAGGAGTAACG
The DNA here is from genome assembly GCF_904425465.1 of Colossoma macropomum. Taxonomy (NCBI): domain Eukaryota; kingdom Metazoa; phylum Chordata; class Actinopteri; order Characiformes; family Serrasalmidae; genus Colossoma; species Colossoma macropomum. Next base: position 28,940,221 of record NW_023494794.1, read on the forward strand.
TTAGCGCGCTCGGCTAAAGCGTTTGGGAAATGGAGACAAACTGGGGAGCGGCGACACTCTGATAAACAGCAGGGGGCGCTCTCATAGCATTCACAACTTAGTTTATCAATTTAGTTTGAGCTTTTTTGTACATCAGTAACGGTAGCTAACTGCCTGGCTAACTAGCTTAAGGTTACTTTGATTACGTGTTTACCTTTCAGCTGTGCGCGTGTGGTCGGTTGCTAGGTAACAGACAACAGTTGACAACTTCAATCATGTAAGTTAAGATTTCCTAACTTGAGATAAGAAAAGAAGCTGTAAGATAAGATAAGATTCCTAAATTAAGGTCAGATTTGCTTCTGTAATATGAATGTTAATCTTGTCTTAACTTAAGGTCTGACAGGTCAAGATAAGATAAGTTTCTGTAATGCAGCCTCCTTATGTTATTTTACCCATGCTGCTCTCTCAGTTCATACTGCCTATATTTGCATTCTCTCCACTCACTCTATTTATGTATATTATATTTATATTATATTCTACTGTCCTTAATTGCACATATTGTAACCACAGCATAGCTTATCATGGTCACTTTCCTGCACGTTATCTGTAAATAATACTGTATTTTGCACTTCTGGTTAGATGCTAACTGCATTTCATTGGCTCTGTGCCTGCAGTCTGCACAATGGCAGAGATTGAACCCAATCTACATAATCTCCGAGACCCTCCTAGACTAGAGTGGGTTATGACAGTCCTACCTTGTACAGCACTGACAGACGTCTACTCCGAATGGCTGAAGACTGCGACTGTATTAACCATTTCTTCTCTGCCGAGCTCACTGAAGCCCAATCTGAATGTGTGTAAACAAACGTTTACACACTCGGCTGTACCGAGCAGGTGGATGACGTGTCCAGTCAGTGAGAGACTGACAGCAGACTGAACCAAAACACTGTCAATAATGGTGAAATAGTGTTTGAGGCTTTAAATGTTTTTAAATGAAAATGGGGTCCATGTGCTTTAAGAAGTGCCTCTTTTTTCCCTGTTACTGCTGAGAAAGAAAGAAAATAAATGCCGCTGTGCTTCACACCTCCACGCTAATGTGATATCAGTGACTGGGTATCATCTCTGAGCCCTGACTCTGGGACTTTTAATAAAAAAGCAATATGAAACCCAGAGGCTGAAAGTGAAGGCACGGTTTGCTAATTGCTGCTATGTTGGTGCCAAGCTTTGTTACACCAGATAGAATAAAGACTGCTGATGAAGTTAACCCTAGGGTACTCTGGGGTAATTGTTTGGTATTTGGGTCAATTACAATTGCAATTATATTTACATGAGACAGTCACACATGCCATATGTTGTGATTCTTAGAAGCTACTCAGATATGCCATTATTTCACACATAAATACTAACAGAAATTTGATCTTTATTAATTTGGCTAATTTTTAATCAAAAATTTACCTAGCGCCTGCAAAATTTTGTAATTTTTTGTTTATAGAGCTCTTAAAATGAGTGTCACCTCAAATACCTTTTCAGAAATTGTTAGTCCGGAGTGTCTGAGAGCTGAAAGTGCAAGAATTCTGATAGTGAAAAACCAATTAGCATAAGGAGGCGATGATTTTCTGTCCTCTTGGATTCATGCTGAGTGCTGAAACTCTGATGCACAGCAAGACAGGCTTTATTTTTAATTACAAATTGAGCTGCATATTTAATATCAGATATTTTTCATACTCAATCAACATAAACTGAAAGACAGAGCTAAATATTATTAAGTTTCATTAGTTTAATTAAACACTGCAGTGTCAGTGAAAGGCTGGCCGCTCATGATTAAACTACAATATTAACCCCACACAGTCCCGTCAATCAAGACGCTATCACAGTGGGAAGATCAGTCAAAATAGAGTTCAACAGGTATTGTGCACCTTAGCTTTAGTAGCACACGGGTTTACCAACATCAACAACGATGGCTTTAGGAGCGCGCCGGTTAAGCAACAGAACCCGAGAGGGAGTGTGTTATCACAAAATAACATCATGGCTGTGATTTGGTCGCCGTAGATCATCACAGCCGTGATGTTATTGGTGATAACACACTCCGAGTGTTCTGTCGCTTTAATACAACAGTTAAATAAATAAAGTAATAAATTAATAAACTGGGCCGTGAACGCGGCGTTTAATATGTTTTAATGTTCGCAGTTCCTTCACCAAATTAGAGTTCCTTAACGAGCAGCTTGTTGCTACGCCACAGTAACGAGCTCCACCCACTCGCTGCACAGCCGGCAGTTCGTTCTCCAGCTCCTTACACTAAATTCCCAAACTGTCATCAGCACTGAGCAGCTTTTCAGTCGGCAGCTGTGACAGAAGAACAGCTAAACAACCTGGAATCAGCCAGAAATGAACCCAATACCATTCGCCAAACGTGTAGTCTGATCTTCAGAGTCTGACCAAATCGGACTGAGCCATAAAACTGACTCTATCAATATCTTGACAATATCTTGACAATATCAAGTTCAGCTCAGTTTTGTCAATTTTTGCCAAATCAATATTAATGTTTTGTTCCAGCCAGTCTGTAAAGCATCTTACAGCCCATTTAGTTTGGCGTTCCCTCCGTTATATAATCCTATCCCACTTTCTGAGTGCAATATTCTTGAAATAGGGTAATTTTGGACAGTACCTGTCTCAAACTGCCGCTCTGTAATGGTACTAAATGTTGACTGCCCCAAAATGGCAGCGCCGTTGACGTGCCTGGCTGGACCCAACGCGGCATCTAGGTATGTATATCTATGGGCTAAAACCGTCTGAATAATCTGCTCCACTGACGACGTTTCATTCGGCACTTCGGCTCAACTCTGCTCTGACTGTTCGAGCAACGTTCGCCCACTTCCTGTAATCATTTCAAATCAAAAGCCCTTCTGGAATTGCGACTTCATGACATTCCATAAAATTCTGATGCCATGGCAATAATTTTGCAGTGGCAGGTCACTGAACACGGCCACATCTGTAACCAAGACTGGACGTTAAAACAGTCTTGGTTATAATTATTAATACATTTTAATTGGTTAATGAATACATTTAATACATTAATATATTTTATCGGACTCGCTCCAGTGATCGGATCAGCGTTCAGGTGCTGAGAGCTTTTACTGAACTGTGAAAACCTGCTTTTAGCTGCAGAGCAACTTTTTCACATTTTAAACTCACCCTGGCGCCGTTTTATTTGATTCTAATTAACTTTTAATTTGATTTTAGTATGTTTTGGTTATTGTGACATTTATTTTTAACGTTTCCTTTGTTTTTACTGAAAAATTAATATTACTTTTATTATTTGTTAGTTGCATTTTTTTTATACTTTTACCTTGAGCTTTTTAATTGTGATTATTAATATATTTTATCCCTATTTGATCTGTTATTTCTTATTTTATTTTTGTAATTTTAACAATTTGGTCTAATCCGCTTTTTTAAACTACTAAGTTTACTATTATGATCATTATTATGACTTTTTAGCATTTGATGTTTTTAACACTCATTTTTTCAATCCCTGCACAGCTACATCGTAAACGAGGGTCGTCCTCAATGCCCTCGGAGTTTAAATAAGGGTTGATTGAGATCTGCTGACCTCTGGATAAATTGTTGGGGGTCCCAATGAGCTCGTAGCTGGAGAAGCCCACCTCACTGGTCAGATAGGAGGAAAACTGCTCTGGCTTGAAGCAGATACTATAGTAGTTCTTGGAGATGGACTCCTACAAAAAAAAAACAACAAAAAGACAGACATTGAAACGTAGCATGTATTAGGTGCATGTAAATGAAAATATTATATTTGAGAGTTTTCTTAACCTTTACGATGGACATACGCTTGTCTTAGGCTGTAAGAGTCGACACAGTGAGCATCTAAATGTATCAATTTATCTACTCCAGCCAATCCAAGTCTCACAATTATTGTATTTTCCAAAGAGGATTGTTTTTCCTGTTGGCTGTTTCTCCCACTATCACCTCTAGTTTCTTCCACTACCACCTCTGTTTGCTAAAAACACTTGATGTGTTTCCTTCGTTTTGCTCCTCTGAGCAGACTAAACTAAATAACAGAAATCACAGTGAATACAAATTCAAAATGTATCTTGCGTCATTTACAGTATAGGACAGAATGCAACGCAGCATACTTAAGAAAACAATGAAGATTTTCTTAAGAAAACCTTAAGAAAATAATTAAGATTATCTTAAGAGAACAGTGTTTTTTTTTGTTTTTTTTTTTTAAGTTTTTGTGAATCCGGCCCCTCTATCCGGTTCTGCGTGTGTTTACCGTGAGCTTTTTCCTCTTGCTGTAGGAGTGCCACGGCTGCGGCTCGAGGATGAAGAGGCCGCCGGGTCGCAGGTGGCGGTAGACGCGCTGAAAGAGCCGCTTCAGTCCCGCGTCGCCCCAGTTCAGGTGAACCCACTTAGTTACGCTCAAACACAGAATCACATCAAACTCCTCATGCTGAGTCAGCAGCAGCGCATCACTGTCTAACACGTAGTTACCCTAGAGAGAGAGAGAGAGAGAGAGAGAAGGGAAAAAAGACAGATGTGAGAGAGGAAGAAGATAGAGTGTAAAAGAGACAAAGAACAAAAGAGAAGAAAAGGAATGTATGAGATGAAAGGGAAAGAGGAAAAGATGAAAATGAGGAAAAATGGGAAAAAAGAAAACATTTGTATAATTTTATACATATTACACAACTGAACACACAGACACACACACACACACACACACACACACAGCAGTAGTGGCAGTGTGAGGTGGTGGTGTCTTATACATGTTCTTTCTCAGTGTGCAGTGAAGAACCACGACTGTTTCTCGTCTGCTCTGTTCTTTAGAGAACACTGTTAATGTTCTGCCTCCTTTTCTGACCGACTGCATAAACAAAACAGTAACACTCCAGTGAAGCTCAGCGACTCCGACACACCCAGCGCCTAAACACACCAACACAACCTGAGAGCGCAGGAGAGTCAGAGTTACACTGAACACACACACACACACACACACACACACACACACACACACAGAGCTATCACAGCAGCATGCTAAGCTAAGCTAACATGCTACGCTAAACCCTCCTGCTGCTGTGTGGGAGTCGGCATGAGATTAAAGCTTATCTACAGAAACAGGATACAGCAGAGGCTAGGCTAACAACTAGCGTCCAGCACACTGCAGAATGTGATCAGACAGGTATCACCACACACACGTTTATACAGAGCATGAGGACGTACACCGTATGAATTTTATAAACATTAGTACCTACATTTAATAAATTATGTCCTGCATCTTGTGTGTATACATACACACACACACACAATATGAATGATAAACTCGAATGTATACACAGAGAGAACCTATATGTAATGAAAATATATCCCATATGTAAATAACTATACATACTATTATGCCAACAACAACAACACTGTGCAAAGAAAAACGTCCAGATTTGCTGATTTTTATTTTTCTACATCATTTGAACTCGGCATTTGTTCTTTACATTGTGTAATAATTTCATGATGAATGGACCAATAGAAACGCTCCAAAATCACTTGGAAAAAGCTCTTATTTTAAAAATAACTTCATTTAATTTTCTTTAACAGTCAAAATGTTTTTGCCTTCTCATGTAAAGTTACTATTTCCAAAAAACCATTACTTTATTTGGGCAGCGACAATATGCATGTATAAATTTTTACAAGTACCCACATGTAATAATAATAATAATAATAATAATAATAATAATAATATCAAACCATAAGTAATATACAGATTAGCTTGTATACATGTGTACACATTCATGTAAGTATTTATACAAATACCTACATGTAGTAATAATTTGTAATAAAAAATAAACCATTTGTAAAGTAATATGCAAATTAACTTGCGTTTTTTTTTTTGAAAAAGCACTTTACAAAGTCAGGGCCACGGAATAAACCTAGTTCTCCCTCCTCAGTCAGTCCTAAACGCCACAGGACTTTTACAGAGGAAAATGAGTGTTTAACGCCAAATTTACCGCGATAATGGTAAATGTTGTCATACTGCCCACCCTAATCCCCCCGGTCACTTATGCCAACAGTGAGGACTGTCCAACAGAAACGCCAGTGACTTATCCTCCTATAGGACAGGCTGGACTTTAGGCTCAGCTTATCTGGCTAACAGAAATCCTGCTTTACCACCACCCCCCGACCCCCCCCGACCCCCCACCTAACCAAGCTCACAGAGACCAACTGAACAGCAGGTTTTGATGGAGCACCTGAGGGAGACCTTTCAGGATAGCCAGTGTGTAGGTAACTTGCCATCTCACACACACACACACACACACACACACACACACACACACACACACACACACTTCTACATTTAAGTCCAGAAAAATAAATTGCTTGCCAAAAAAAGTATTCATTTCCCTTTTATACACACTGTATGACACCGACCCATAAACTAGGACTAAAGTGCATCACAGTTAAAGCCGGTTTCTGAATTTAGTCCCTGTTTATAGACGCAGTGAGTCACAGAGTCATAAACCACACAATCAAGTCTTTTATGCTGTTGCAGAAACAGTGCAATATAGAGCGTCAGCATTTTGTAGCGTGGTGTGAAATCTCAAAAACTTTAATCCCTATTCAGTTCACTAACGAATACCCACAATGCATTGCAAATTTCAGTGTACAGTTGATTGTGTACACTACAAATTCCAATGTAACTGTGGCTTATCAAACCAGTAGAAGAACCTGAGTGAGATGCGTCCAGAGCCGGGTTATGAGGAGCCTGGCCACTTCCTATTTCCTTCGTTATATCAAAAACAGGACTGCAAACAGCAGAGGGCGCCCACGAGCGAGTCCTCAATGAATGGGAGTGAATGGACCTCAGCTAAAAACGAAAAGTTAAATAGTTTCTAATCACTGAACCAGAACTTTCCTTTAATTTTAGAGAGTAGAAGGATGGATTTCACTAAAAAAAACAAAGAAAACTCATCTGTATGTTTCCTTTATTCTACAGCAAACGGGTTTTGGGCAGCAGGTTGCTAACATTACTGCTAGTGAGTGCTGATTGGTTGGCGAGCGGAGCAGCTCATTGGCTGTTTGTGCTCACGGACATCCTGAACATACATGAGGCGCCGTTTTAAACTCCTATAACTCGAGTTTAAAAGCTCTTAAAAATATAACAGCAGTGTTAAAATGTTTTATGCTGCTCTGTGTTCGGGAAATTATTTATTCTTTTACAATAAAAATGTTTCAGCATTTATAAACTATGATTTTACTCAAATGCTCCATCTTAACCCATTCATTTTGGATTCGCTTGGGAGCGCCCTCTAGTGTTTGAGACACCCAGAAGACATTACAGAGTGTAATTCTCCTCTCTACAAGTTCTCTAACACATGTCCTCAGAGCGGCGACACGCACAGACAGCAGAGGGCGCCACACTGAAATTATCTACAAATGTAAGTCAATATTAGTCGAACTACTGAAAATAATGCTTATATTAGCAAACAAACAATGCATACTTTACAATAAACAGCTTTACTGAGAGATCAACTTTAGGAGGCACAATTTGACTAAATTTATGACGGCTGGTCAGTTATTTACTCGCTCATCCTGACGTTTTACCTCCGCGTCCTCTGATGGTCAAAGTCGCTGCAAAAATATCTACCTATAAGGCTGCAGGCTGAGGTGACAGCAGATCCTAAGACATTCACATTTTCTTGGTGTTAGAAGATTAAAACACCCCGGAGGCCGATTTCTGAATTAAACGCTCACCAGGAGAAATGAGGAGCTGAACATCAGCATTAGATGATGTTCTGGAGATAAATGAGAAAATGAAAGATCTCCTTCCGCTTTGGCAGAGACTAAAAATGTCTGAGATGCAGAAGAGAGCTTTATAGATTAAAAATATAATAATAATAATAATAATAATAATAATACTACATGCAGTTGTTTGTTATGTAATACTTGAACAGTGAGTAGCAAAATGGACCCAGGGAACCTCATATCACGGGAAACCTGTTGGCTACGACACACAACAAAAAGGGTTCTTCTACTGTTACAACATCAAGCATGTAATAACAGAAGAACCCGTTTGGGTGCTATACAGAACCATCTACAGCACATCCTCCATCAGTGTGAAGAACCATTTCATGATGCAATCATGCAGTGTGCCTATCTAGAACCCTTGAAGAACCATCATTTTTAAGTGTGCACATTAGTCCCATAGCTCCGGTGCTAAACTAATGAAGACAGGGTTCCTCAGGAGATCCTTTAGTAAAGACAGTAGTTCTATATAGAATTATGAACACAAAGTACCCTTTGCATGATTAAAGGGTTCTTTGCATCATGAAACGTTCTTCAAATTGATGGAGTATTTGTTGTGTATGGTTCTATATAACACCAAAAGGTTCTTCTACTGCTGCGATGTCAAGCATGTAATGATAAAAGAACCCGTTTGGGTGCTATACAGAACTGTCTACAGCACATTCTCCACCAATCTGAAAAACCATTTTATGATGCAAAGAACCCTTTAATCCTGCAAAGTGCTCTTTGAGTGTTCATGGTTCTATACAGAACCACTGAAGAACCCTCATTTTTAAGTGTGTACATTAGCCCCGTAGCTCCAGCACTAAAACTAAAGAAGCAAACTAAACACGGTTCTTCAAGGTTTTTAAGACAGTGCTTCTGTATAGAACCATGAACACTCGAAGAACCCTTTGCATGATTAAAGGGTTCCTTACATCGAAAGTGTTCTTCAAATTGATGGAGAATGTGTTGCATATGGTTCTATATAGCACCAAAAGGGTTCTTCTACTGTTACGATGTCAAGCTTGTAATAATGGGGGGAAAAAAACAAAAAAAACAAAAAAAAAAAAAAACCTTTTGGTTCTATATAGAACCATTTTCAAAAAGGTGCTACATGGTACCATATACAGCACATTCTCCATTAATCTGAAGAACCGTTTCATGATGCAAACCCTTTAATCACGCAAAGGATTCCTTGAGTATTCACGGTTCTATACAGAACCCTTGAAGAACCATCATTTTTAAGTGTGTACATTAGTCTCACTGCTCCAGTGCTGGAACTAAAGTAGCACACTTAAGACACGGTTCTTCAAAGGGTCTCAAGTAAAGATAATTGTTCTATATAGAACCATAAACACTCAAAGAACCCTTTGTATAATTAAGCGTTCTTGGCATCATGCAAGTGTTCTTCAAATTGATGGAGAACGTGTAAAGGGTTTATATATAGCACCAAAAATTGTTCTGTTTGGGTGCTATACAGAACTACCTACAGCACATTCTGCATCAATCTGAAGAACCACTTCATGATGCAAAGAACCCTTTAATCCTGCAAAGGGTTCTTTGAGCGTTCATGGTTCTATATAGAACCCCTGAAGAACCCTCATTTTTCAGTGTGTACGTTAGCCCTGTAGCTCCAGCGCGAAAACTAAAGAAGCAAACTTCACTCCACTCAATGTGATGTTAGTATGGATGTCACAAGCATTGGGAGATGAAAGCGAAGGTCCAGCCAAGCATATAAGCTGTCATGTCTGTTTATCTATGTATCCATACCCAAGTCTGCGTATATAGATAACGGAGATATACAGTGTCAAACCACTTAAGTCTATTAGAACAACTCGACAGCTCCACACGCTCTGAGGAGAGTGTGATGAGCTTTTGCTAGCTGGTGGAGTCTGATCAGAGGTAGGGCTGAACAATTTTAGCAAAATAATCACAATAGTTCTTCACTTTTAATGGAAGTAAATGGAAGTTATTTTTTTGGGGAAGTCATTTTGGACCATTTCTGTTGACTGACCTTTTCAAACTACACAGATCAGGCATAACATTATGACCACCTCCTTGTTTCTACGCTCATTGTCCATTTTATCAGCTCCACTTACTATATAGGTGCACTTTGTAGTTCTACAGTTACAGACTGTAGTCCATCTGTTTCTCTGATACTTTGTTAGCCCCCTTTTACCCTGTTCTTCAGTGGTCAGGACCCCCATGGACCCCCACAGAGCAGGTACTATTGGGGTGGTGGATCATTCTCAGCACTGCAGTAACACTGACGTGGTGGTGGTGTGTTAGTGTGTGTTGTGTTGGTCTGAGTGGATCAGACACAGCAGTGCTGCTGGAGTTTTTAAACACCTCAGTGTCACTGCTGGACTGAGAATAGTCCACCAACCAAAAATATCCAGACAACAGTGTCCTGTGGACAGCGTCCTGTGACCACTGATGAAGGACTAGAGGATGACCAACACAAACTGTGCAGCAGCAGATGAGCTATCGTCTCTGACTTTACATCTACAAGGTGGACCGACAAGGTAGGAGTGTCTAATAGAGTGGACAGTGAGTGGACACAGTGTTTGTAACTGTAGAACTAAAGTGCACCTATATAGTAAGTGGAGCTGATAAAATGGACAATGAGTGTAGAAACAAGAAGGTGGTCATAAAGTTATGCCTGATCGGTGTGTATCAAAAAAAAAATGCCTAAATGGAAATACAACAGCAACAACACTATTATTGTGGCCTAATTTATGAAGATAGCGATATACCCTCGTACTGTCCAGCCCTAAATATGAGCTTCCATTGCTTGTTAGCTACAATAGCCTTGTAGCTCCAGTAAAAGCTTAAGAACTTCAACCACTGGTTCATTTCCACCAAAACTATGGCTTTAAGCTTCCCAAGACTACAGTAAGTGTTACACAGGAAACACAAACCCTTTCTCCATTTACCTTGACGAACGTGACGTTGGCAGGGAAGTCCCCCGGCGGCAGGGTGGGTGTTTCAGGGAGCGGAGGGGCAGCAATGGGTCCTCTGGAGATGCGGAGAGAGACGGGGAACAGATGATTTCCATTGGAGGAGAAAAAAGGTGCTTTTCTTTCGTCCGTCCTCACTGCATCCCTTTCTCCTGCTGTTTCTTTGGCCGTGTCGTCTCCTCGGTCCACGGCGATGTCGCTTTTCTCTTCTCTCTGTTTACTTCCAGCCTCTTGAGCCGTTCCCTTCACATCCGCTGGCTCTTCTTCCGTCTTCACCCGCTCATTTACACCATCCTTTCCTCTCTGCTTCTCCTCCTCTGAGGCTCCTGGCCTGTCCGTTTTCTCCTCAGGCACTGCACTTTCCTTTTTGTCCACCGACACCTCCATCTCCTCCTCCTTGTTCGCTCCATCCTTTTCCCTCTCCTTTCCTTCCTCCAACTTCTCCTTCGCTCCACCTCCTGAACGTGCCTTAAGCACCTGCATCTCGGAGAGGTAATAGCGGATATTCTGCTTTGCTGCGTGGATCAGAGAGCCGTCTATGTCCAAACCCACGATTCGTGAAGGCTGCCAGTTCTTGGCTATCGTGAGGGTGATGCGGCCTGTGTTGCAGCCCAAGTCTAGCACTTCTTTCCCTTTAAACCACTCAGGCTTGAGAGTGTGCAGCCGAGGATCTTCTGTAGAACCCGGGTTCCTATAACCGTAGTATTTGTCATAGTTGCCATATTGAAACTTCTTTTTCTGCTGCTGTCGTTGTGGCTGCTGGTTCTTGTTCTGCTGTTGGTGTTGCTGGATGGGTTTCTGTTGGTTCCTCTGTTGCCTCCTGTGGTTTGGGTGCTGTTGTTGGCCCTGGGGGCCCATTCCTTGGGCACGATTGGGCTGAGGCTGCCTTCCTGATCCAGATCCAGAAGCTGGAGCTTTGTTCTTGTCCCAGCAGGGGGCACCAAAGTTCTCGGACTTGCTGGTGGTGCGTTTGCGTTTACGTTGCCGGTGGGTGGTAGGTGTGACAGTCGTGGAAGGTGTGGCGTTTTCCGACACAACTGGCTTCTCATCCTTTTCTTCTCGGCCAGCTGTGGAGTTTGGCCCACTAGGACACTGAGCTTCCTGGGCTGGAACGGCGTTGGACTCCAAAACGTCCTCAGTCGCAGCCTCGGAGGCCAAAGGAGGCCCTGAGGACACTAACGCCAACTCTGTCTGCGACGCTGAACACACTTTTCCTTTCTCAGAATCAGAAACGTCAAACTGGGTCACCGTTCCTTCACTTCCTCTCCCAGTTCCTCCCAATCCTGCCGCTCCACCGTGATGTCTGTTTCGGTGTCGCCTCCTACCACTTCCACCGCTCTTTAATGGAGTTAAAAGAAGTCCCCCGTCACCAGCTGTGCAGCAGTTCAGGTTTAGCGGGTCAGTTATGTCTCTTGGGATCAGGATTTCTACAGGATCTCTGCTTTTGGCCGGCAGGGGCGAAGATTTCGGTGTCTCGGCATTTAGCGCTCGGTTCACCTCCTCGTCTAATAAGCTGTTGAGGTTTAGCGGGTCGAAGATGTTCCCTCCCAGGAGGAAATTGGTAGGCAGGACCGACTCGCTCTCCGAGGTGGCTCGCCGTCGGCGTTTGCCGAAGATGGGGTGTTTGAAGCCGCTGTTCATCGTGCTGCGACGCTTGTTTAGCCTCTGTTGAGGTTTAGGGAGCTGGACACCATTCTGGTTCTGGGTGGTGAGATCAAGGGCAGCCTGGCTGGGGACGAAGGCCGTTTTGTTGTCTCCGCGCTCACCAAGGTTACAGGCCTCATCCTCCTTGGTGCTGTGTTGGACTGTCGTCTCCGAGGGTTGCTGAGGGTCTTCAGTGCGTTTATCATGAAGCAGAGAGTGCTGTTGGGGTGGTGGGGGTAAGGAGGCGCCCCCTGGCCGCTCACTGGGTAATACAGTCTCTTTATCAACAGACATCTCTATCATCTTCCAGTGGGTTTAGTGCCAGCTGGTACTGAAAGATCAGGCATTGATCTGAAGGACCTGAAACATTCAGAAAAAAAAAAAAAATTACATCAAAAACAGAGCACAAACATTACACAAACATGTACACTCCTAAAAATATATTAAGAATCTATATAGTTCTATATGGAACCATTTATATGCTTAAACAGTTCTTTACATGGTGAAATTGTTCATCAGATTGATGAAGAATGCGTTGTATATGGCTCAATATAGAACCATATTGACAATGTTTCTATATAGCATCAAAAAGGGTTCTTCTAATGTTACTTTAGCTACCTAGCTTATAACAGCAGAACTGTTTTCAAAAAGGTTCTTTATAGAAGCATTTACAACACATAATCCATCATTTTGAAGAGCCATTTCACCACACAAAGAACTGCTTCAGCATTTAAATGGTTTTGTATAGAATTCCTGGTTCTAAACACAACTACTCCCTTTACTAAGGAACCCTTGAAGAACCATCTTTAAGACTGTACACATACACATCCTTAGACTACAGTAAGCACAGCTGGCCCACAATACACGTTCCTATGTGGTCTAAATCAAACTTATTAGGTCTACAAACACATTTCTGACCCAGGCTGCTTACTTACACCTGATCCCAGCATCAACGCATGCATATGTAAAGGAAAATACAACTGAAGGAAAAGAAGAAGAAAGCAAACGTCCAGTTTGCGTCTGAAGGCATGGACCCACCTTTCCTGTGCGTAGCTCCGCCTCCAGACCGCCGTGATTTTGCATAGTCCCGCCTCCAAGCGTGACGCTTATGAATAAGTCATGAGCAGACAGAGAGCGAGCTCGACGGGACGGAGGAAAACACACACAGAAATAATAAATCAAAAATGTCTATCAGGGCTGGTTCCTCGGAAACAGCCTACCCGCCTTCTCTTAGAGATAACATGTAGCTGTCCGTACCGCAAAGGAAAAAACAAACAAACAAAAAACAAACAACAACAAAAAAAGGAAAACAAAAACAACACCAGCCGCGTCAGTCCAGCAACTGTCGCCTTGGCAGCGCTGGCAGTTTCTCACCTTAGCAACCGTCACTCAGTTAGCCAGCACAGCTGCAAAAACAATAAGACCAGCCCTCAAAAATACACATAAACCCTGCTCGAATCTAAAATTAAACAGATTTAGGGAGTCTGTGGATCTGTGTGAAGACGTGAGGAAGTTAATAATGTTTTGTTTTCTTTTTAAACTCGTTTCCCGCTCGCGCCACACAACTTTCCACTCATCTGCAGAACCTCGCTTTGGCGAAAGGCGCTTTCTCGCCTTATATAGTCCCGAAGCCCGGGCGACGTCATGACGAGCAACTGAACCAGCCAATCGTCTGCTAGACAGCGCCTAACGTGCGTGGTGCCGACCAATGCGAGGCCGCTTGGGGCGGGACTAGCCTACTTTTCATACTCTAGGAGTCCGACTGGACGCCTGAACGAAACCGCTGAGGAACCGCCAGAAAATGAAAACGTACATTTTAACTCGCTGCCAACGTGCCGGACGCGTTTAGTGTGATTATTAAGTCGCGAATTTGTAATAACGTTTGCCTGCTTTTGGATCATTTCGCGCTTCTTCGCAGGCAACGAATGATCCAACTAAGTTAAGCTTCCACTCACCAAGCGAGCAAATACTGAGTTTTTACGCACACAAACGTGGTTTAAATGACATTTATAATACAAAGCCTTTGTTTACTACTCAAACAGTCACCGGATTATGCTTGAAGTTACTCGTATAAACAAGAAATATGATCAAATCGTGAACGTGTTCGGTTCCCGCCCCCATTGCATAGCGTGTAGAGAGACTTATGGGAAATGTAGTTTTAGTTCCGCAGCATGGTTGTTCGCCTTCTGATGCCTTTCTACTCGCACTAAAACGGTCGTTTAACCCGTAATTTCAGCAGGAAGCTTGGTTAAAGCGTCGTGAATGTGCCTGATGTTTTGATGTCCACCTACAAACGAACATTAGCAGGCCCAGGATGACCACGTTTACTGCAAGAGTCCAAGTGCTCTAATTAGAATCTAATTTTAACTAGCCTACTGTTGTCTGATGTCACACACTGGCCTACTGAAATAGAATTGAAACATTTCTCTCCAACAATAAACAGCCTAAACATAGAGCTGTGGGTTTAATGATGTGTTGGTCATTGCGAGGCTTTTCTGTGCAGGCTTTGGCTAACTAAAGGGGTCATAGCGTAGGCCCAACAGTTATGGCTTGCTGACTAAATCATTGATGAATGTAATTATGAAGCTTATTCAAGAATTTCAGGCCTTCTGCTGCTAAAACTGAACGACATATCCCTCGGTTCATATCCACTGGTTCATAATAGACCATTAGAACCAACAGGATTAAAACCTGAGGGTTTTGCTTTCTAACTTGGCTTAATGGTAACCTTTAGAGTCGACTAACTTCCTGCAGGACACCTTTAGATGCCTTTAGGAGACCACCAAATGCATCTGGAATCAGTCCCAGGACACCTGTTAAATCATTGGAGTCCTTTACAGTGTAAGATCAACCCAACAGGAAAACTCAAGATGCCACTTCTGACCACTGGACACCACTAGGAACCAGCAGGAACTTTGAATGTTTTCCGTGATTTATTCAGAAGGGATACTGCTACTGTTGGCCTTGCTGTAGATGGCTTATTCAAATGATTGTCCTGGTTTCTTTACAGAGATTCGTGTTATTTATTATTTCTGTTACACACCTACATACAGTTCAACCAGTCAAAAGACCAGTAACAACACAAAGTTCCATCCAAACAGGAACATTAAGAGCTATGGGAGGGTATTATTGCAGTTTTACAGTACATTGTATGTGCACATTCTACCAGTGCTTCCCATTTCTATATATAGCCATTTCCTCCAAAGATGCAAAGTAGGAACTTCCTCTGTGCTTCCTTAAACCTAAATATTATTACAGTATCACAGTGTTGTTGATTTTTCAGTGCGTTTAAAGAGAGTAGCTACCTCAAAAGTATTGAAAAGGGCATTAAAAGGTGTGGCAAGTCTGTAAACTTGCCTGAGCATGCCCTTATTCTTTATAATCAGAAGGGAAACTACAGTAGCACAATATGTCCACCAGGGGGAGGTAAAGGTCTTTATTTTGTTGCTGTAAAGCCCCAAACAGGAATTGCTTAGGTGGGATTGGTCGGCACATGTGCCAGCCTGTACAGGTGTAGCGCTGCTGCAACGAACCTACACCGATCAGCCATAACGTTAAAACTACCTCTTTGTTTCTACACTGACTGTCCATTTTATCAGCTCCACTGACCATATAGGAGCACTTTGTAGTTCTACAGTTACAGACTGTAGTCCATCTGTTTCTCTGCATACTTTGTTAGCCCCCTTTTACCCTGTTCTTCAGTGGTCAGGACCCCCATGGACCCTCACCGAGCACGTAATATTGGGGTGGTGGGTCATTCTCAGCACTGCAGTAACACTGACGTGGTGGTGGTGTGTTAGTGCGTGTTGCGCTGGTGCGAGTGGATCAGACACAGCAGTGCTGCTGGAGTTTTTAAATACTGTGTCCACTCACTGTCCACTCTATTAGACACTCCTACCTTGTCAGTCCACCTTGTAGATGTAAAGTCAGAGACGATAGCTCATCTGCTGCTGCACTGTTGGTCATCCTCTAGTCCTTCATCAGTGGTCACAGGACGCTGCCCACAGGACGCTGTTGGCTGGATATTTTTGGTTGGTGGACTATTCTCAGTCCAGCAGTGACACTGAGGTGTTTAAGAACTCCAGCAGCACTGCTGTGTCTGATCCACTCAGACCAGCGCAACACACACTAACACACCACCACCACGTCAGTGTTACTGCAATGCTGAGAATGATCCACCACCCCAATAGTACCTGCTCTGTGGGGGTCCATGGGGGTCCTGACCACTGAAGAACAAGGTAAAAGGGGGCTAACAAAGTATGCAGAGAAACAGATGGACTACAGTCTGTAACTGTAGAAACAAGGAGGTGGTTTTAATGTTATGGCTGATCAGTGTAAATTGTAATATACACTGCATATATGCTAAATGAAATTCTACCACAATGCAGTACTGTACTGTATCACTGCTCAGATTAAATTTACATTAAATCTGTAGTTGTTCTTCTAATCTATATTAAAGAGCTCTTAGAAAATTGAGTGAAAGTCTTTAAACTTGCCTCAGAGTTCTTTAACTCTTTATAATCAGAAGAGAAACAATTACAGTTGCCCAATTTGGCCACTAGAGGGAGATAGCGCTCTATATTTCGATATACACCGATCAGGCATAACATTCTGACCACCTCCTTGTTTCTATGCTCATTGTCCATTTTATCAGCTCCACTTACTATATAGGTGCACTTTGTAGTTCTACAGTTACAGACTGTAGTCCATCTGTTTCTCTGATACTTTGTTAGCCCCCTTTTACCCTGTTCTTCAGTGGTCAGGACCCCATGGACCCTCACAGAGCAGGTACTATTTGGGTGGTGGATCATTCTCAGCACTGCAGTAACACTGACATGGTGGTGGTGTGTTAGTGTGTGTTGTGCTGGTGCGAGTGGATCAGACACAGCAGTGCTGCTGGAGTTCAGTGACACCTCAGTGTCACTGCTGGACTGAGAATAGTCCACCAACCAAAAATATCCAGACAGCAGCGTCCTGTGGGCAGCGTCCTGTGACCACTGATGAAGGACGAGAGGATGACCAACACAAACTGTGCAGCAGCAGATGAGCTATCGTCTCTGACTTTACATCTACAAGGTGGACTGACCAGGTAGGAGTGTCTAATAGAGTGGACAGTGTTTTTTACACAAGTCATGAACGCACTAACTCCAAGACTGTAAGTTGTTTGTTTTTTTTTTTTAGCTGTTTATGTTTCATTTACTGCTGGTTGAGTTATCCTAATGTACAGTATGCCTGCGATATACAGCAGAGAGTGAAACCTGTGCTAAATAGCCCCACTCTCCCCTACCACAAGTCTGAATTAACTAATTAACCTTTTAAACTCCTTGAGACCACCGGTGGTTCCAAAACGCACTTCGTCATATTCTTCATAACTTTCATATTTCATAAGCTACATTCTAAAGGTGGGGGTTGTATGAGAGCTGTAACTGTCTTCTCTCCAGTCAAATAGATGGGTGACGTAACTTTAAACCCTTATAATAAAAGAAGCTGAACTCATTTTTTTTTTTGTCTACTGAAAGTCGACCCATTTTTCCACAAATCTGGGCTATAAATTATAAACAGATGGCGTCTCTTCAGTGATCTGATCTGTAAACATTATTTTTATAAAATAATACAAAGAGCGTCTAAGATTTTTGGCTTTCAGCAGTAAATGGTAAGCATATAGCAATATGTGTAGATCATAAAACACGTTCTGTTAATTTGAGGGAGATCTTACAAAAAATAAATAAATAAATAAAAAATTTACATTTATTTCATGCAGTTACTGAATGATTTGCCTTATGATTTGGTCGTGTAAATTCAGATGGACAAACCAAAATACGCCCATGAGCATAAGAGAAATTTAATCCAGTTCAACTCAGTGTAACCCAGTGTTCAGCCTAACTTAATTCATGATCAATAAAGCCCTGCACTGAGCCTAAAGTTCTCTCCCTCATGGCTCTCCACCAGGGGGAGGTAGCTTTACTGATAGTCAACAGCACTGAAACCTGTAGTCAGCTATGAATGGAGCTCAAGTTTGGTTTAAGCTTGTGAACCCGTGACTCCAGCTTCGTAATTTACCCAGAGCTTCTGACCAGAGAACGTTCATCCAATTATTTCTGAAGAAAAACAAAAACAAACTCAAGCCATAAACCGTAACAAAATTAGAGCTTTATTAAGTGTAAAATGTACAATTAATTTACAACGCTGTACACGGACAGAAAAAAATAAATATATTTACATGGTTTCTTTATAATATAAAGGGAAAAGGCAGAACAGGTAGATAAAGTCAGGACAGTACAGAGAAATATTGACAGTGAGGATAGTTTCTATGACAACAATATCTGAAAAACATATGTTTATAACAGCTTGTCTTATTAGAGAAGTGACATCCTCAGGTCGCGTGACGTTGGGAGAGCTGGCCTGTGAGGTATGTGGTTCCTTCTCGCCTCATTTCAGAGCTGCCATAGTAACACACCTTTATTCTCAGCCACATTCAGAGGCGCTGAATGAGTCAGGGGGGCCAAGGTTAGCTAGATAGGGGGCTTAATGACCCCGTAGCCCTGACTTCAACCCATCACTTTCATACATAACATATATTAGTTTCACAGTGGAAACGGAATAATTTATAGTACTGTTACCAGATAATATGTCTTATAAATAGCTGTATTAAAGCCTGAGGTTTAAAGGGGTAACTAACGTTATGCCGTAGTACTTTGTAGGCTTTTCTCAGGGTTCTCTGGGATTTCCAGTCCTGGACCTTTACGTAAATGTGACCTCCAGTCCTTTTCTCTTGGAATGCCAAAGCCAAAAGCCCAAGCCATGACCTCTGAGACCCTGAGGCCACACCTACAGCAGTGTGACCTTTTGACTGCAGAGTCCCCAACACTCCGGGTCTTAACTACCAGTATAACTGGTTATTCAGTGTTCACCATGGCCTCCAGATGTTCTGCTGCTGGTTCTGAAACAAGGCTCTCCTCAGAGTCCTCTGGGGGTGACAGGAGGGGGGTGTTGGAACTGCCGGCCGGAGCGGCGTTGGAGGTCTGGCCTTGACCGGAGGTTGGGGGGCCGCTACCACGGTAACCACTGGAGTGGAAGTGGCGAAAGACGAGGAGGACGAGGAGTCAGAAGACAGAGGGGATACGGACGGAGGGAATGGGAAGTGGCAGGGAACAGAGAGGTACGTGGGGGAGGTGGTGAAGGGCGGGGAGGCGCTGGAGTAGCAGGGGGAGGGCGGAGGAGAGAGGGAGTATGGAGGAGAAGAGTAAGGGTGAGTTAAAGCCTGTCCCGAAGCATGAGGGTGATGGAGAACGAAGGATTTGGGATACAGTTGGTGGTTGTTGGTGTAGGAGAACGGTTCTGAGGTTCCGGAGGCCCAGGGGTGGCTGGGAATGCGGACGGAATGCGAATCCAGATGGTGCCGGAGGCCCTGGATGAAGTGTTCTCTCTGTGACGGCTCCACGCAATCGACGAAGCTGGCCAAACGCGAGATGCACTCCTGGAAGCCGGCTGTGTAGAGCGGGTTGCTGGCCTGGTGCTGGGTGGGGTCGTGGAGGGAGATGCAAGGCAGGCGGGGTTTCCTGGCGGTCAGCGCAGCTGCTACAGTGTCCGACGACTCCTTCTTGAAATCTGCAGGGTGAGGAGAGAAGGAGAAAGAGGGCACAAAGCCGGAGAGAGGAATCACAGGGAAAGTGGAAAGGTGGAAAAGTGAAGCATGAGGAGGAAAGAAAAAGATGAGAGGAATGAAAGTGTTATGAATTAAAAGTGGTGAAAATTAGATTAGAGGCAGATTAATAAGTGTCATTGTAGTTATTGGGGGTAGATATTTGCATAGTTGTTAGAGGGGAAGACAGAAGGACAACAAGCAAATGAATGAAGGACAGTGGGAGTTTTAGGAGGTTTAGAAAGAGAGAGAATTTATTTAGGGAGAAGAAGAGCAAGAAAGACAAAGAAGTTGAATGAGAGAAGAGAAGAGAAGAGAAGAGAAGAGAAGGGAAGATGAATTAGAATGATTCATACCACATGACTTCTATTAGAAGCAGACCACCTTCATAAACAGCATTTTGGCTTCCAAACATCAAAAATCAAACATTTTCTGAAAACATTAGATCTCTAACAGATCTCTTCTGATTAGATCTCTTCTGTTTAGTTTGGTTCCATGAGGAACCAAAGAGAAGAACCCTCATTGGAGACCCTTGGCCAGTCCATATTTTACTCTGTTCCAACTCAACTTAGGCATATCAGAGTTCTGGTTTAAATGTACAAGGTGCCAGGACAGAACATTACCCCGCTCTAGCTGAGGGTCCACATGGAGCCGGACTGAAGACCTCTAAGGAGATCCCACAAAACTGACCTCCTACATGGACCAGCGGGCTGTTAATTGGCCCATGTGGGCACAGCTTCAACTAGAAACAGCATGGTGGCCCAAGAGTGAAGAAAATGTGGACAAATGGTCCAGTTTGGCCACAAAACGTCTTGTCCTAAACGTAGGAGCTCCGTTTTAAGATCTTTGGCCCACATTTGGAGAAACGGTAATCTTACCTTTGCTTTCTTCCGTTTTCCTCCTGATGTACTCGACAGTGAGCTCCAGGATCTCCGCTTTCTCCAGTTTGGGGTTCTGGAGTCTCTGTAGAAAAAGCAAGATTGTTAATTCATGGTTCAAACAGGATGGGTCAAAGCTAAACATACACTATATAGAACCACGAGTTCTATACAGAATCATTTGCTTAAAGGGTTCTTTGCAAGCTGAAATGGTTCTATATAGCATCAAAAAGAGAACGTCTATTGTTTTAAGCTTGACATTGTAACAATAGAAGAACTATTTTTGGTTTTATAAAGAACTTTATTATAAAGACTGTAAGTAGAACCATATACAGCACATGTCCCATCGATCTCACCGTGCAAAGAACCATTTAAGCACGAAATGGTTCTAAATAGAAGTCACTGTTCTAAACAGAACCACTCCCTTTACCACAGAACCCTTGAACTTCTTTAACAGTAGCACTGATCGGTTCGCCCGTGGAGAAGTTCGCGCTAAGCTTGCAGGTGAAAATGAGCTCTAAACTGCCGCCGTGTTGGATTTGACGATCTTGGAATCAGTTAAATAATTCGGTTCAGATTCATTCATTTACCGTGTCCAGCGTGTTGTCCAGCAGAAGCGTCCGCAGCTCGTCTAATCTCTGGTTGATGCGGTCTCTCCTCTTTTTCTCAATCACTGGCTTTAAAATCTGCAAAAGTGAAACAAAAAGCAGTTATTAATTTTTCACATTTACGTTGCCGTATGCGTCATCAACACGTGCGAACGTGCAATATGTTTACAAACTCGAATTCTTTTCATGAGGGTTATATTTAAAAAACGCAGAAAAAATTTGTTGTATGGCTGAATTGGACCAAGAAGGAAAGCCTCTGTAAAGGTTTGTGTACAGGAATTGAAGGAAAAAGCACTAAAAATAAAACTGAATTGAATTAAACTGATATACACATTTATATGAATTGTTATTTTTCCTCATTTTACTCATTCCTTCCTCATTTTCACTGTAAAAAAAACAACAACTTTAAAACATCAAGTTCTGAGGGATGACTGTGTTTTACATTTGTTAACTTATGATTTGAATGTTTATTTTTCAGTGAACTCGAATTTCAAGTTAACCCAGTTACTTTTTTTTTATTTTAAAGCACAATTTTTCACTACTTCTGTGAATATTTACATTCATTTTGAAAGTAGTTTTACACAAAAATCTGTGGACTGTTGAATAAACAGCCAAGACAAAATGCAAAAAATTTGCCCAGTTTTTTTTTTTAGTAACTTTTTGACTTTTTTAAGTGACTTTTAAGTGAAAAAAACAATAATTACTCACTCTTTTGGATGCTCTGCGGTTTGGCATTTTTGGAGGCCCCATGTTAAATATCCTGTCCTCGAGGCAGCAGCAGGACTGAGGAGCAAAAACCAAAAATTAGAGCAAAAATTTAAAAAAAAGTTTTAGCTTTTAGCAGAAGCTCAGCTGAGGTTTGTTCTCTGTAGTTCTCTGTGGAAAAAAGCTGTGATGGTGCTGCTCTTATTTATAGGTCCTGGGTTTGGGGGGAGGGCTAGGGGGTGGGCGTCAATGACACACCTCCAAACATTCAGCCCCCCCAACCCCCCAACACCCCCCCAACGCCCCCCCTCACCACAGTCCATCTCATAATATCCAAGATAAGAAACCTATAAACCAATCATTCCCCCCAAATCTGAAACTGCTACTGTAGACTTTTAAACTGAACTGCAGTCAACAGACTGGAGGAGGCCAATGGAAGCTCAATAGCTGGATTGATCTGAAATACTCTTCAAAAGGAGGGTTCTTCAAGGGTTCTTGAGTAAAGGCGGTAGTTCTATATGAAACCATGAACATATTCATATGCTTAGATGTTTTTTTTGCGTGGTGAAATGGGTCTACAGATTGGTTGTATATGGTCCTATATAGCACCAAAAAGGGTTCTTTTGCTAGCTATATAGAACCACGTACAACATTCTCCGTCAGTCTGAAGATCCATTTCACCAAGAGGAGAACCATTTAAGCATGCAATAATTTTAAAAAGCAGGGTTTCATATAGAACCGCTGTCTTTAATCTCGAGGAACTCTTGAAGAACCATCTGTTTTAAGATGTATGGAATGTAAACGAACCTGAATAAAGAGGAAAAGTTATGAGAACCAAAAATGAAGCCTAATTAGTGTATTTTTACAGTGGTTTATAAATGCAAATACGGCAGATACAGCAAATACCAGACGAGAAATGCAGTGTTGCTGGACTTTGAGGACTTTCTCATGGAAGTTATAAAGTAAACAAGTCATAAATAGGCTAATTTTAAGCTATGCCATTATAACCTCAGGCCAACCCCCACCCACCCCCACCCCATTTACCCCCTTATCCACCCCCCCCCCACACACCCCACTTACCCCCTTAACCACCCCCCCTCCCAACCTGGGGCTGCTCTGGGTTATTGGTGATTAGCTGAAGGCTGTATGTGGTGATGATTGGTGTCTTTATGGTCCAGTTTGTGCTGGTTTATTACAGTTTGTTAACCTGGAGGGTCTGAACCCTTCACACCAAACTCCTGCATGGGGTCATGACCTCCAGGTCATAGCAGATCAGATGAATTTGAAAATGTAGTATTATTATATTATTAATATGATTATTATTATTAGTAGTAGCACTAGTAGTGGTTGATTTATAGTAAGAAGAATATAGAAAGGTGGGGGACCACAGCCTTCATCTGCACACCACTACTGAAAATAAAACAGTTTGGATAAAATTACATACTACTAAAATAAACACTTAATACTGCAGTCATTTTTAATGAGTATTATAATGGCACAACACTCAACACTCTCAGACATAAAGGTACTAAACTGTCACTGGGTCAGTGCCCCTCCTGTCATTGGGGTGGAACCCTCAAGGGTTCATCTCAGTACCTTCAGTCAGGGAACATAACTGAACCATAATCCACTGAAATGATATGTTCTAAGCTGTACTGACTCCACACACCCCGTCTCGTCTCCAGGCTTTTATTTTACTGTTCTGTTTAAAACATTCGGTTATGAAAAGGTACAAATACGAACTTTTCACCTGGAAAAACTTATTTAAGGTTCACAATCAGACCTTAAAACCACTGTTGGAGCTTTGAGGGAACATTTACACTGTTTGTACCTTAATGATCCTGCACAGAACCTTTATTTCTAACAGTGAATGTCAAAAGTTTATAATAAGCCCAGTAACACCATATCACTCATTATTAATGCTCTGCATTGTATACAGTAGGTTTTTATGATGCTGTAATTTTCACTAAGTGTCTACAGAAGAGCTTCGTTCTGTAGTGTTTGTGTTATTTACTGTCTCTCCACAGTAACATGGGAGAAGGTTTCTCGTGGGAAATGAATACCAGTGCAGCCTCCGATGTGTAAGAATGAACACACTCACACGCCGACGCGTGAGACCCAAAGCGCTCACGCCTCTGCGTGAGCCGGTAAGAGTGAATACACAATGAGCTTGGAGAAAGAAAACACATCACCATAAAAAACTCCAGCAGTATAAGTGAGACAATCTGAACCAACTCACATTAGTCGACACTACACTCTCAAAAAAGATGGTTCTTCAAGGGTTCTTTGCATGGTGAAGTGATTCTTCAGATTGATGGAGAATGTGTTATATATGGTTCTATGTAGCACCAAAAAGGGTTCTGCTATTGTGATGATGCCAAGCTTGTAACAGTAGAAGAACCCTTTTACCTCTTTACTAAAGATGTCATGCAAACTTATTGCCTTGAAGTAAAGTTAGTGAACAGGTTGAAGCTTAACTAACCCCACACTGTTAGAAATAAAGGTTCTGTTCAGGTACATTTTTGTTCATCAAGGTACAAACAGTGTAAATGTTCCCTCAAAGCTCCAACAGTGGTTTTAAGGTCTGATTGTGAACCTTAAATAAGTTTCTCCAGGTGAAAAGTTCATATTTGTACCTTTTCATAACCGAATGTTTTAAACAGAACAGTAAAATAAAAGCCTGGAGACGAGACGGGGTGTGTGGAGTCAGTACAGCTTAGAACATATCATTTCAGTGGATTATGGTTCAGTTATGTTCCCTGACTAAAGGTACTGAGATGGACCCTTGAGGGAACCACCCCAGTGACAACAGGGGCACTGACCCAGAGACACTTTACTTCCTTAGATTCTGAGAGTGTATATGTGAGTTATAGATACTACAGATTTCTAATGTTCAGTGATCTCGGACGGAGCTGGTCTGGTGCAACTTCACTGCCCCGCAAGGTGCTTGGTGACAGCAAGCACTGTAGAAAGGAGTAAAACCAGCAACACTTGATGACTGGAGAACTCCACACTTTGTCTGATATCTGAATGATGATTGCGTTGTTGTTTAAATACACAAAGAACAGGAAATACAATTTAAAAACTTAAAAACAACCAATAAAATGGCTGAAACACCCATATTCCCATCAGAACAAAGGAAGTTACAGAGCTGAACAATAGGCAGCTCACACACCTCAAATGAACAGTTTTCAGGTTTTTCTTAATTCTAACAAACATCCAAAATAAAAGAGAACTTTTAAGATGGTCAGTGAGTCAGATTAACCCAAACAGCCCAGTCAGTGTACATGGTCTCCACTGAGCTGCAGGCTCTACTTTTAAAAGCTCTGCTTTAGTTATTCAGGTTAACTTGAATCAAACACTTGCCTTTCCGTAATGTACCAGCATCAAAACAACTACACTATATTAAATTGAGTGTTTTGTGCAGTCATGAATTAATGCCTTATATAGGACTAGAATAACTCATTATCTGAGACTCTAATAGCTTAATGCATGTTTGCTGTCCTGTCAGCATAGAACTTAGAACCGATGAACCTAAACACTAAACACCATCATACTGAGACTAACAACAACATGTAAAATGCATCCATGCTTTACAGTTAATATCATATGTTCTGGCACAAAAATAACACTTTGAAATATTTATTGATATTCGTAAATTAGAACAATAACAGAAACCAGCAAAACCAATAAGAATGCTGGGAAGCTTTTTGGGCAAAAGACTCCAGTCTGTAGGATTACAAATAAACTGATCTTAACTAGACAACTACACACTTAAAAAGGTTCTTCAAGTGTTCTTTAATAAAGAAGATGGTTCTATATAGAACCATGAACACTCAAAGAACCCTTTGGATCGATTAAAGGATTCTTTGCATCGTGAAAGTGTTCTTCAGATTGCAGGTTGCGGAGTGCTGTAGATGTTTGAAAATGGTTCTATAAAGCACCAAAAATGGTTCTGCTGACATTGTAACAAAAGCAGAACCCTTTTTGGAGCATATCCAACACGTTGTCCATCAATCTGAAGAACCGTCTCACCATGCAGAGAACCATTCAATCATATAAAGGGTTCTTGGACCATTCTTGGTTCTATATAAAACCATTTTCTTTACTAAAGAACCCTTGGAGAACCATCTTTTTTACCTACCTCAGTAACTAAGGATTGTACAAGAAATAATATGTGTTACTAGATTTGTATCCCTTTATCAAATTGAGTTGCAATTGTTATGTTTTAGGGAATCTAAGTGAACTTCAGTTCAAGAATCAGATTCACCCAGTTTAAATTCTGCACATTAGTGCATTTTGGGCTGTAGTTTGTGTTTCTGAAACTCATTCAGCTGCTTCCTTCAGACTGCTGAACCTTCTTCACTCACCTGTTGAGTCCTAAACTCACCGCACACTCAAAAGTGAACCAGCTATAATCCCAAAAATACACACTTATCAATCCCTGATAGATGTTTGTCCAGACCTGTCCAGAAACCATTCACGAGCTAACTATGCTAAGCCCACTTTGATTCATCATATGGCGATTAAACGTGTTTACACTGTAAAGAAAATATCTCACTGTAAAATTACTGGTTGAATTTACAATTATTTACAGTAATTTTACTGTAGCATGTTAACAGTAAAATAGCATGTTTGTACTGCATGACTTTGTACTGTAGAATTAATGCATCTCAGTAGCTCATAATTTATTGCCTTTTATTTTGACATTTTAATTCATTTAAATTGTAATTTAATTATTTTAATTATATATTTTTTTACTTTTATGAAAATACTTTTAATCATACTTTAATAATTTAACACACTTTACTAAGTATAATACATAATATATAACATAAAACATTAAATTTCATATTCATTGTACTTTAATTCTACTTTTTATCCTACTGATACACATGTTCTTTTAATAAACAATACAAATAGACTTCAATGAAGATATTCAGTATCTGAAATTTGCTGTGTTCTTACAGAAAATATCTTCAGGTGAGCTGATTTCAGAATGAATACAGTTTTATGCAAGGCACAATGAAAACACCCTTAATGATATTTCAACATCATATCCACGTGAATGAAATACTTTTCATGAGCATAATTCCCGCCAAAAGCGAGGGAAAGACAGACCTGTGCTGTTTCATTTAGACGGAAATTCTGTGCACTTTTTGTTTAATGAACTGAATTTTTGAAAAATTGCATTTTTCTTTTTTATTTTTTCATATTAGCATTATTCGTAAAGACCAAGTGGTGTTTGGCCTTTTCACCCGGCACCTTCTTTTAATGAACCCACCAAAACCGAAAAAGTCCCGTGGGAAAGCTTAAGGTGAGCTCGAGCGCACACCTTTTGCCCGTGACACCTTCGTTAGCGCCATGATCGTCTTGACACGTGCTGCTGGTGCTCTGGCACGTTTCCGTGGGAACGATTGCTGGCCAAAGTGTGCGTGTCAGGGTGACAACTACCCCCCCCCCAACACACACACACCCACCGCCACGACCCCCCACCACCATACCGTTTTTCCCCATGGAGGTGGGGGGAGTATGGAGGGTGGAGGTGAGTTTGTGGAGATTTGATCCTGATGGATAAACAGAGCGGAGCTCCAGCACCATAAACTCATAAAGCCATAACAGCGCTTTAATTCAGTGGTGGAAAGTGCATCATGAGGTCAGGCCGGTGGACACGGGGCTGTTCTGACCCGCCGCTGACCTGCACACATTTCTGTGAAGCTTCAATTTTTGGGAACAAAAAATGATCCAGAATTTTTCCCGCTTTCTCTGTAAAACGCGCGTGAACGTTTCACGCACAGCTACACAGCAAAACCCCTCAGTGATGGACCTGCAGCCTGGCACGTGGACACAGATTACCACGGCAGTAATCAACAATGGATGGACTCAATATTGCAAAAGTGAAATCAAACATTAGGAATTCGTTCTAGACTCTAAGACCGAATTAAGGATCGTAAGAACGAATTCAGTTGTGAAATTTCTGCTGAGTAATTGTGATAAATATGAATTCACACTGAGTGAATTCAGCGCTGAGTTCGTTCAATTAGGACTGAACTGGATAACAACATTCAACACTGTAACACTGTAATAATTCATCAGAATCTCTTAACACCCATTCGACGCTGTTGGCGACCATGGAATGAATTCAATTGTGAAAATTTCGCTGATTATTTGTTATGAATATGAATTTACACTGAGTGAATTCACCACTGCAAAGATGAATTCAGTCAAGACTAAACTAGCTAAAAATGAAGACTTACAGTTAGACACTGTAATAACTCTTACAAGAGCTAGAACTCCTTCTGTTCTGTTCTCGACCGTAAGAATGAATTAAATTCTGAAAATATTCAGATTAATTGTCATAAATATGAACCCACACTGAGTGAATTCAGCACTGCAAAAATAAATTAGATCAAGACTAAATTAGCTAAAAGAATTTCAAGACTTTAAAACGCTGTAATAACTCGTTCAAATCTGTTAGAACTCGTTCTGTTCTGTTCTCGACCGTAAGAATGAATTAAATTCTGAAAATGTTCAGATGAGTTGTGATGAATATGAATCCACACTGAGTGAGTTCAGCTGTAAGAGTGAGTTCAGTCCGACTGAACTACAGAATCAGACTCTAAAACACTGTAAAGCTGTTCTGATCTGTCAGAACTGCTCCATTCTGATCTCCACCTTATAAGAATGAACTGGACTGTGATGTTTTGCTGGTCAGTTGTGCTGAATGGGAGCTGGTCAGGAGTGAAGAAGTGGCTCTGCTCCTCCTTCTGCTCCTCTGGAGGTTGAGGAGCTCTTGAGGAGGATGTTTGATGTGGGAAAGTGTGAAGTGCTCGTTTAAGTCCAGCCTGAGCCGTTAAGCGTTAAGAGTTAGCTGCTCCTCTCATGTCCTTCAGACCGCTGGAGCGCTGATTAATGACCACACCGGTGTCCGTCTCCCTCCATGCAGGTCCATCTCTGCGCTAATGGACGGACCCCTGCAGAGCTGGAACTCCAGCACAGGTGTGGAGGGGCGAGCTGAGCACGCTTAGCACCACAACACCATCAGAGAGGTGTGAGCACGAGCCGCCGCGACTAAACGCTGTTTATTTATTTAGTTTTGGGCTTTTGTTGCAGCTTCGGATCTGCTGTGG
Organism: Colossoma macropomum; assembly: GCF_904425465.1. Taxonomy (NCBI): domain Eukaryota; kingdom Metazoa; phylum Chordata; class Actinopteri; order Characiformes; family Serrasalmidae; genus Colossoma; species Colossoma macropomum. The sequence goes on from NW_023494794.1 coordinate 28,969,555, forward strand.
AGTTCATGGAGGAAAAGCAGCAGGAAGATGATCTGATTCAGCACATTAATGTGATTAATACGAGTTTAACTCTGAGCTGGAGATTTATTGAGATTTTAGTCTCTGTAATGAACCGAGGTCGATTGAGATTCACCCAGAGTTTCATTTCTAACAACCACCTGGAATATTTGTGATGTTTTGCTGGTTCAGCTGAAGTGCAGGTCTGTAGGAGCTGCTGATGCTGGAGTTCCTCGTCTGAAATTCCAGTTTACAGATCGTCCTGATTTTTACTGTAATGTTTATGAACCTCAGTGTGAGGAAAGTCTGCAGCGCTAACAGGCCCGCCAACTGTGTGTCTGTAAATGATGAGTATTTCCTGTTTTTATAGGTTCATTTTTTTAGAATTTAGGCTGGTTGACTTTCTAGGTTCTCGTGGGAAAGCTCGCGCTGTCCTGCGAAAAGTGTAAGTGCGCGCACTTCTGCCGAGTGTAACTCTGTTCTTATTATGATCTTGTTTACACCGAACGTGCCGCGGAAAGAGGACAAACGGTGGAGAAATTCCAGCTTCATGGTGGGAATGGATGAGGCTGACTGGATGTTGCCTGTTTTGCGCAGTCAAGCGCCCCCTGCTGACCGCACTCGTGGTCTGGTTGATGAGATGGACTCCGGCTCTCACAATCTGCCAGACTACGGGTGTGAAACTGCCGCTATCAGCTGTTAATGTAATGTAATGTAATGTAATGTGGTGTAATGTAATGTAATGTAATGTAATGTCTCTGGCTTTGTGTACAACGTTGCATCCCCAATCTTGGATTTAATCCCTACACACTTAAAAAAGATGGTTCTTTAGTAAAGCCAATGGTTCTATTTAGAGCCATTAGCTCTATATATAGAACCATTTCATGCTTAAATGGTTCTTTGCATGCTGAAATAGTTCTTTAGATTGATGGAGAGTGTGTTGTATATGGTTCTGTGTAGAACCTTTTTGAAAATGGTTCTATATAGCACTAAAAAGGGTTGTTGTGTTGTTTGAAGCTTTTGGTGCTACACAGAGCCATTTTCAGAAAGGTGCTGTACAGAACCATATACAACACACTCTTAAAAAGATGGTTCTTCAAGGGTTCTTTGGTAAAGGCAGACAATGGTTCTATACAGGACCATGAACACTCAAAGAAACGTTTGCATGCTTAAAAAAATGTCTTTGCATTGCGAAATCGTTCATCAGATTGATGGAGAACGTGTTGTATATGGTTTTATGTAGAACCTTTTTGAAAATGGTTCTATATAGCACCAGAAAGTGTTCTTCTGTTACAAGCTTGACAGTGCTACGCAGAACCATTTTTTAAAAGTTTTATATAGAACTACATACAATACACTCTTTAAAAAGATGGTGTGCACAGTCAAGCGCCCCCTACTGACCACACTTGTGGTCTGGTTGATGAAATGGACTCCAGCTCTTACAATCTGTCAGACTAGGAGTGTTGGGGAGTGAACTACATGTAATTAAACTGGTAGTTTAACTACATTCATATTTGCATAGTGATTCAAGTGGTTAATTTACTTTTTTTGCCATTTTTATGTAGTTGTATAAACAATTTTGGGCCATAAACAGGCAACATCCAGTCAGCCTCATCCATTCCCACCATGAAGCTGGAATTTCTCCACCGTTTGTCCTCTTTCCGCGGCACGTTCGGTGTAAACAAGATCATAATAAGAACAGAGTTACACTCGGCAGAAGTGCGCGCACTTACACTTTTCGCAGGACAGCGCGAGCTTTCCCACGAGAACCTAGAAAGTCAACCAGCCTAAATTCTAAAAAAATGAACCTATAAAAACAGGAAATACTCATCATTTACAGACACACAGTTGGCGGGCCTGTTAGCGCTGCAGACTTTCCTCACACTGAGGTTCATAAACATTACAGTAAAAATCAGGACGATCTGTAAACTGGAATTTCAGACGAGGAACTCCAGCATCAGCAGCTCCTACAGACCTGCACTTCAGCTGAACCAGCAAAACATCACAAATATTCCAGGTGGTTGTTAGAAATGAAACTCTGGGTGAATCTCAATCGACCTCGGTTCATTACAGAGACTAAAATCTCAATAAATCTCCAGCTCAGAGTTAAACTCGTATTAATCACATTAATGTGCTGAATCAGATCATCTTCCTGCTGCTTTTCCTCCATGAACTCCACAGCAGATCCGAAGCTGCAACAAAAGCCCAAAACTAAATAAATAAACAGCGTTTAGTCGCGGCGGCTCGTGCTCACACCTCTCTGATGGTGTTGTGGTGCTAAGCGTGCTCAGCTCGCCCCTCCACACCTGTGCTGGAGTTCCAGCTCTGCAGGGGTCCGTCCATTAGCGCAGAGAGGGACCTGCAGGGAGGGAGACGGACACCGGTGTGGTCATTAATCAGCGCTCCAGCGGTCTGAAGGACATGAGAGGAGCAGCTAACTCTTAACGCTTAACGGCTCAGGCTGGACTTAAACGAGCACTTCACACTTTCCCACATCAAACATCCTCCTCAAGAGCTCCTCAACCTCCAGAGGAGCAGAAGGAGGAGCAGAGCCACTTCTTCACTCCTGACCAGCTCCCATTCAGCACAACTGACCAGCAAAACATCACAGTCCAGTTCATTCTTATAAGGTGGAGATCAGAATGGAGCAGTTCTGACAGATCAGAACAGCTTTTACAGTGTTTTAGAGTCTGATTCTGTAGTTCAGTCGGACTGAACTCACTCTTACAGCTGAACTCACTCAGTGTGGATTCATATTCATCACAACTCATCTGAACATTTTCAGAATTTAGTTCATTCTTACGGTCGAGAACAGAACGAGTTCTAACAGATTTGAACGAGTTATTACAGCGTTTTAAAGTCTTGAAATTCTTTTGGCTAATTTAGTCTTGATCTAATTTATTTTTGCAGTGCTGAATTCACTCAGTGTGGGTTCATATTTATGACAATTAATCTGAATATTTTCAGAATTTAATTCATTCTTACGGTCGAGAACAGAACAGAAGGAGTTCTAGCTCTTTTAAGAGTTATTACAGTGTCTAACTGTAAGTCTTGATTTTTAGCTAGTTTAGTCTTGACTGAATTCATCTTTGCAGTGGTGAATTCACTCAGTGTAAATTCATATTCATAACAAATAATCAGCGAAGTTTTCACAATTGAATTCATTCCATGGTCGCCAACAGCGTCGAATGGGTGTTAAGAGATTCTGATGAATTATTACAGTGTTACAGTGTTGAATGTTGTTATCCAGTTCAGTCCTAATTGAACGAACTCAGCGCTGAATTCCCTCAGTGTGAATTCATATTTATCACAATTACTCAGCAGAAATTTCACAACTGAATTCGTTCTTACGATCCTTAATTCGGTCTTAGAGTCTAGAACGAATTCCTAATGTTTGATTTCACTTTTGCAATATTGAGTCCATCCATTGTTGATTACTGGCGTGGTAATCTGTGTCCACGTGCCAGGCTGCAGGTCCATCACTGAGGGGTTTTGCTGTGTAGCTGTGCGTGAAACGTTCACGCACGTTTTACAGAGAAATCGGGAAAAATTCTGGATCATTTTTTGTTCCCAAAAATTGAAGCTTCACAGAAATGTGTGCAGGTCAGCGGCGGGTCAGAGCAGCCCCATGTCCACCGGCCTGACCTCATGATGCACTTTCCACCACTGAATTAAAGCGCTGTTATGGCTTTATGAGTTTATGGTGCTGGAGCTCCGCTCTGTTTATCCATCAGGATCAAATCTCCACAAAGTCGTTCCCACCATGAAGCTGGAGTTTCTCCACCGTTTGTCCTGTTTTCGCGGCACTTTCGGTGTAAACAAGATCACAACAAGAACAGGGTCACACTTGGAGGAGTGCGCGTGCTGTCACTTTGTACAGGGCAGCGCGAGCTTTCCCACGAGAACCTAGAAAGTCAACCAGACTGGAATTTAATAAATGAAACCAGAAAAAATCAGAAATACAAACTTTTTCAGAGACTGAAAATTGCTTAAAACTTTCCATCTGAATTCTAGATTCACTCAAACTCTCCTCTCAGTCTGGAGGATGAAGTTCATGAACATGATGGTGAAATATTAGAGCAATTTTTATCACGTTCATTGCGGAAAGTTTCAAATAAAATAATAAAATGCACGAAAAAATGTGAATAATGAGATCAAATTTCATTTTCAAAAAGAATATTCATTTTCTCTCCTTCTCTAAATGTATTACTCATTTAGTCATTCTTTGCTTTCATTTTCTTCTATTTGTTATTTTTTCTGATACATTTTTTTGCTTCTGAATCTATTTTTTTTGTTTCTGACTTTTAGCTTTTTTTTTGGGGTTGCTTCACCTGCACTCTCAATAGGTCAGTTGAATGGGAGTGACAGGTCTTCTGAACAGCTGACCAATAGAGAGTGCAGGTGAGGCTAAGACCCACCTCCCATGAAAATGTGCCGAAAGTCAGAAGCAAAAGAAAAATTTCAGAAGCAAAAAATATTCAGGCCGGAAAAATGAGAAATGTATTTATATCAGAAAGAGTCAAAATGAGTAGTAATATTTTTGAAACATTAATTTAGATTTAACTTAATTATTTGTGTTTGCAACATATTTTTGGAGACTATCATATTTAACATTTTGCTCGTGGATTTTATTATTTTATTAGAAATTTCTGCCACAGTATTAACTCCATAGATTTGTAGACTGGGATTTCAGCTTTTCTGATTGGTTGTTGGGTGTGTAAGGGTGTGTGAGGGTGTATGTAGGTGTGTGTGAGGATCGTGGGAAAGCAGCGCAGGTTTCACAGCTACTAAAAAGTGAGGAAGCGTTTTAATTCTCTGCGTTAGAGAGAGTGAGAGTCTCTCCACCCCAGCACTGCTCACTGACCACAGCAGGAATAATAATGACCAGTTAAATATTTCACACATCCAGCTAAATCCAGCACGGAGAACATCACATCCAGCGGTTCTCCACATTCTCCATCCATCTGAAGAACCATTCCACCATGCGAAGAACCACTCAAGCATGAAACAGAACCACTGCCTTTACCAAAGAACCCTCAAAGAACCGTTTTAAGTATGTCCAGTGCTCATACAAGTCCAGCTGGACAACAGTGAACACTATAAAAGTCAGTTCAGTTCGTAACGCTGTAAGACAGTCGAATGTGGACATTTTTTAGACTTTCTGGTTAAACCTTTCTCGTGGGAAAGCGCGCGCTGTCCTTTGTAAAGTGTCAGCACGCGCACTCCCCCCAGGTGTAACTCTGCTGTTATAATGGTTTTTGACACGTCTTGTTAACACCGACCACCAAAAGAGGACAAACGGTGAAGAAGTTCCAGTTCAGAGGTGGGAATGAATGGACTGACTGGTCCAGCGCGCTCCAGCGCCCCCTGCTGACCGTTCTGGTGATCTGGGAGTCCTGGTGAAAAAAAACAGCCCAGACCAGTAAGCATTTCATGCTGGTTTAAGCTGGTCTGTGCTGGTCTGGTGCTGGTTTAGCTGATCACCCCATCATGGCCATGCTGGTTGACCAGCATACCAGCACACAAAACACAACGCTGGTGGCCACCCATGCAGCTCTATACTGACTTTTCTAGAAGGGAACACCTGTTAAAGCCATGATCCACCGTTATAAGCTGTTTGAGACCTGTTATAATGCCCAGTTCATCCTTTTCATCAAAATATAACAAAATTGGAATAATAATCTATAATAAATAAAGTAAAATGAAACAACATCATGAGCTTATCTGGACTTCAGGGCCAACACTGTGTTGTACACATTTTTTCTCATATATATATATATATATGTGTGTGTGTGTGTGTGTGTGTGTGTGTGTGTGTATAGCGGTTTTTTGAGTGTTCATGGTTTCATGGTTCCATTCACCTTGATTGAGAATGTGTTGTATGTGGTTCTATGTAGCATCTATGTAAGGGTTCTTACAAGCTTGACATTGAAACAATGACAGAACCCTTTTTGGTGCTATATAGAACCATATACAGCACATTTTGCTTTAGTTTCACCATGCAGAGAACCATTTAAGCACGCAAAAAATAGAAATAAATAGAACCATTGTCTTCACTGAAGAACCCTTGACGTACCGTCTAGTGTATAACATTATTTGAACACGGATGAACGAAAATGTTTTTTCTGACGGTGCAAGAGTGAAGTAAAGGCTGTTGGTTCTTCAAGGGTTCTTTAGTAAAGGCAATGGTTCTATTTAGAACGATGAATCCATGTTTAAATGGTTCCAAGCTCGGCATCTTTTTGGCGCCTTTGTTCCTGACAGTGTAAGAGTGAATTAAAAGCTGTCGGTCTTAGTGGTCATTTTGAGACTGTCCAGCTGACCTGTGGGTTCTCGTGGGAAAGCTCGCGCTGTCCTGTGAGAAGTGCGAGCACGCGCGCTCCTCTAAGTGCTAATCTATTCTTATTATGATCGTTTTGACACGTCTCGTTAACACCGAACGTGCAACCATGGGAACGGCTGAGGTCGCCTGTTCAGCGCATTCCAGCGCCCCCTGCTGACAGGAGGATGGAACTGGCTCATGGGAGGCACTGTTTACTGCCGCTCTGACTCTGATCTGCCTGACCAAGCTTTGGCGTAATGGCCAGTTTGTCCTTTCACTCAAATAAAAATGTACATATTTTAAATAAATGACATTTTAATGTTAAATTTAAATTAATAAATTGTTTATGTTTCATGAGTTAAACTAGATTCATGTAATGATTGGGACTTTAGACACAGTGTTGGAGTGATAGTGCTCTTACTTTGTGGCCAGTTTCTACACTCTTAAAAAAGACGGTTCTGCAAGGGGTTCTTTTAATAAAGGGAATGGTTCTATTTAGAACCACGAGTTCTGTATCTAACTGTTTAATGCTCAAATGGTTCTTTGTTTGTTCAAACGGTTCTTCAGACTGATGGAGAAAGTGTTGTATATGGTTCTATATAGCACCAAAGGTTCCTCTATTGTGATGTCAAGCTTATATACAATAGCAGAACCCTTTTTATTGCTATATAGAACCATTTTCAAAAAGGTTCTACACAGAACACATTCTCCATCAATCTGAAGAAGCATTTTACCATGCAAAGAACCCATTTAGCATGAAACAGCTCCATATAGAACATGTGGTCCTAAATAGAAACCATTGGTTTTACTAGTAATGTTGTATTTGGTTCTATAGAACCTTTTTGAAAGTGGCTTTACATAGTACAAAAAGGGTTCTTGACATCGTGACAACAGCAGAACCCTTTTTGGTGCAATATAGAGCAATTCCCTAAAAAGAACCTTTGCCTTTACTAAAGAACCCCTGAAGAACCATCCCTTGTAAAAGTGTAGGTAAACCATTTGAGTTTACTGTTTCTAACTGACCTCGTGGGAAAGCTCGTGCCGCCCTGTTTGAAGTGTAAGCACGCGCACTCCTCCAAGTGTGACGCTGTCCTTATGATCTGTCTGACACGTCTTGTTTACACCACGAAAGGTGAAGAAATTCCAGCTTCACGGTGGGAACGACTGAGACTGAGCGGTTCAGCGCCCCCTATTGACAGTACTGGTGATAGCCGGCGCCCTTTGGCAGATGGAATAAACTGCTAAACATTAAAATCTTCCAAACTAAAATAGTCTAGCAATAATAACTAGTTTGTTCTTTTGCTCAGCCTGAAAAACTGATACAGTCCCCTGTTGTGTTTAGTGAGAAAGCAAAATTTAACAACAGTGAAAACAATGATTTAGACTTCAGACACAACCTTGAATCTCTGGTGGTTTTTATGACCTACAGAGGTCAAATAAGCCCAATTGGACACCAGTGAACACTGTAACAGCGCAAAGTGCACTCAAGTGAATTCAACACTGAGGATTGTTCAGACTTTCTGAATAAACCTGTTGAATTTACATTTTCTGAGCTTGAGAAAGTTTGAGATGTTTTGATTAAACATGTGTTGGTAAACTGACTATTTTTAAAACCTATGCACATTTGGCCTGTCGTGTGTTATGGACAGAGCCCAGTCCCACCAAGTAGGTGTCAGCAGCAGCAGTGTTTGCCTGGGAACCGGCTTCTCGGCCTGTTCTCTCCGTCATTAGTGAGAACTGAAACACCTCAGCCCCAACGACCCTGTTCTACACGTCCTCACCGTCCAGAAGTGTGCAGCACCTATAGGTGAAGGAGAAGAGATTAAAGATTTTTTAGTAGGAATGAACTTGCCCTTGGAAAATGTCCTTAGAATTGAAAGACATACAGATTTTCCTCTGAGCCCAAAGTTTTTCCACTGGTTCCACTGGTGCTACAAGGCTAATACAGCAGCCAATGATACGCTATGTTTTGATGCTATGTACAACCATCTACAGCGCATTCTCCATCAATCTGAAGAACTCTTTAACTATGCAAAGAACTATTTAATCACGCAAAGGGTTCTTTAACTGTTCATGGTTCCCTTGAAGAACCATATTTTTAAGAGTGTATTTATTAACCCTCTATTGCATGAATTATAACTTAAATATGATAAAATGTTTTAATGTGTTTTTTGTTATTTAAAATTGCTTAAATAATAGAAATATATATATATATATATATATATATATATATACATACATACACACACACACACACACACACACACACACACACACACACATATATATATATATATATATATATATATATTTTCCATATGGCAACAATGCACAATTGTACCATAGCACCATAAAATAAAAAAAAAAAATCTAATTTTTCTCTAAAAACATCCTTTTATTGAAAACAGGACCAAACAAATCCAACTTATACTTAGTGAAACGTACGACCCAATATTTACTTATATTATAAAATAATTCAGTTTCAATTGGTATTTGGAATATATGGTAATAACAACATCATAATAAAAATTCCTGGTCATGCGATGTCTTAAAATATTTGTCCTTTCAAAGTGAAAGACACTTTTTCCAGAATTAAATAGGAAAACACAGATTTTATATCACTGCTTTTCAGTAAAATTGACTTAAAGTAATTGTTGCCATATGGCAACACCATGAAATAGTGGGTTATTTCTTGTTTTATTACTCCTTTACAGAAATACATGTATACTTGGCAAAATAAAGGGATTGTGATTCTGATAATAAGCCAAGAATTCAAGCTTTAAGCTTCACTTCCATTTGGACACCCCCCCATTCTAACCCTCTGCCTACAGATAGTTTACCTAATTTGCATAATGGCTGCGTGAACAAAATGAAAGTTATTGTGATGAGAGAAGCAGACACTGTAAATCTTTCAGAGCTCGTTTAGAGAAGTGACCCGTCCAGATTGAATTCAGTGTGATTAGAATGTGTTCGGCTTTTTTTCAGTGCTTATAACCTGTTGTGTTGTAATCAAATCGCAGTGTTTTCTTATTAAGTTCTGAGGTTTACAGTGATGCTCACTCAGTCCCTTGATCCCTCCAAGGGTGCATCTACTGCACTTCACCGAAGTCAATAAATGAAGATGACATTATGATGGTGATGGAGACTCTATGGAGGGGGGGGGATTCAGGAGCTGATGGACTAAAGCTTATATATAAACAGAAGCTCAGTTGGAGACTCTGTAGGGCCTTAATCAGCACCAGCTCTTGCCTAAGCAGTTGCTCAGGGACCCAGGGGTCTCCAGGGGCCACAGGTATGTACTACTTGTTAAATGTTTTTTCACGGTATTTGGTTGGCTGTTGGTAAACGGACTATTTTTAAACCTGCGTCCATTCATTTGGCCTGTCGTGCGTTATGGACAGAGCCCAGTCCCACCAAGTAGGTGTCAGCAGCAGCAGTGTTTGCCTGGGAACCGGCTTCTTGGCCTGTTCTCTCCGTCATTAGTGAGAACTGAAACACCTCAGCCCCAACGACCCTGTTCTACACGTCTTCACCGTCCAGAAGTGTGCAGCACCTACCTCACACGTAGGTGAAGGACAAGAGATTAAAGATTTTTCAGCAGGAATGAACTTTCCCTTGGAAAAATTTCCTTATATTTGAAAAGCACACAGATTTCCCCTGAGCCCAAAGTTTTTCCACTGGTTCCACTGGTTCTACAGGGCTAATACAGCAACCTAACATGTCTCAGCTGGTCGACGACGTTTGAAATAAGGACAAAAACTGTAAATTTGAATTTTTGCCAAACTATTCTTAGGTAGAAACATGCTAGACAAACACAAGCTTGCTTGTTGACTAGTCTACAGGTTAATATACATGCTTAAAAATAAAGGTGCCAAATAGAACCCTTTGGAGTGGAGCCATACAGTTTTAAAACTGATGGTTCTTCAAGGGTTCTTTAGTAAAGAAATTAGTTCTATATAGAATCCTGAACTTTGCATGATTAAAGGGTTCTTCAGATTGATGGAGAATATGCTGTAGATGGTTAGGTATAGAACCTTTTTGAAAGGGTTCTGTATAGCACAGTGTCATTAGGGTGGTTCTTTTACTAAAGAAAATGGTTCTATATACAACCATGAACACTCAAAAAAAAAAAAATTTGCATGATGGAGAATGTGCTGTAGACGGTTCTATATAGAACCTTATTGAAAGGGTTCCATCTTATTCTGGAGATGTCAAGCTTGACACAATACAAAAACTCTTTTTGGTGCCATATAGAACCCTTTGAATGTTCATGGTTCTATATAGAACCATATAGTTCTATAACGTACCACTGTCTATACTGAAGAGCCTTTGAAGGACCATCCTTTTATTATTATTATTATTATTAATATTATTATTACTATTATAGTTTTATGTGGGAAGACAGGTTCTACTTTGTCTGTTCCAAATTATTAAACATCGTAATCCATATCGTGAAGTGCCTGAAGTATTGTGATATAATACTGTCCGCCGTATCACCCACCCCTACCAGGTTTTTAAGCATTGCCCGTTTCTTCCGCCAAAAAAAGTAGTCCCAGCTGCTTCGAGTAAAGCGACCGTTGTTGTTACTCAGTGAGCGGAGGATATATCTGCTAGCAGATATAACACCGCTTCCAACGCTGTTCAGCCAATCGGATTGTGTGGGCGGGGCTAGCTGCTGTATTAACTCTGATCAACAGACGTATGGGAGAATTGCGCCCCCCACCCCATTACGTCCCCCCACCAGTTCACACCTCGCACGCGCCCACACGTCCCCAGTTCACACCTCCCAGTCTCGTTCTTCCGTCCAGCGCGTGCCATTTGCTTTGATCTCCAGCATTTGCATGTGTTTAGAGCTTGTATGGAAATGGGAGTCTGCAGAACGCTTCTCGGGGGATTAGCTAGAGCTTTTAAGAATGAGGTGGCCAGGCCCTGGGGGGGCGCAGGATAGACCCAGAAATGTTAGCGGGATGGGGGGGGGGCGGTGTACAACTACTGCTGAGAAAGAACTGAAAGACAAAAGTGTGCTGATTACGCTGCACATTCTCCACCACTCTGTAGAACCACTTCACCACGCAAAGAACCATTAACGCATGAAATGGTCCCATATAGAACTCATGGTTCTAAACGGAACCATTGTCTTTGCTAAAGATCCTTGTGGAACCAGGTTTTTAAGAGTGCTTGTCGAACTCTTTTCTTTAAAGAGGCAGGAAATTCAGTTTCCAGAGTTCAGAGGGGCTCTTTAAAGTCTTTAGACCCCTTCTGAGGGTCTGTTTTGTCCTAAATCTCTCTACATTTGCCCCTCTGATGAGATGGGGGGTGTCTGTCTGCCTGTGTGGTGGTGGGGGGGGGATAGGTATGAGGCGGCGCGTGCTCACACCTTTTTTGTGGCGCTTCCCTGCTGCGCGCAGCGCGTGCCAGCATCGCGCCTCCGTCGCCGACTATAGAAGGGGAGCAGAGGCGCGAGGCCGTGTTCATATGCAAATGAGGGAGCTTTTATTCAACACAGTGCAAAAAGACAGTGCTTTTATTCGACAATGCAAAGCATTCATGCACATGCTGCTCCTCAGCGGAGGCGCGCGCGAACATCTCCTGCGCAAAGACGTCCACGCGTAAAAGTGGCACGCTGGTGATCTCGCGGGCTCCGCGCGCCTCCAGAGCGCTCGGCTCCACTGAATCAGTTCGAATAAGCTGTAAGGTTGTTACGTAATCAGCTCCCTCGCGCTGCCACAGCTTCTACAGGCGCGTGAGTGATCGGTACACTGTTAAAAAGATGGTTCTCCAAGGGTTCTTTAGTAAAGACAGCGGTGCTATGTTGAACCATGAGCACTCAAGGACACGTGCACGACTGAATGGTTCTCTGCATGGTGGAATGGTTCTTCGGGTTGATGGAGAATGTGTTGTGTATGGTTCCATATAGAACCTTCTTGAAAAGGGTTCCATATGACACCAAAAGGGTTCTGCTACTGTTATGATGTCTAGCTTGAAACACTAGAAGAACCTAGTAGGACCTTTTTCAAAACGTTCTGTATAGAATCAATAAGGGCAGTGTTACGTCACTGCAGCACAAACTCTTAAAAATGGTTCTTCAAGGGTTCTTTAGTAAAGGTTCTTTAGGAAAGCCTTAAAAATATAGTATAGTATTAATGTGGTATATAATATTAATGCACTGACTATATTATTTAGCTTTTTGTGCCACCCCACACCCTTAAAAAAGATGGTTCTACAAGGGTTCTTTAGTACCGAAAATGGTTCTACACAGAACCTTGAACACGCAAGGAACCCTTTGATAAAAGGGTTGATAAAGGCATGATAAAAACGTTCTTTGCATTATGAAACAGTTCTTCAGATTGATGTAGAATGTGCTGCAGATGGTTCTATATATAACCTTTTCGAAAAGGGTTCTATGTAGCACCATAAAGGGTTCTGCTATTGTATACAAGCTTGTTCGTAACAATAGACGAACCCTTTTTGGTGCTTTATATATTTTCTTTGCTAAAGAACCCTTGAAGAACCATATTTTTTAAGAGTGCAATTAAATCTCTGGGTCTTGTCTGGCCACCTCATTCTAAAGGTTCTAGATACACCCCTCCCTCGTGGCTTTAAATGTTGAGTCCAGTGAAAGTCCAGCAGCTAACTGAGACCAGCACGAGCCCAGCTCGTTTGATTACAACATTCATTCAACATTTTCATTCGTTTTTACAGTGTGAGAAACTCTGCGCCCCTCGCGCTCTGAGTATAAAGCATGCGCGCGCGCCATGGCTGAATTGTGATGCGCCTCTGTTTTGTTTGCAACTCCAGCTTTTGGTCCCTTCACGCGGCGCGAGGCAGCACGAGGGCCATTAACACCTTCCACACACGTGCCTACGGAAGTCGAGGTGACAGAGAGCGCGTGCCGAAGCGCGTGGCCCGCTTTGATCTCTGCTTTTTCCCAGGAAAACGCCTCTGAATGGAGTATTAAGATACATCTTACAGGGGAACTCCACCGATTTTTCAAAATTCTGCATAAATAAATGGTTTATTCAGAGCGGTTTGGTGTGAAACGCTCCGTTCTAGAGAAACTTACCGAGTCAGAACTGTTCACAGTGGTGGTGATAGGAACCAGACGTCCACCTCTAAAAGCTCCCTCACAGAAAGTTACTACATGATGGTTACGAGACATTGACACTGTCTGATTGCTTTATGATAGTTTTGATAAGATTTTGGCCTTAAAATCCATTCATTTCCACTATTTTCCATCATCAACGTTCCATATAAACTCAGAAGACTCGTGTAGGTTCACTGGTGGTTCTGGATAGTAAATAAAATGTCTATATTTGTGTTGTAGTCATGGTGACTCCTGGTTCCTATCACCACCACTGTAAAGAGATCTGAACCATTTCACACCAAACCACTCTGAATCTCTCTGTTTACACTGAAATATGGAGGAATTTTGAAAATCAATGGAATTCCCCTTAAAGCTCTACTCAGCCCAATCAGCTAGTTTATAATGATGAAGACCATCGAGGTCTTCAGTTCTATGCACTTAAGTACAACTTAAATGGAGCATATTTTCAAATTTATTTCCCTATTTCGGGCTTTAATGTGATTCTGCTGCGCTGGTTCATCTGTTCTGCTTCACTCCTCTCACTTTGGAGCTTTAGCACGTTATTTTAGTTATTTTAGACCAAAAGAACCCCAAAAAGAGAAGAACAGAGTCTAACACAGTTCTGTTCTTGGGTTTATAGATGCTGGATGGACAGAAAAGTACCACTGAAGTTCTGCAGCTCGTTTATTTTAGCTATTTTTGCACTTTTACTTAAACCATTATTTCACTGAAATAACAGCCCCTTTACTTTAATGCATGTTTAGACTCCTCTATCTTTGCCTTGCTGACATTATTAAAGGATCTGCCAGCCTTTCCATTGAAAACACTCTGCATAATGTCTCGGCCCTGGATTGGTCAGTGGGGCCGGCTGTGGGCGTGGCCAGTGACGTAACCAGCTCGAAAGCCTTTAAATAGCCTGTGCGGGCCCCTCAGAGCAGAACACACCTCTGAAACTTCAACGACTGACCACTGTACTGGACTATTTGACTACCAATGACGAGTGACGTGTGGAATACACCAGCAATGAATAACCTGGAGGAGACCGAGAGACTAAAAATGGACAGAAAGGTAAGATTAACATGGATTATTCTCAAAACTGCTCACTCTTAACCAGCTATGATACACAGGATACGTTTACATTGATGGTACACACTTAAAAAAGATGGTTCTACTAGGGTTCTTTAGCAAATGCAGTGGTTTTGTTTAGAATCATGAGTTAAAGAGGCATTTTGTGCTTAAATGATTCTTTGCATGGAGAAATGGTTCTTCAGATTTTTGGAGAATGTTGTTCTAAATAGTACCAAATAGGGTTCTGCTATAGTTACAATGTCAAGCTTGTGACAACAGAAGAACCCTTTTCAAACAAGCTTTACATACAACCATATACAACCACTTCACAAAACAAAGAACCGTTTAAGCATGCAAATAGTTCTGTACAGTCACAGAAGTCATGGTTCCTCAATAGTACCATTGCCTTCACTAAAGAACCCATAAAGAACCATCTTTTTTAAGTGGATTTGTAAAGTAAAAATAGTGACAACAGCTCTGATAAACTTACTTAGTCTAAGAAAATGGAGTAAAACTAAAACATTTCACTGGATCAGCCACTTTTAGCTCACGAGTTTTGCGGTTTCTTTGGTTTTTTGTATCTGTGTCGATGTTTTTGTGATGCTAAACGAGTGCATGTAAATGTGTCGGAGTTAAAGTCTTACAGAAAGTCACAGTTCTGGCCCCCCGCTGACGTTTCTCTCACCTCTGATTCTCCCACAGCTGCTAAAGCCTCAGGTAGAGCGACGGAGGCGAGAGAGGATGAACAGAAGTCTGGAGAGTCTGAGAGTTTTACTCCTGCAAGGCCCTGAGGTGAGATACAAGAACTTTTCCCTCGTAATCCTGGTTGTCCTGACTCGGGAAACCAGACAAAAACAACAGAAACAACTA
>NW_023494794.1:28989895-28999895 GCF_904425465.1 Colossoma macropomum
TACGTATCCTAGTTTGCAGTTTAATTCAGATTTAGTTTACAGTGATTTGTGGCTGCTTAAAATTTTGCATTCATTAAACAGCAAAACTGATCTGAGGTTCACTGAACTTTTCTGTCAGGCACATCACGTATTTTAAATGAAACAAAGCTTCTTCACAGTGTAGTAAACAGGTTGGACACGTAGGCTTATGAACGGCAGCACCTGACTCATGCGGTGGGCTGAGCATTTGCTCCTTCATCAGGAAATCATGAGTTCAAATCCCATCAACAGCATATCAGTCTGTAGCTGATTATCCAAGAGTGGGAAACACCACCTCTCCCTGAGCCTCATGGCACCGCGCAACATTCCCACCCAACAGGTCAGCTGTTGTAATGGCCTGGTTTTTTTGTACTAATGGTTTTGAGTGGTGGGTCAGTTCAGGCAGTGGTGGTTTAAAGATGGTTGAGATGTGGCCCTGTAATGGCAGTAAACAGGCTGAGTCCTGGCAGCCGCATCTGGCCCACTCCTGCGCCATCATTCCATGTGGTATGTGGGCCGCATCTAAATGGTTTGGGCCGTATCAAACGTGCTCTCTGGGTCTTATGCTGTGTGAGAAATAACAAGACATTAAACAAACATTAAAGAAAATGCAAAGTTAAATAAACTGCCTGTAGAAAAAAGCAGTTTTTCTGTCTTTACAGGAGAGTTGCTACTAATTTTGGACACAAGGTGGCGCCAAAACTCTGTCTCCATGGCAGGGCCATGCTGCATACGGGTCAGCAGATGGCAGTAATGAGAAGGAGAGATTTTTTTAAATAATTAGAAGGATGTCTGTTCATATATGTCACGTTGTAAATGCATGATGTGACTGCAGTGTTGTTAATAATGAACTTTTATTATTTTATAAATGTGCAAGATATTTAATATGCGGAGATAATGCTATAGAGCTGTGAAGGAGATCATATGGCTGTGTGCTGCGGTTAAATCAGATCTTGTCTTTCGGAAGCATCAACAGCGTCGCCCTTTCTATCATGCATGCTGGCTCTACATGTGAGTGTGTGTGACATTATTACTATGAATATTAATGAGGTATAAGGCAGATGCCTGTCCTGGCAGCTGATTGGCTGAACTTGAGTGTGTTTCTGATCTGCATTATAATGCTGGTGCACCGCTGACTCTCAGGCAGGGTGAGATGTTGTCTCGGCCATTTGATCCATCATTGCTGCTACTTACATCTCCACCCCATCATCAAATTACATTCAGATCAGTTATATTTGATCTGCTCTTTCTCCAACAGTCACTGTCCCTCAGCAGCTTCCCTCAAATACGGGGAAGAGCGTAGCTCAGAGGAACCAGGCCTCGAAAGGAGAAACTCTCGAAGAGTGTGAGGAGGAACCACTGAGGGGAACCAATACCCAAAACTCCTGAAAAGCATGAGGAAGAACCACTGAGAGGAACCAGTACTCAAAACTCCATTAGAGCATGAGGAAGAACCACTGAGGGGAACCAGTACTCAAAACTCCATTAGAGCATGAGGAAGAGCCACTGAGAGGAACCAGTACTCAAAACTCCATTAGAGCATGAGGAAGAACCACTGAGGGGAACCAGTACTCAAAACTCCATTAGAGCATGAGGAAGAGCCACTGAGAGGAACCAATACTCAAAACTCCATCAGAGCATGAGGAAGAGCCACTGAAAGGAGCCGATACTCAAAAAGGAGGACTTCCCTAAGAGCATGAAGAAGAACCAATGAGAAGAACCAAGACTCACAAGGAGAACTTCCCTAAAAGAATGAGGAAGAACCACTGAGAGGAACCAAGACCCAAACGGAGGACTTCCCTAAGAGCATGAGGAAGAACCACTGAGAGAAACCAAGACCCAAATGGAGGACTTCCCTAAGAGCGTGAGGAAGAACCACTGAGAGGAACCAAGACCCAAAAGGAGGACTTCCCTAAGAGCGTGAGGAAGAACCGCTGAGAGGAACCAAGACTCAAAAGGAGGACTTCCCTAAGAGCGTGAGGAAGAACCGCTGAGAGGAACCAAGACCCAAATGGAGGACTTCCCTAAGAGCATGAGGAAGAACCACTGAGAGGAACCAAGACCCAAAAGGAGGACTTCCCTAAGAGCATGAGGAAGAACCACTGAGAGGAACCAAGACCCAAATGGAGGACTTCCCTAAGAGCGTGAGGAAGAACCACTGAGAGGAACCAAGACTCAAAAGGAGGACTTCCCTAAAAGCGTGAGGAAGAACCACTGAGAGGAACCAAGACCCAAATGGAGGACTTCTCTAAGAGCATGAGGAAGAACCACTGAGAGGAACCAAGACCCAAATGGAGGACTTCCCTAAGAGCGTGAGGAAGAACCACTGAGAGGAACCAAGACCCAAACGGAGGACTTCCCTAAGAGCGTGAGGAAGAACCACTGAGAGGAACCAAGACCCAAAAGGAGGACTTCCCTAAGAGCGTGAGGAAAAACCACTGAGAGGAACCAAGACTCAAAAGAAGGACTTCCCTAAGAGCGTGAGGAAGAACCACTGAGAGGAACCAAGACCCAAAAGGAAGACTTCCCTAAGACAGTGAGGAAGAACCACTGAGAGGAACCAAGACCCAAAAGGAAGACTTCCCTAAGACAGTGAGGAAGAACCACTGAGAGGAACCAAGACCCAAAAGGAAGACTTCCCTAAGACAGTGAGGAAGAACCACTGAGAGGAACCAAGACCCAAAAGGAAGACTTCCCTAAGACAGTGAGGAAGAACCACTGAGAGGAACCAAGACCCAAAAGGAGGATCTCCCTAAGTGTGAGCTAAACATCTGCAAGCATCATGAAATAAATAAAGATTTGGACCCATAATATCCTGTAATCACCTGATCAGTTATCAAACCTCAGACAGGGTATTGATACGTATCGTTTATTGTAAAATCTTCAGAATAATTCGTTGTTGCCGTATCAGCCGATCCCTGTAATGAGTTTGGATGCGCCTCTTCACAGAACGGCACGTCTCCCACACGCGCCCACAGCGTGACTCTGTGTTTCCTATTCAGCAGCTTGTCCTCATCACCCTCACTCGCACTGCCTCGCCCCGTCCTGCTCCTCTGATAGGACAAGGACGGAGAGAGGAGAAGAAAAGAGAAAGAGTGGAGGGGGGTGGGGTGAGACAGAAGGCTCTTCAAAAACACGCTCCCTCCTTTCTCCGCTCTCCTCTCGCCTCGCCTTCTCCATTCTTGTGCTAATGCTGGGCCTCGGGCCCCCGGCCACCATCTGCCCTCGCTAAGGCATGGGGGGGAGGGGGGTGGGCAAACGTTCGCGAAGGCCAGACGCAGACGCTCCGCACTTTTTTGTTCCCGAGAGATCAGGCAGAACGAGGGATTCCCCCACCAACAGCCACCACACGCCACAGGACAGAGAGAGAGAGAGAGAGATGGAGAGAGAGAGAGAGAGAGAGAGAGAGAGAGAGAGAGAGAGAAACAGAGAGAGAGAGAGAGAGACAGAAACAGAGAGAGGGAGAGAGAGAGAGAAAAGCAAGAGAGATTGAGAGAGAGAGAGAGAGAGAGAGAGAAAAGATAGAGATTGAAAGAAAGAGAGAAAAGAGAGAGGTAGAGAGAAAAAGAGAGAGAAAAGAGAGATTGAGAAAAAAACAGAAACTGAGAGAAAGAGAGACAGAGAGAGAAAAGAGAGAGAGAGAGAGAGAGAGAGAGAGAGAGACAGAAACAGAGAGAGGGAGAGAGAGAAAAGAAAGAGATTGAGAGAGAGACAGAGAGAGGGAGAGAAAAAAGATATTGAGAGAAAAAGAGAAACTGAGAGAAAGAGAAAAAAGAGAGAGAGATTGAGAGAAAGAAATTGGGAGAAAGAGAAAGAGAGAGAGAGAGAGAAAAGAGAGAGAAATTGAGACAAAGAGAGAGAGAGAGAAAAGAGAGAGATTGAGAGAAAGAGAGAGAAATTGAGAGAAAAAGAGAGAGAGAGAAAAAAGAGAGATTGAGAAAAAGTAAGAGAGAGAGATGAATTGAGAGAGAGAGAGAGAGAGAGAGAGAGAGGGAAAGAGAGAGAGAGAGAGAGAGAGAGAGAGAGAGAGAGAGAGAGAGAAAAGAGAGTGAGAGATGGAGGATTTTATGACCCTAGACTGTTTTGCGGTCAGCATGTTTGGACGTTGGACAGTTCGTGCTTGTCGATTGCCCAGTTTGTGGCCAGACAGGATCTCATAATGAAATAATTGTGGGGATGTCTTCGTAAATTTTGGTGCTCGATTGTGGCAAAGCTTGCTGCTAACTGGGACACGCCCCCCTCTAAAATCTGCCCCCAAATTCCTCCAGTCGGAGCTCTTTTAACATCCACAGTACCATCAACAACACCAGCAGAACACGCCAGCTGCTAAATGCTATCGTCAGCTGATGAACTGTTTCTCTGATAAGAGGTGATGATTAATTTATTGAACGTAACGTGTTCTTCACACACGCAGCTCTACATCTACAAGCTGAACTGTTGGCCCACTTTTTGGGGGACGTAGCCACGTTTGGTGTCTGAGGTTCTTTAGTTTTATTACAGGAGCTGCAAGGCTAATGTAGCTCAGTCGTTCTATGGAAACGCCCATTTTTGTGTCCCTAGCGTTTACAGATATATTACACTTAAAATACATGTGAAGGTTACAATTGATTTATATTTTAAAATAAAAACAAGTTATTTTAACAATTACACCTTCTTGAGCCTCAATTTAGCAAAATTGGTTTATAAATCAATCATATAGAATTCCAAGCACCACAGAAGAGCTCATCCTCACAGTCATGTGTGAAGGCTGAGGCCATATTTTGAGGTAAAAACATGTTTTTCTGCTATTTTAACTGCAATAATCTCTACATACCTAAATTAAATGACACAAAGAAAACAAATGCCAAATAAATATTATAAAATATAGAATAAAAGTCCCCAGGAGTCGTGTCACTGGTGTTACTGCGTCACAAAAAATCTCTTATTTTGAAATAAAAATCACACTGATGACATCACTTGACTTCCTTTTACCTGTCTCCAAAATGGTAACTTTACAGGAGAAGGAAAAACCTACTTCACTTTTAATGTAAGTCAATGGAACTAGAGTTTTATCCAAGTGATTTTGGGTCGTTTCTTTTGGTCCAATCATCATTAAACTTACGCACAATGTAAAGGACGACAGGCATTTTCAAAATATTAAAAACTGAAAAACGACAAAAATGGAGATACGTTTTCTTCTGATAGCAGCGAGACATGTATTTATGTGTTTGTGGGGTCTGAATCCCCCCAGTCTGATGAACACATGATGGTTCAGTGTTTGTGGGGTCGTTAGTCTGCAGCCTTTATTAGAAACAGTAAAAGAGGCCGAAGCTGATCTTCTGTCTGCTGAGGTTAAAGGTCACTGCAGTGTTTCTTCATCCTGATCTCCATCTGCTTCATCTGTATCGTTACGCTCGATTAGCTCAGACCATCATCTCAACACGCCTCCCTGAACTTAGAGGAGATCACAGACTCAGGCCTGATCTCAGCTCCACACCCAGCTCTGTACGCCGAGACGGAAACATCTGAACAAACCTTTCATTCTTTCTCTCGCCACGTCCAGCCCTTTTATCCCTCCATCCCTCCTGACCTGCACTCTTTTCTTCTCTACAGTGGAGAGAGATGTTTGTTTTCATTCTGAGGTGGATTTCTGCTCTCCTCTGTCATGCTGAGAGAGAGAGAGAGAGAGATACAGGGAGAGGTAAGAAAACAAGAGTGAACAACATACAGAGAAAGACATAGATAGAAATAAAAGAAAGAAAGTAAGAGGGAGAGAGCGAAGAAGGGGAGGAAGAGAGTTCACCCCTTTAATTAAGTAAATAATATATGATTGAGAGGAAAAAAGTAGAGAGAGAGACACAGAACACAAAAAGAGTGAAAGAAAAAGAAAGAGGGAGAGTGGTTGAGAAGGAAAAATGATGACGAAAGAATAAGAAAAAGAGAAAGAGAGAAAGAGAAAATGAGTGTGAGGGGGAGAGAGAGGGGGTAAGGAGAGAAAGAGAAAATGATGGAGAGAAAGAAGAGAGGAGAAGAGTGAGAAAGAGAGAAAGAAAGGAGAGAAAGAGAGAATGATAGAAAGGAGAAAGAGGAGGAGAGTGAGAAAGAGAGAAAGAGAGGAAGAGAGAGAGAGGCTGAGAAGAATGTTCTTTGTGCAGGTGCAGTAACGAACACACCCAAAACATGTGTGTGTGTGTGTGTGTGTGTGTGTGTGTGTGTGTGTGTGTGTGTGTGTGTGTGTGTGTGTGTGAGTGTGTGTGTGTGTGTGTGTGTGTGTGTGAGTGAGCTCAGTTCAATAACTAATCACACACACACATACGCGTGCGTGACCCGCTTACCGGTTTCACAATAGGCCCAGCTGTCAGGGGGTGGGGCTTCGCCAGACTGAGCCTTGACCTGATTGGTCCTGTGCTCCAGGCCCTGAATGCTGATTGGCTGCCTGTTTAAATTTATGTGCGACGGTCATAACAAGCGGTGATTAATACTGACCCAGAGGCTGATTGAGGGCAGCTGAGAGGAGAGTGAGAGAGAGAGAGAGAGAGAGAGAGAGAGAGAGAGAGAGAGAATGAGAGAGAGAGAGAAACAGAGAGAGAGAGAGAGAGAGAGAGAGAGAGAGAGAGAGTGAGAATGAGAGAGAGAGATACAGGTTGAAATAAACTGTTGAGTTGTCTGTGGGGGGAGGGGCTGTTTTACATTCATTTACATACAGCCAACACAGAGAGGGACACGATAGATGACTGGAAGTGTGTTCATGAATGCAAAGTGTGTGTGTGTGTGTGTGTGTGTGTGTGTGTGTGTGTGTGTGTGTGTGTTGAAACATATCTTTATGAACAGCAAACAGCTGTATATAATGTCATTTGGACAGAGGTACATTAGTATAAGACACAAGACAAACCTTCACTGAAACAAGTTGATTTGAAAAATTGTAATATTGTAAAACACCAATGTCCTTCCATTAGTGGAAGAAAAAAGGAGAGTGAAATAGGGCCCAGGTGTGTGTGTGTGTGTGTGTGAGTGTGAGTGTGTGTGTGTGTGTGTGTGTGTGTATGTCTCATCCAAGGACATCACTAGGGATGTATGGTTGGGGGGGGTTAGTCTTTACTACGTGGATCTGGGGCGGTGCTCTTTTTTCAGTCCAGAGAGCCCATGAGGTATAATTTTCTGGATTTTTAACTCGTTATCTAATAATAGCATAGATAGTTACATATCTCGAGATAACAATGTTGTTAGCTTGAAGTAACGAATTACTTATCTTCTTCTGGAGTTTCTTCAATTTGTTGCTTAGTATAAATATCCAAAGCCCCCCAAAACAGGCCTAAGCAACACAACTGGCCACTGAATGATTCACCTTGTCCACTGTGTTGGGCTATTAGCCGACTCAGCATGAGGGATCCAGGTGAAACGATCAAATTTGCACAACGTTCACCCCCCTTACAGGAGTGTGTTGTGAAATTGTGTGTGTTTAGTCTGTGAGTTGTGATGACCCTGGTTGAACACCGGCTCCCTCGGCGCTGTTAGATGTCAGACAGGGAGTTCTTTTGTTAGTCAAGGCCGAACGGTTGTCTGTGTTCTGAATAGACGGGGGGAAAGAAATGGTAAATAGGTGTTAGCGCCCCTCGGGTGGGGCCAGTGGGGGCTTATTTAAAGAAATACGGTCAGGTTTGGACGTCGCCAAACCTGTTATTTTTTAGAAATGCATATACTCAGCCTCTGCCTTAGAATCCGTCGGTCCTATATGCTCACTACACATGTTGCGTAGGGCCCCGCAGATTACGCAAGGGCCCCGTCTACCCCTCGTGTCCAGGACGAGAGGATGAAGCGATAGTGTCCATCTGGGCATGAAAAAACAAAAAACACAGTGAGAGTGCAGCAGTCAGGCAAACGTCTCTCCTCTCCAAGTTAGATGTCAGCAAACTCGTTATGTTCTGTACAGGTCTGCTTATTCCTAGACCGATAGATGGAGCAAACGGTTTTAAAAGAGGGAGGATTGCAAATACATGGCTCACGGGTCAGACAGGAGGACCCCCTTTCAGCTTTATTGATAACGGTCCATAGACAGAGCTTTTCACGTAGCAGGTCAGTCAGACAGAGCGTTTCGTACAGTTTGAGTTTATAATTCGTAGCTTTGTCTGAACACGATGGTCTATTCGAACGTACAGTGTGAGTATATAAATCGTAGCTTTGTCTGAACACGATGGTCTGTTCAAACGTACAGTGTGAGTATATAAATCGTAGCTTTGTCTGAACACGATGGTCTATTCAAACGTACAGTGTGAGTATATAAATCGTAGCTTTGTCTGAACACATTGGTTTATTCAAACGTACAGTGTGAGTATATAAATCGTAGCTTTGGTCTATTCAAACGTACAGTGTGAGTTTATAAATCGTAGCTTTGGTCTATTCAAACGTACAGTGTGAGTATATAAATCGTAGCTTTGTCTGAACACGATGGTCTATTCAAACGTACAGTGTGAGTATATAAATCGTAGCTTTGTCTGAACACGATGTTCTATTCGAACGTACAGTGTGAGTATATAAATCGTAGCTTTGTCTGAACACAATGGTCTGTTCGAACGTACAGTGTGAGTATATAAATCGTAGCTTTGTCTGAACACGATGATCTGTTCATACGTACAGTGTGAGTATATAAATCGTAGCTTTGTCTGAACACGATGGTCTATTCGAACGTACAGTGTGAATATATAAATCGTAGCTTTGTCTGAACACGATGATCTGTTCATACGTACAGTGTGAGTATATAAATCGTAGCTTTGTCTGAACACGATGGTCTATTCAAACGTACAGTGTGAGTATATAAATCGTAGCTTTGTCTGAACACGATGGTCTATTCAAACGTACAGTGTGAGTATATGAATCGTAGCTTTGTCTGAACACGATGATCTGTTCAAACGTACAGTGTGAGTATATAAATCGTAGCTTTGTCTGAACACGATGGTTTATTCAAACGTACAGTGTGAGTATATAAATCGTAGCTTTGTCTGAACACGATGGTCTATTCAAACGTACAGTGTGAGTATATAAATCGTAGCTTTGTCTGAACACGATGGTCTATTCGAACGTACAGTGTGAATATATAAATCGTAGCTTTGTCTGAACACGATGATCTGTTCAGACGTACAGTGTGAGTATATAAATCGTAGCTTTGTCTGAACACGATGGTCTGTTCAGACGTACAGTGTGAG
Organism: Colossoma macropomum; assembly: GCF_904425465.1. NCBI lineage: Eukaryota > Metazoa > Chordata > Actinopteri > Characiformes > Serrasalmidae > Colossoma > Colossoma macropomum. The sequence goes on from NW_023494794.1 coordinate 28,999,093, forward strand.
TATATAAATCGTAGCTTTGTCTGAACACGATGGTCTATTCAAACGTACAGTGTGAGTATATGAATCGTAGCTTTGTCTGAACACGATGGTCTATTCAAACGTACAGTGTGAGTATATGAATCGTAGCTTTGTCTGAACACGATGATCTATTCAAACGTACAGTGTGAGTATATAAATCGTAGCTTTGTCTGAACACGATGGTCTATTCAAACGTACAGTGTGAGTATATAAATCGTAGCTTTGTCTGAACACGATGGTCTATTCAAACGTACAGTGTGAGTATATAAATCGTAGCTTTGTCTGAACACGATGGTTTATTCAAACGTACAGTGTGAGTATATAAATCGTAGCTTTGTCTGAACACGATGGTCTATTCAAACGTACAGTGTGAGTATATAAATCGTAGCTTTGTCTGAACACGATGGTTTATTCAAACGTACAGTGTGAGTATATAAATCGTAGCTTTGTCTGAACACGATGGTTTATTCAAACGTACAGTGTGAGCCACCAAAGAACAAGATTTATAAAATCACACAGTGTCTGTCTGGCTTTAGAGCACATTCAGCTACAGCTCAACCAGCCAAACAAATGACTCCAGGCATAAAACTCCACACATGAGCTTCTCGGATGCGTTAACCTTGTATGTGATTCCTGCTGTCGCTGTGCTGCTGCTGAAAGAGACAGACGAGGATCAAAACTATGAAACCTACTTTACTTACAGCTGTACAGAAGAGCTTTTCTGATCCCAATTTAGTCATGTCCGTTTCCACCAACTAGTTATGACTAGTTATTTAGGACTAACC
>NW_023494794.1:29004895-29009895 GCF_904425465.1 Colossoma macropomum
CACACACACACAGAGACACACACACATACATACACAGACACACACACATACATATATAGACACACACACACACACACACACACACACACTCACACACCCCTACATGTGTATCTTCTTCTGTTCACCTTTATCTCACGAACAACGTCCCTCCCCCACTCTACTCTCCTCTCTCTCTCTCTCTCTCTCTCTCTCTCTCTCTCTCTCTCTCTCTGTTCTCTGCCCCCCACTGTAATAAAGGAGCTCATGGATAAAACATGACAGGCAAGAGAGAGAGAGAAAGATAAAAGAGAAAGAAAAGGGGAAATATAGAAGGAAAGAGAGAAGGAAGAGAGACAGAAAGCGAGAAAGTGCAAAAGAGAGAGAGATGAGAGAGAGAAAAGAGTAACAGTGAGGGATAGAGACAGAAGAGAAAGAGAGAAAGAAAATAGAGAAAAAAGAGAAAGAGGAGGAATGAGAGAGAGCTAAAACAAGAGAGTGATAAAGAAAGAGAGGGAGATGAAACAGTCAGACAAGAGGTTGAAAGAAAACAGTGAGAAAGTGAAAGAAAAAAGAGAAAGAGAAAAGGAAGAAGAGAGAGAAAGGGAAAGAGAGAGGAAAAGAGAGATAGAGAAAAGAGATAGAGAAAAGAAGAAGAAAAAGAGGGAGGGAAACAGAGAGAGAGAGAGAGAGAGAGAGAGAGAGAGAGAGAGAGATTATGAATGTCTGGCCCCCTGAGATTGCAGTGCTGGGAGGGAGGGTGGTATCTGATGTTAGATCTGGGGACACTGACCTCTAACACACACACACAGACACACACACACACACGTTTGTTCTCTTTATTTGCTCGTCTTCCTGTTAGGCGGGTAAGAATGTATCGATCTGAAGTGATTCAACTGTAGCAACTTTGTATTTATTATACTCCATTTCAGTTTTACTCAAAATACATTTCAGGATCATTTCTAACACAAAACCTGAAGGTGAGGAAACATCTGGTTTTATATCCCTCTGTGCTGCGTGAGCAGCTCCTCCAGCCTCATCTGTACATTCAGCCTCTTTTATAAACGACTCTGAATCGAACCAACAGATTCAAATGTTGGTGAACTGAATCGTTTCCCAAAGACTCGTTGCCAGATTAAATCAGTTGAGTGAAAGAAAGACAGAAAGAGAGATACAAGAGAGAAGCAGAAAAAGAGAAAAAATGAGAGAGAGAGAGAGAGAGACAGAGTAAGAGAGAGAGAGATGGAAAGAGAGAGGAGAGAGAGAAAGAGAGAGAGAGTGAGAGAAAAGAGAGAGGGAAGAGAGAGAGAGAAAAGAGAGCAAAGAGAGAGAGAATGAGAGAAAGAAGAGAGAGAGAATGAGAGAAAAGAGAAAGAGTAAGAGAGAGAAAGTGAGAGAAAAGAGAGAGAGAGAGGAGAGGGAGAAAAGAGAGAGAGAATGAGAGAAAAGAGAGAGAAGAGAGTAGGAGACAGAGGTAGAAAAGAGAGAAAAGTGAGAGCGAGGCAGAGTGAGAGAAAAGAGAAAAGAGAGAGAGCGAGAGATGTAGAGAGAGAGAGATGTAGAGAGAAAGAGAGAGAGATGTAGAGAGAGAGATGTAGAAAGAGAGAGAGAGAGAGAGCTCAATGGGGAATCACTGTGCTGCCTGTGTCCTCTGCTCTGTGCTGGGCTGTGCGAGTGTGCAGGCCGCTGTATCTCTGACCTTGGCTCCTGCGTTGGACCTCGGGGCTCTAAACGAGCCTCTCCATCACCCTCGTCCTGTTTTGACGGCTGTTTAGTCTCTCAGCATCTCTCTCCATTCGTCCCGCTGTCAGCGGAGACAAACCTAAACACACTGCACATGAGGGCTTTGGGGACACACCACCTTCTGTTCAAATTTTCACAGAGATGTTTAGAAAATTACCTGTAAAATGCTGCAGTGGCTTTGGCTGCATTTACAGTGTATGAACAGTCAATAGAATAATACATAATAATAAGAAGAATAATACATAGATCTCCTTACATTAGCTTACATTGCAGTTTTGTACAGAATTGTTCACAGTGGTGGTGATAGGAACCAGACGTCCACCTCTAAAAGCTCCCTCACAGAAAGTTCCTACATGAAATGGTTATGAATTCACTGCCTGATGACTGAGACACTGTTTTATGATAGTTTAGAGAAGATTTTAGCCTTAAACTCCATTCATGGTGGAGGGATACATGCAGGGCGCTGTGAGGCAAAATAGTCCCAAAGAAAACTTATTATTTCAGATTTTCCACTGTTTTCCATCATCAACATTCCATATAAACTCAGAAGACTCGTGTAGGTTCACTGGTGGTTCTGGAGAGTAAATAAAATGTCTATATCTGTGTTGTAGTCATGGCGACCCCTGGTTCCTATCACCACCACTGTGAAGAGATCTGAACCATTTCACACCAAACCACTCTGAATCTCTCTGATTACATCTCAGACACTGAGTTATGGGGGGATTTTGGAAAATTGGTGGAATCATTCTGTAACTACACTCTTAAAAAAGATGGTTGTTCAAGGGTTCTTTAGTAAAGACAAGGGTTCTATATAGAACCATGAACACTCATAGAAGCATATGTATGCTTATATGGTTCTCTGCATGGTGAAATGGTTCTTCAGTTTGATGGAGAATGTGTTGTTTATGGTTCTATATAGCACCAAAAAGGATTTTTCTATTGTATACACTGTCAAGCTTATGACAATAGAACACCTTTTTGGTGCTATATAGACACTTATAGAACAAACATGGGTCTTTAGCTAGCTAGAAAAAAAAACTAGCTACCAGAAAAAGCAGCTCGGTATTTCCAGCAGGGACTGCAAAGAAACCAAAGAAGATTCTGTTGGAGGAAGAGAGGAAGAGAAAAAGAGAGAGTGACTGAGTGAGAGACCAGACAAGAGTAAGTCTCAGACTGGGTTTTACTCACTGATGAGAGCTAAAAGAGATAAAAGGATGCAGGACAAGCTCACGGCTAACGGGAAAACAATGGCAATCCCACAGGGGAGTGTTCATCCCTGCCAGTGTGATTTATTAAGTTATTCCGGCAACACTTTCTATGAATGTCACCTTTGTAAGCATCTATAAACACATTTATAACATGTTATAATGTATTCATAAGGCATTATAAACATGGTTCTAAATATTTCTAAAAAAGAATTACACTGAATTACACTTTATAGCCATGTTTATTATACATTATGAATTGTTAATATAATGCATTATAAATAGTGTTAATAACATGTTATACTGTCAGTGCCAAAGAAGTCAGTCCCAGCTTGGAGAGCGTAAAGTAAAGACAAATACCAAGCTAACGGTGGTGAACATTACCTTTCCCACATTGGGTAAAACACTGATGCAGCTCTAGTTTAAACTCTGACATTTGAAGCCTGTAATGAGCTTTACTGTGTATGTTTTAGTGTTTCAGTAAATCCTTCAGTAAATACTTCAACTTGAAGCCTCACTCTGAACACTGGAGGAGGCTTTAGTACAGTACGCTTCACTTTACTTAGAGTGGACAAATACGACTTATGAGCTCTTATAATTTGTTATGATCAGTACTTATAATGTATTATGTTAACAATTCATAATGCATAATAAACATGGCTATAACGTATAATGCATTTTTATAAATATTCATAGCTATGTTTATAATGTCTTATGAATGCATTATAACATGTTATGAATGTGTTTATAGATGATTACAAAGGTGACATTCATTGAAAGTGTTACCGTTATCCCTATTAACCTCACTATCCTCCCTGTAACATAGAGCTTTGTAGTTTTTCCGGATGCCAAAAGTCGTCTAACCTCAGTCTGGTTTCAGGCTAGGATGTTTAAGCAACAGAACCCGAGAGGGAGTGTGGTATCGCGAAATAACATCACGGCTGTGATTTGGTCGCCGTAGATCATCATAGCCGTGATGTTATTGGCGATAACACACTCCTCGAGTGTTCTATTGCTTTAATACAACAGTTAAATAAATAAAGTAATAAATTAATAAACTGGGCCGTGAACGCGGCGTTTAATATGTTTTAATGTTCGCAGTTCCTTCACCAAATTATAGTTCCTTAACAAGCAGCTTGTTGCTACGCCAGAGTAACGAGCTCCGCCCACTCGCTGCACAGCCGGCAGTTGGTTCTCCAGCTCCTTACACTAAATTCCCAAACTGTCATCACCACTGAGCAGCTTTTCAGTCGGCAGCTGTGACAGAAGAACAGCTAAACAACCTGGAATCAGCCAGAAATGAACCCAACACCATTCGCCAAACTAAACGGGCTATAAGATGCTTTACAGACTGGCTGGAACAAAACAACATTAATACTGATCTGGAAAAACTGACAAAACTGAGCTGAACTTGATATTGTGTCAGTTTTAAGGCTCAGTCTGATTTGGTCAGACTCTGAAGATCAGACTACACGTTTGGCGAATGGTACTGGGTTCATTTCTGGCTGATTCCAGGTTGTTCAGCTGTTCTTCTGTCACAGCTGCCGACTGAAAAGCTGCTCAGTGGTGATGACAGTTTGAGAATTTAGTGTCGTCTCATCTTCAGAGTCTGACCAAATCGGCTGTCGGTCAGATGTGATCTTAAAAGTGTCCGTTTTCTGTTTGTGGCAAAGCAAGAAGTAAAAACGTTCAAACGGCTTGAGTGTCTCATTATCTCAAGACAACAACTTTGTTACCTTGAGATAACAAGAAAATTAACTTATTTCGAAACAATAATAATGAACTCATTATTTCAAGGAAACAACTTTGTTATCTTGAGATAACAAGATAATTTACTCGTTATTTCAAGATAATAACTTTGTTATCTCGAGATAACAAGATAACTCATTATTTAAAAAACAACTTTCTTATCTCGAGATAACAAGTAATTCACTTGTTATTTCAAGATAATAACTTTGTTATCTCGGGATAACAAGTTTGTATTCTCAAGATAACAAGATAATTAACCCATTGTTTCAAGAAAACAGCTTTGTTATCCCGAGATAACTAGATAATTAACTCGCTATTTCAAGAAAA
>NW_023494794.1:29014895-29102395 GCF_904425465.1 Colossoma macropomum
GCTATTCGGTAGTTATGGTATCCCAGGTGATTACTAGGGGACTGCTAGGTGGTTGCTGTGGTATCCACTGCGGCAGCTAAATTGTTGCTAGGCAGTTGCTGAGGTAGCACAGGTGGTTGTTATGGTGTTGCTTGGGGTTTGGTATTGTATCCCAGGTGTTTGCTAGGCGGTTCCTTTGGTGTTCCAGGTGGTTGCTAAGGGGTTGCTAGGTGGTTGCCATGGTCTCCCAGGTGGTTGCAAGGGGTCTGCTAGGTGGTTGCTGTGGTATCCATTGCTAGGCAGTCGCCATAGTGTATGAGTTGTTTTTTAAGTCATGCATAGGTAGTGGTAGATATGTGTTTTTGAAAATGAATGGGAGTCTATGAGAGGAAGAAGGGATGAAGAAATGACACACAGAGGAATGCAGGTCAGTGTGGCTGTGGATTAGAGCTTGAGGACCTGCCCTGAGTGAGTACATGCAGTTTGGTGGCTGTTGGGCAATGAAGTAATAGAGTTTGTGTGGTGGCGAAAATGAATGGGAGTCTATGGGAGAAACGAGAATAACAATGAATGCAATACTCGGCACACAGTTCAGTAATAGTAAATAATGAATACAACATGATGAATTATTATATATTTTATGATATAATTCTCCCCAAAAAGCATTCATGTTTTTAGTAAGTGTCAATAAAGTCCAATACTTCTGTTCTTTTATGTCATTTTTTCCATATTAACATTATTTTTTTATATTGCGACCCCAGTTGACCCCAGTGTGCTGTGATAAACAAGGAAAATACAGGTTTGTCAAGTACATATATTATATACAAGGTGAATATTTACAATTTATTAACATATTTACATATTTACAGCTTTGTCGTCAAATACAGTCTGGCTAATTTCACACCATATACTTTCATTCATCTAGTTTTCAGTTCTCTTCACTTTTGCACTGTTTCTACTTCAGTTACACCTCAGTGTGTTTTTAATTTGAATAAAAGATCACACGAACGTCTAACAGACAGAATTAAACATTAATAAGCAAATAATTAAATTAATAAACATCCTCTTTAACAACCAGGAATCAGAAGTTTAAAGGAGCAGGACGAACTAAAATTCTCCATTTTCCTCCATCTCTTCCTTTTTCCCCCTTTTCCTCACTGGCTCATCCTGCCTTCATCACCCCGCACCCCTCCCTGTGGATGGAGGGGTTGTCACGACAACCAGCCATGACTGGAGGCTTCAGCAGATGCTGCAGCCGGCAGCCAATGGCAGGTAAGAGAAGGGGAAAAGGATGACATCATAGGCAAATCAGGGCAAGCAGCGCGAGGAGTTTGTTTATCGTCGCCGCCGACAGCAGGAAGAGGAAGACTCTCTACTGACTTCACTCACCATACAAAACATAGTGGTATGCACCCCCACTCTTAAAGGGGAAGTCCAGTGATTATTAAAAAAAATCCTAATTATTCCTAATTAAACAGTTAAGATGTAAACAGAGTCATTCAGAGTGGTTTGGTGTGAAACGCTCTGTTCTAGATAAACTCACTGAGTCAGAATTGTTCACGGTGGTGGCGATGGGAACCAGACGTCCACCTCTAAAAGCTCCCTCACAGAAAGTTCCTACATGAAATGGTTATGAATTCACTGCCTGATGAGACACTGATTTATGACAGTTTTGAGAAGTTTTTCCATTCATGGTGGAGGGATACATAATATGCAAGGCGCTGTGAGGCAAAATAGTCCCCAAAGAAAACTTATTATTTCAGATTTTCCACTATTTTCCATCATCAACATTCCATATAAACTCAGAAGACTCGTGTAGGTTCACTGGTGGTTCTGGATAGTAAATAAAATGTCTATATCTGTGTTGTAGTCATGGCGACCCCTGGTTCCTATCACCACCACTGTAAAGACATCTGAACCATTTCACACCAAACCACTCTGAATCTCTCTGTTTACCTCAGAATTGTCCAGAAATTTAGAAATATCAGTGGAATTCCCCTTTAACAGTCACATGTTTTTGTGTTCAGTTGTTATATTCTAATGGTCGTCTAAAGCTAATAGCTCAAACTGTCTATAGAAGGTTAGCCTTAAAGGGGTATTCCACCAACCTTTCAAAATTGACCCATAATTTATTGGTTGAGATGTAAATAAAGTTGATGATGGTAAAATAGTGCTCAATCTGATAAGAAGGATAAAGTTGTTATCTCGAGATAACAATTTTGGTTAACTCATTATCTCAAGATAATTAAATAGATGAATTAATTACATAATGACATTTCCTAATACAATTATTTAAATAGATAATTATTCAACTCGTTATCTCAAGACAACAATTTAGAAGATTTTAGTAAGAGCTCATGGCCTCTCCGGACAACTTTGTTATCTTGAGATCACAAGATAATGAACTCATTATCTCAAGACAATACATTTATTATCTTGAAATAACAAGTTAATTATCTTGTTATCTTGAGATAACAAAGTTGTTATCTTGAGATCACAAGATAATGAACTCATTGTCTCAAGATAACAATTTAGAAAATTATAGCAAGAGCTCAAGGTCTCTCCGGACAACTTAGTTATCTTGAGATCACAAGATAATGAACTCGTTATCTCAACACAATAACTTTGTTATCTTGAAATAAGAAGGTAATTATCTTGCTATCTTGAGGTAACAAATTGTTATCTTGAGATAATGAATTCATTGTCTTGTGATCTCAAGACAACAACGTTGTAATCTTTAGATGATCACGAGATGATTAACTCGTTTTCTCAAGATAACAATTTAGAAAATTATGGCAGCTCATGGCCTCTCTGGACTTCCGTAATACACGGAAATCCTAAACAGGCCCTGCTGGCTCATTTTCCGAGCCTGTGAACCAGCAGATCGACCCTGCTGGGCCTCCTCCCACCGCCCGGCCCCTCCAGCAGCTGCCCTCATTAGCATGCCGCGTCTCGGCCAACGGGGCTCCGAGGGCGCCGTGACGTCACGCGCTAGGGAACAGCGAGCAGGCGGAGGATGAGCGCAGGCAGGCTGAGGGAGCTCCAGCGACGCTCGCGGGGGTCAGGAACGGATCTGTGAGCGGAGAATGGAGCGCGGCCGCCCGCTGTAGGACTACACGCACACGCACACGTTCCCCACGCGTTTACAGGCACGAGGATGAGCGCAGGGCACACACGGAGGATCAGACGCGCGCGGGCAGACAATGTCAGGATATGTTTCGGGTAAGGCGCTGCTCTTATGTGGAGGAGAAGGAGGGAAGGAGGGAGGGAGAGGGAGAGAGCGGGGAGAGGAGAGGGAGATGGAGGGAGGGAGAGAAGGAAGGATAGAAGGAGGAGAGGAAGAGAGCAGGGGTGTTGCGTTTGTGGCTTCTGTTTTATTTTTGTTGTTTTTTTATCATTCGCAGCGTTAGGTAGGCCTGGCTGGGGAAGAAGAGAGGGAAGAAAAGGGGGGATGAGAGGGAGGAGAGGGCAGCTGTGTTGATGCGTTAGGTGCGACGAGGCTTCTTATTCGCCAGCTTCTCGTTCGAATTCTCCGTTCCACCTTAAATGGTGCAGCAGTTACATTCTGTCGCCTTAGGTGACAGAATGTAACTGCTGCACCATTTAAGGTGGAACGGAGAATTCGAATAAGAGGCTTCCTCATTCAGATATACATAAAGCCCCTCTGTTGATGGGGGGGAGAATGGAGGCAGCTGCAGTGGGGAAAAGAGGCAGCTGCTATTTTTGGGGGGGCGCAGAGCAGAATGGATGTTTTCTTAGCATCATTCTCTTGAATAGATGGAAAGCTGGAGGGATGGAAGGAAAGAACTATGGATGGATGTAGCATTGGATGGATAAATGTGTGGATGGATGGAGGGATGCTAGCTCTTTGTTAGCCTAGCGCTTCTCTAGCTTTGGGCCTTTCACTGCATTTTCTTTTTTTTTTCACGGGATGATTGATTTTTTTTCCTCCTCTGTCAAGTTAGCGCAGGCGCAGCGCTCCTGCATGGTCAGAGTCGAGGCTGTCTGGGGTTTCTGACCATTTAGAGGTGCTACACTCCATATGGCGGAGAGAGGGAGAGGAAGAGAGAGGGGGGAGAGAGATAGGGATTGATAGATGGGGTTGAGGGAGTAGAGGAAGAGAGGAGAAAAAAGAGAGAAGGAGGGAGAGGAATAGAGTGCGGAAGAGGGTGAGGAGAAAGGAGAGAGAGAAAGAGAGATAGGAAGAGAGAGGGATAGACAAAGAGGAAACTTATTTAAGTGGCAGCATTGGTGCTGGTACTCATATAGTATTTAGGTGCCAGTATTGGTATCAGTGCTGGGACTGATATGATATTTATGTGCCAGTATTGGTGGCAGTACTGATAATGGTACTAAGTGTGAGTATCTGCACTGGTACTGATTATGGTATTTAAGTGCTATTATCGGTGCTGGTACTCACATGATATTTAAGTGCCAGTATCTGTGCAGGTACTGATATGGTATTTAAATGCCTGGTATCGGTGTTGGTACTGATTATAGTATTTAGGTGTCAGTATTGGTGCTGGTACTGATTATGGTATTTAAGTGCCAGTATCTGTGCAGGTACTGATACGGTATTTAAATGCCGTTAGTGGTGGCGGTACTGATATGGTATTTAAGTACCAGTATTGGCGCTGGTACTGATAAAGTATTTAAGTGCGAGTATCTGCACTGGTACTGATTATGGTATTTAAGTGCTATTATCGGTGCTGATACTTACATGATATTTAAGTGTCAGTATCTGTGCAGGTACTGATATGGTATTTAAATGCCGGTATCGGTGCTGGTACTGATTATGGTATTTAAGTGTCAGTATCTGCGCTGGTACTTATATAGTTTTTAAGTGCCAGTATCAGTATCACCGCTGGTGCTGATATGGTACTTAAGTGCTAGTATTGGTCTCTGCGCCAGTACTGGTATGGTATTTAACTGCCAGTATTGATATTGGCATCAAACTGATATGGTATTTCGGTGCCAGTACTGGTATCTGCACTGGGACTGGTATTTGGGTGCCAGAATCAATGTCAGTGCGGGGACTGATATGGTATTGAAGTGCCAGTATCGGTGTTAGTACTTATATGGTTTTTAAGCGCCTGCATCTGCACTGGTACTGATATGGTGTTTAAGTGCCAGAATTGGCACTGGTACTGATATGTAGTGGGTAACACCTGTGCTTTCTACGCTGTAGACTGGGGTTCAATCCCCCACCTAGATAAACACCCTACACTATACCAATAAAAGGGCAAAACTCCTAACACAACCTTCTCCAGCCTGTGTAAAATGATCATACTGTAAGTCACTCTGGATAAGAGCGTCTGCCAGATGCCGTAAATGTATGTGCTAGTATTGGCACTGGTACTGATATGGTATTTAAATGCCAGTATTGGTGGCAGTGCTGCTATGGTATTTAAATGCCAGTATTGGTGGCAGTACTGATATGGTATTTAAATGCCAGTATCGGCACTGGTACTGGTACTTATATGGTTTTTAAGTGCCAGTATTGGTATCAGTGCTGGTGCTGATATGGTACTTACGTGCTAGTATTGGTCTCTGCACCAGTACTGATATGGTATTTGACTGCCAGTATTGATATTGGCATTGAAACTGATATGGTATTTCTGTGCCAGTATTTGTTTCTGCACTGGTACTGATATGGTATTTGGGTGTCAGAATCGTTATCAGTGCGGGACTGATATGGTAGTTAGGTGCCAGAATCGGTATTAGTGTGGGGAATTAGGTACTGGTATCGGCAATGGTACTGATATGGTGTTAAAGTGCCAGTATTGGAGAAGGTACTGATTTGGTATTGAAGTACCAGTATCAGTGCTAGTACTCAAATGGTTTTTAAGTGCCAGTATCAGCGCTGGTACTGATATGTTACGTAAGTGCCAGTATTGGTCTCTGCACCAGTACTCATGTGGTATTTAACTGCCAGTATTGATATACTGGCACCGGTACTGATATGGTATTTCTGCGCCAGTATTTGTACCTGCACTGAGACGGATATGGTATTTAGGTATCAGAATCGGTATCAGTGTGAGGACTGATATGGTATTTTGGTGCCAAAATCAGTAACATATGGTATTTAAGTGCTAGTATCGGCGCTGGTACTGATATGGTGTTTAGGTGCCAGTTTCGGTGCTGGTACTCATATAATATTTAAGTGCCAGTAATGATATGGTATTTAAGTGCTAGTATTGGTGCTGGTACAGATATGGTATTGAAGTGCCAGTATGGGTGTCAGTACTGATACGGTATTCAAGTGCTGGTATCTGCACTGGTCCTGAAATGGTATGAAAGTGCCAGTATTGCTGCTGGTACTGATGTGGTATTTTAGTGCCAATATTAGTATCATCACTAGCACTGTTATGGTATTTTAGTGCCAGTATCAGTGCTGGTACTGATATGGTATTTAAGTGCTGGTATTGGTATGAGCACTGATACTGAAATGGTATCCGTGCTGGAGTATCACTAATTTGTAACGGTACTGTGGTGCTGCTAGGTGGAAAACTGCCATAAGACTGATGGATGGGGAGGGGGGTCAGTTACAGCGCTGTGGGATGGGGGAGGGTGTGACAGTGTGACAGCGCTGTCTAGTCAATACACACCTTGAGGCTGAACCGCCCTCCCCGCCAGCACACACACACACACACACACACACACACACACACACACACTCACACACTCCTTGCATTTAGGGATACAAGCCTAGTTACAGTGTAAGTGCATTGTATGTGTGTCTGTATGTGAGAAGATGAATACCGCACCCCCAGAGTGTGTGAGTGTGTGATTGTGTGTGTGTGCGTGTATGCGAGTGTGTGTGTGCGAAGAGGCTGGAAGCGTGTGCTGGAGGACGGGGGGATGGGGCAGTGGAGGATTGTGGGATGGAGGGATGAAAAGAGGAGTGTGACTCTGCATTAATGTGCTGGAACTACATCTGTCTCCTCGTCTCTCCAGCCTTTCATTTTCCACATCCCCTCTCTCTCTCTTGCTCCTCTCGTCCCTCTTGTCCTTCTCTTTCATCCTGCTCCTGTCTTTCCTTTCTCTCTTGCTCTCCTTTCCTTTCTTTCTCCCTCTCTGTCTCTCTCATTTGCTGCAGGTTCACTCCCTCTTTCTCGCTCTAACAAGCGAAACGAGCACGGCAGCATAACGACGAGCCCGTAGTAAAAGATCTCTCTCCTCTCAGCAGCTGTTCACTGTACATAAACATAAAAGTACCTTCACTCTCGTTAAGGAGTGTGTTAATTATTATATAATACAACCTTCTTATAAATGTCTGTGTTTTATTGACAGGACGTTACTGATAAATAAGGGGGAATTCTACTGATTATTTTTTAACACTTATGCATAGTTCAGTGGTTGAGATGCCATTCAGAGTCATTCAGAGTGGTTTGGTGTGAAATGGTTGATTGTAGAGACTCATTTCCTTACAGTGGTGGTGATAGGAACCAGGGGTCGCCATGACTACAACACAAATCTAGACATTTTATTTACTATCCAGAACCACCAGTGAACCTACACGAGTCTTCTGAGTTTATATGGAATGTTGATGACGGTGAAATAGTGGAAAATCTGAAATAATAAGGGACTATATTTCCTCACAGCGTACCCCTCCACCATCAATAGATCTGAAAATATATGTTAGTCCAAAATCCTCTCCGAACTTCTGTGAAATTTTGAAAAATGGGTGGAATGCCCCTTTACATTCATTTTATTGGAGAAACAATATGAAATCTGGTGGGATTTTATGCTTCAGTTTTCATCTCAGGTCAGGCTGATTGATGGTACCAGATGTGTTTAGGTCATCCTGACTGGTCAAACCTTAAACTGCAGGTTGGTAAACACTGTGTTTCCTCTGTTGTTTTACTTGTTGAGATATTGACCATATGATCAAGTTCTCACCGTTCCTGTGTGCCTGCTGTCAATTGAACGGTGAGATCGAGGCAGATAAAGAGCTCGAAATCTTCCAGCAGCAACGTCAGGAGCGCTGAGGTGAACAGGGGTGTTTTTAGCATTATAGTAAAAGCAGATGGAGAAGCGGAGATGTTCCCCCTGCGGTTATGAGATCCAGAGCCTACAGACATCGCAGAGCAGTGGAAGCGTCTGTAGGCTTCACTTTAATGGCTGATCCTATAGAGGAATCATAATGCAGTGTTGCTTTGGATCCACCTATAGATCAGCTGTACCTTCCTTAGTCGTACCGTTTTCCCTGTGGACGCTTTTTATCCTTGGCTGAAGTGAGACTGAGGTTTTTCATGTGTCTGAAATGAGCAGCGGGCCTTTTCCTAAGACAAGGAAGTATTCGTGATATGCTGAATATTGTGTTACACTGATGAGACATTGCTGGTAAATGACCATAGTCTGGCCCAGAGCTTATATCCGCCACACAATTCATACATATGTATATTTATAACTGTACAGTACTGTGCAAAAGTCTTAGGCACCCAAGCATGTTGTTAAACACCATTTATACAACAGTTAGTTCCGGCCACGCGAGCTGATTGGTTGAGAAGCGTTCTAACTGTGCTGTTATTTCCCCATAACATCAGCCGTAGGAGACGCTCAGGCCGTTTGAACGTTTTTACTTCTTACTTTGCCACAAACAGAAAACGGACACTTTTAAGATCACATTTGACCGACAGCCGATTTGGTCAGACTCTGAAGATGAGACGACACTAAATTCCCAAACTGTCATCACCAATGAGCAGCTTTTCAGTCGGCAGCTGTGACAGAAGAACAGCTAAACAACCTGGAATCAGCCAGAAATGAACCCAACACCATTCACCAAACTAAACGGGCTGTAAGATGCTTTACAGACTGGCTGGAACAAAACAACATTAATACTGATCTGGCAAAAACTGACAAAACTGAGCTGAACTTGATATTGCGGCAGTTTTATGGCTCAGTCTGATTTGCTCAGACTCTGAAGATCAGACTACACGTTTGGCGAATGGTGTTGGGTTAATTTCTGGCTGATTCCAGGTTGTTTAGCTGTTCTTCTGTCACAGCTGCCGATTGAAAAGCTGCTCAGTGGTGATGACAGTTTGGGAATTTAGTGTAAGGAGCTGGAGAACGAACTGCCGGCTGAGCAGCGAGTGGGCGGAGCTCGTTACTCTGACGTAGCAACAAGCTGCTCGTTAAGGAACTATAATTTGGTGAAGGAACTGCGAACATTAAAACATATTAAACGCCGCGTTCACGGCCCAGTTTATTAATTTATTACTTTATTATTATCTCAGTAATAAGTGTGTTTTTGCTTATAAAAACCCTACATATCATTAAAAAACATATAAATAAACATGAAGACAGTAAAAAGTAGCAAGAATTTGTTTTTTGTTAGGAAGAAAAGGGAAATTGTATTCCCGATGCTGCCAGCATCACATAGATGTGATACGTTCCATAAACACCTGATAACATAATGAATTATTAATCAGATAAAGCAGCTGTTGGATTTTAACCACTGATAATACTGGGCTTACTGGAGGAGAGGAACACACACTGACACACATAAAAGCACCACTTTTTGTGTTAATGTTATTGGTATTTATTCTAATATTAGTGCTTGTCTGAGCAAATTAACACTTACGCTGTGGCGACAGAACCAGGTGTTCCATTATTTTTAATGGAACATTGACGTTGGTGATCAGAAATGCCATTAATGCCAATTTGGCGCAGAGCGATGCTTCTTCAACGCCAACACGTAATTACCATATATATAAAATAACATATATATTTGTATTATTTGTACTTTTTTAACTTTTATCTATCCATTAATTAAAATATCTGACAGGATATCGCATGTTTCATTGGTTGTGTCTGCAATCTCAGCATGAATTCATCATAATTTCCCCATAATTCAGTGGCTGAGATTAGGCCTGAACGGTTTTTCTGACCGCTGTTACAATTGTGAGTTAAATTGCGATTGTTTTCTCTATATTGAGGTCCACACCTTTTTTGTACCAAGAAGACTAGCGTTCAAACTTTTTCTGGCTTGTTGTGGTTGTGATGTCACAGCACATGGTGTTTGGTTGCAGCTGATTGGTCTGACTCATCTACAAACAGTTCACAATCTCTGTATAATTAGGCTGCATGTTCCCACTTAAAACTCGTTTATAATGTAGACCATAATTAAAATAGCAGCTCCTGCGAATCGAAAATTGTATTCAATTCCCAAAAAAATCAGCCCTAGTTGAGATGTAAACAGAGTGATTCAGAGTGGTTTGGTGTGAAGTGGTTCAGATGTCTTTACAGTGGTGGTGATAGGAACCAGGGGTCGCCATGACTACAACACAAATATAGACATTTTATTTACTCTCCAGAACCACCAGTGAACCTACACGAGTCTTCTGAGTTTATGTGGAATGCTGATGATGGAAAATAGTGGAAAATCTGAAATAATAAGTTTTCTTTGGGGACTATTTTGCCTCACAGCGCCCTGCATATTATGTATCCCTCCACCATGAATGGATTTTGGATGACTTTAAAGGTGGACGTCCACCACTGTGAACAATTCTGACTCAGTAAGATTATCTAGAACGGAGCGTTTCACACCAAACCGCTCTGAATGACTCTGTTTACATCTTAAACACTTAATTATTAGCACAACACTGTGTTACGTTATTTATTTTATTATATTTTTTACCCATTTCTACATAAAGCTTTTCGTTTTTGGGTGTCATTGGACCGTGGCTGGATTTTTGGAATGGGAGCAGAGTGTATGTGTGTGTGTGTGAAGGGTTTGGGGGGGATTTTTCCAAATGGAAGGAGGATTCTTGGGTGTGTGACAGGCGAAGCGTTTTAGCAGCTGGTGTGTGCGCGTGTGTGCGGGGCTTAACTCCATTTTGGGTGGTGAAGATCAGAATGGATGAAGCTCTATCATGATGTGAGGCCCCAGAGTTTCGCTGTGCCGTCATTTGCTGCTGTCAGATAGACCCCTGAAGTCGTATTGTAATCCTGTAGTCTGTGGCGTCATGTCTATATTAGGACCTCCGGGTCTAAGCGGGTTTTCTCTATGGGAACAATGGAGGCTGCTCTCAGAAATCGCTGCTGTTACGCCATGCGGTAGAAAAAATGTTCCAAAGCTGATACGTTTTGCCATACGGACATTTTTTCATCCGAATGTTGCCGGATCCTCTGAGTTATGAGGTCATTAAAGAGCCGAAATACAACTACTGCTATATACATGCTGACGCTGCTGTGTACTGAACTGAGTGAATAGCCCACAGCAGTGGGCGGTTTAAAGTTCAGAGTTTTGTTGTAATCGTTATACCGGTACACCACAAATCAAACTGAGTCAGGGATGTTTCAGGGTGCTTTCACACCTACCTAGTTTGTTCCGGACCTTTGGACTTTTGCTCTGGACCCTTGGACACCACTGTTAGCATCCAGACCACTGTTAGTACACCTCTGTTAGCATCCACACCACTGTTAGTACACCTCTGTTAGCACACCACTGTTAGCATCCACACCACTGTTAGTACACCTCTGTTAGCATCCACACCACTGTTAGTACACCACTGTTAGCATCCAGGCCACTGTTAGTACACCACTGTTAGCATCCAGGCCACTGTTAGCATCCAGGCCACTGTTAATACACCACTGTTAGCATCCAGGCCACTGTTAGCATCCAGGCCACTGTTAGTACACCATTGTTAGCATCCAGGCCACTGTTAGTACACCACTGTTAGCATCCAGGCCACTGTTAGTACACCACTGTTAGCATCCAGGCCACTGTTAGCATCCAGGCCACTGTTAGCATCCAGGCCACTGTTAGTACACCACTGTTAGCATCCAGGCCACTGTTAGTACACCACTGTTAGCATCCAGGCCACTTTTAGCATCCAGGCCACTGTTAGTACACCACTGTTAGCATCCAGGCCACTGTTAGCATCCAGGCCACTGTTAATACGCCACTGTTAGCATCCAGGCCACTGTTAATACACCACTGTTAGCATCCAGACCACTGTTAGTACACCACTGTTAGCATCCAGACCACTGTTAATACACCACTGTTAGCACAGGACTGTTAGCATCCACACCACTGTTAGCACTGTTAGCATCCACACCACTGTTAGCACTGTTAGCATCCACACCACTGTTAGCACAGGACTGTTAGCATCCAGACCACTGTTAATACACCACTGTTAGTACAGCACTGTTAGCATCCACACCACTGTTAGCACTGTTAGCATCCAGACCACTGTTAGCACAGGACTGTTAGCATCCAGACCACTGTTAATACACCACTGTTAGCATCCACACCACTGTTAGTACACCACTGTTAGCATCCACACCACTGTTGATACACCACTGTTAGTACAGCACTGTTAGCATCCACACCACTGTTAGCACTGTTAGCATCCACACCACTGTTAATACACCACTGTTAGCATCCACACCACTGTTAGTACACCACTGTTAGCATCCACACCACTGTTAGCACAGGACTGTTAGCATCCACACCACTGTTAATACACCACTGTTAGCATCCACACCACTGTTAGTACACCACTGTTAGCATCCACACCACTGTTAGCACTGTTAGCATCCACACCACTGTTAGTACACCACTGTTAGCATCCACACCACTGTTAGTACACCACTGTTAGCATCCACACCACTGTTAGCACTGTTAGCATCCACACCACTGTTAGTACACCACTGTTAGCATCCACACCACTGTTAGTACACCACTGTTAGCATCCACACCACTGTTAGCACTGTTAGCATCCACACCACTGTTAGCCCTGTTAGCATCCACACCACTGTTAGCCCTGTTAGCATCCACACCACTGTTAGCACCACCCCAGCCGTGGGAGTTTCAGCCCTAAACTGCTGCTCCAGCTGACAGGCCGCAGTCGGTTCCTGTTAGTCAGGTTTTACTGGCTGGTGTGTCAGCGCTGTATTGTTGTTTGTAACAATTACAGATAAAAGAAGCACCTGTGTTTGAGGCTTCATACAGGATCAAGGCTTTTATTAGAGCTTTTATTAGAGGACTTTATTTTAAATTACTTTCATCTTTGTAAACACTGACTGTGGTTTCTGTACAGCAGACTCCAGTGTTTCCTCTGAAATAAAGGCATTAGTAGTAAGTCTGTGCTGCAGAACAGCCTCTACTTTTCAGGGAAGGCTTTACACTAGATGTTAGAACATTGCTGTGAGGATTTGGATGAGCATTAGTGAGGTCCGCTACTGATGTTGGATGGTCAGTTCTGGAGCACTCCAACTCATCCCAGAGGTACTGGATGGAGCTCCATCAGTCCAGAGAGCACAGTTCCACTGCTCCACAGCCCAATGCTGGGGGGCTTTATGCCCCTATATTTATCAGTAGCTATATTTATCAATGTTAACGCATTAGTAACGCATTAATGTGAGAAATTATTAACACAACTATTTTTTTATGCCATTAACACATTTTGTAGTTTGACCATTCAGATCATCCATAGTTCCAGCCTGAAGCCCAGTTAAGCCCAGTCTTAACAGTCTGCTGGTATAGAGGGCAAGAAACCCCGATGGCGCTTGGTTTGAATTAGGAATGCGCCGATATGACAATTCTGTTCTAATACAGAGATCTGATGTTTTTCATGTACATATCTGCCGATGCTGATACTGATTCTGATATATAAACACATAGAATATAGACATTGGGGCTAAATCTATCTTGATTAGCATGACATAGAAATATAATAGGGTTATAAATACCATAAAATGAATAAAATGCAGATATTTTAGGCTCGTGAAGCTTTAGCTGCTTGAAACTCACATGAAACAAAATTTCATGTTGAGTTGCATTCTGTAAAGTGTCCTGCAATTTACTTGAAATTCAGCTGCAACAGTTGTAAGCTTCTCAACTTCATGAAACCAGTTTCATGAAACAGCCAAACAACATCATTTCAAATGATTGATCTCATTAGATTATTGGACAAGAAAAAAAAAAACAGATGTTGTATTGGACGATTGAAAACGATCATCATGTTGCATATTAAATATGCAAATGTTGGTAACGTCACAGATGACTTTATATAGCGTAACGATACGATGCATTAAAAAAGAACAGCTGCTAATTTTGGCTAATTGAATGTGTTGTATGCAGCTTTGTTTCTGAATTGGTTCGTATAACTGTGAAGTTGCACGGGAATGAAGTTGCATGCAACTCGCATCATGCAATTAGTTGCGTGAAAGTTTCACCATGTAAAGCCAGCCTTAGCACAGTAACTGTGTGTCACCTAAACATTCTGCTCTTCTGCGTTTCTGTAAATACATCGTCACATATGTGTCAGTGCTGGTTTTCCACTCTGCGGCTGTAACTCAAATACAGCTTTTAAATGCCATATTTCCATTATGGCTCTCTTAATAAAACCAGTATTTCCATCTTCCAGTTCTGTCACCACCACTGTAAAGAAATCTGAGCCTCCACACTGAACCATTTCACACCAAACTACTCTGAATCACTCTGTTTACAGCTCATCCATTAAGTCATGGGGGAATTTTGAAAAACTGGTGGAGCTCTCCTTTAAATAGTTGTTTATTGTCACCAGGTCCATTTGTAGTACTGTAATGCTGCACATGCGGTTCTCCTCTCTGTAACTTTATACAGCCGGGATCTATTGCATCATCTACACCAAGTTAACAAAGCCTAACACACACACACACACACACACACACACACACACACACACACACACTCTCTCTCACACACACACACACACACAAGGTTCTGAATAGAGCTCAAACAACCAGAGAGCTGAGAGGAAACATGATACACACACATTAGTCGTCTCATATGTCTCTCTCTCTCTCTCTCTCTCTCTCTCTCTCTCTCTTTCTCTCTCTTTGGGTCAACCAAATGTGAGAACAGTATGGCTGTGTATGTGTCTTGACTTTGTAGGTAAACTAGAGAGAGAGAAAGAAAGACAGAGAGAAAAAGCTACTTTTGGAAACTATTGATATATGTATATTTATACACAATACATCTGGATCACATTATGACTACATGTAGGTATGTAGGTATAATTCATATGAGACAGAAGTATGACCTCATATCCTGACAATGTAGGTGTGTGTGTGTGTGTGTGTGTGTGTGTATGTGAGTGTGTGCGTGTGTGTGTGTGTCTGTGTGTGTGTGTGTGTGTAGTGTAAGGGGCTAGAAGAGCCTCAGTGTGTGTACTGGATTAACACTGAGGATTGACTACCATCTGGCCATTTTACACACACACTCAGAGAGAGAGAGAGAGAGAGAGAGAGAGAGAGAGAGAAGGCCGTAAAGAGGAGGCAGAGAGAGAGAGAGGGAGGTAAAGAGGAGGGAGAGAGAGAGAGAGAGAGAGAGAGGAGGAGGAGGTAAGGAGGAGGGAGAGAGAGAGAGAGAGAGAGAGAGCTCTCTTACGGTCAACTTCTGCACATCTGATCTTCCCTCCATTTGTTCATTGATTATGTCGTCACCACGGCAGCATGAATGAGCTGAAGTTTGGACGCTGTGTTCAGTGTTCAGTGTTCAGTCTTTAGTGTTCAGTGTTTAGTGTTCACTGTCCAGTCCTAGGTGGTCAGTCTTTAGTGTTCAGTGTTCAGTCTTTAGTGTTCAGTCTTTAGTGTTCAGTGTTTAGTGTTCACTGTCCAGTCCTAGGTGGTCAGTCTTTAGTGTTCAGTGTTCAGTCTTTGGTGTTCAGTCTTTAGTGTTCACTGTTCAGTCTTTAGTGTTCAGTCTTCAGTGTTCGGTCTTTAGTGTTCAGTCTTTAGTGTTCAGTGTTTAGTGTTCACTGTCCAGTCCTTGGTGTTCAGTCTTTAGTGTTCAGTGTTCAGTCTTTGGTGGTCAGTCTTTAGTGGTCACTGTTCAGTCTTTAGTGTTCAGTCTTCAGTGTTCGGTCTTTAGTGTTCAGTCTTTAGTGTTCAGTATTCAGTGTTCAGTGTTCAGTCTTCAGTGTTCAGCCTTAAGTGTTCACTGTTCAGTGTTCAGTCTTTAGTGTTCACTGTTCAGTCTTTAGTGTTCAGTGTTCAGTCTTTAGTGTTCAGTGTTTAGTGTTCACTGTTCAGTCTTTAGTATTCAGTGTTCAGTGTTTAGTCTTTAGTGTTCAGCGTTCAGTGTTTAGTGTTCACTATTCAGTCTTTAGTGTTTAGTGTTCAGTGTTTAGTGTTCACTGTTCAGTCTTTAGTGTTTAGTGTTCAGTGTTTAGTGTTCAGTGTTCAGTGTTTAGTGTTCACTGTTCAGTCTTTAGTGTTTAGTGTTCAGTCTTTAGTGTTCAGTGTTTAGTCTTTAGTGTTCAGTGTTTAATGTTCACTGTTCAGTCTTTAGTGTTTAGTGTTCAGTGTTTAGTGTTCACTGTTCAGTCTTTAGTGTTCAGTGTTCAGTGTTTAGTGTTCACTGTTCAGTCTTTAGTGTTCAGTGTTCAGTCTTTAGTGTTCAGTGTTTAATGTTCACTGTTCAGTCTTTAGTGTTCAGTGTTCAGTATTCAGTGTTCAGTGTTTAGTCTTTAGTGTTCAGTGTTTAATGTTCACTGTTCAGTCTTTAGTGTTTAGTGTTCAGTATTCAGTGCTGCTGTATTTATGCTAATGTACTTTGGTCCGTGTTTATAGGTAACAGTGAGTCACACAGTATCAGAAACCACATAATCAAGACTACTAGAGACACTGAACACCTCCACACACTCTGAGGTGACGAGTTATCCATGCAGTTAGCACTATGCTAATGGGGGGGGGGCGGGTCACTGTAGGGGAGTCCAGTGCAGTGTGCAGTGTTTGCGTGTGTGCAGCTGACGGTTACTCGTACCGTTAGTCAGTGATGGTACGAGGTTAATGAAGGATCAGATTCCATCTGTTACTCTGTGTGCGATTGTGTGTCTGTGTGTACAGTGGTGTCCTCGGTTAGCATCCTGCAGTAGCCTTAGGCTAGTTTCACCAGACCTCCTTTTTTCATCTGACTGCAGCAGAAACATATATATATATATATATATATATGTATATGCGTGTGTGTGTGTGTTGGCCATTTTAAATGCTTCAATAAACCTAAATTGTATATTAACAGCGGCTTATTATGCTTCCTTCACTTCTTAATAAGAACCATTTTTAACAAACAAAATTAATCTGATTTTTTTTTGTGTAAAATATTACAAACAGAGCTGAGCAGTATGTAGATGAACCTGTCAGCCTTGCTTGCAGGTCCGGCTGTAAACAGGATTTCTTCAGGGCTGAATTTGGCCACTTATTCAGCAGCTGTTTGTTCACATTTACTGGATCCACCTTAAATGCTACGTTCCGACTGCCAGACACCGCTGAGTTTGGAAAATATAAAATATTACACTCATTCACGCCTCGAAAAACAAAGTGGGGCGGGTTTCTTGTACCTGGGTGTCAGGCCGTGGTCCCAGGGGGGTCTCGAGAGTGATGCTACAAGACCGTATGTACCTTATCAAACAGAGAAAAACGTTTTGACGAGTGCAGGCAAGCTCTGCTGAATGGCTCCACCTACAGGCTGCGGAAGACAGACTGATGTCGAGTGTACATTTCTATTGGAAGATCTGTGGTTGGTGGTGAAGTGCTAGCTCAGCAATTCAGGCCCAGTCAGTGAGTGGACTTAGTGTTTGATTATTCTTCTGTAGTTTTTGAATGTGGGTACCGGTGTGTGTGGGGTGGGGGCGCTGGTTGGGGGGGTTGCGGAGGCTGTTAAAGCGATAATTTGGTGAAAAACTAAACCTAAAACATGTTTTTACTTTGAAGTTTAATGATTTACATTGAGTGGACCAGCTTGAGGTCCCCATGAGGAAGAAAGGTCCCCACAGTGTGAGTGTATAAACATGTTTTGGTCCCCACAATGTGGCATAAACCTGTTGCGCACACACAGGCGGAGCGTGTGATTAGCTGTGTGTGTGTGTGTGTGAGATAATCAGATGACGGTGTTCTTCATAATTCAGCCTGTTTCACACTCGGTTATTTACTCTAACAGCTCATTTAGCCCTTCAGATCAATAACGTGTGTGTGCAGCTGAGTGTGGTGACAGTAAACTTCTTCATTTATTGATTCATTTCATCCAAACCGTAGCAGGAGGCGAGCATCCTCATAACTGAGTCTGTAACGCAGGGGCTCTGCTGGTTGAACTCCCCTTTTTGGAGTGGTGGGTGGAGGTGGGTCTTGTGGCTACAAACATGGGCAGAATTGGCTGTTTAATACCGAAACCATCAGAAATGCTAGTTGTGCTGTGTGAACTGCTGTGTTTTTGAACTAAAGAGGGTTTAGAGGTTCAGAGTTCACCCTCGTCACCCTCGGACAGGCTAGCTAGAACAGACACTCAGCTCATTCCTTATCTCTCTCTCTCTCTCTCTCTCTCTCTCTCTCTCTCTCTCTCTCTCTTTACTCTGTTTCACTGTTTCTCTCTCTCTCACTGTTTTTCTCTCTCTCTCTCTCTCTCTTTACTCTCTTTCACTGTTTTTCTCTCTCTCTCTCTCTCTCTCTCTCTCTCTCTCTCTCACTGTTTCTCTCTCTCTCTCTCTCTCTCTACTCTCTTTCACTGTTTCTCTCTCTCTCACTGTCTCTCTCTCTCTCTCTCTCTCTCTCTCTCTCCACTCTCTTTCACTGTTTCTCTCTCTCTCTCTCTCTCTCTCACTGTTTCTCCCTCTCTCTCTCTCACTGTTTCTCTCTCTTTACTCTCTCTGTCTATTTCTCTTTCTAGCTCTCTCTTTAATCACTCTTAATCATTCGTTCCTTTCCTCTAGTTCTCTCTCTCTCTTCTTTCTCTCTCCCTCTCTCTCTCTCTCTCTCTCTCTCTTTTTCACTCTTTCTCTTTACTGTCTCTGTCTGTTTCTCTCTCCAGCTCTCTTTATTCTCCCTTATCATTAATTCCTTATCTCTATCTATTCCCACCCCCTCTCCCCCTCTCCCCATCTCCTGGTCTCTCTCTCTCTCTCTCTCTCTCTCTCTCTCTCTCTCTCTCTCTCTCTCGTGTAGGTGTGCTGGTGAATGCTATTATTAATTTAGCACACGGCGTGTTGGGGGTTTAAATGAGCCCACCTTGTTTTTCAGTTTGCAGTTTCCAGAGAGACGGAGATTCATATGTTCTCTTTGTAGGTTTTGAGTTTATTCTCTTGAATTGAATGACTTTAATCTCAACATTAGAATTATACCGGATTTTTTAAAAAATTGGTGGCATTATCCTTTACAGTTGGGGGGTTTTGGGTTTGTATTTTTACAGTGCTGGACTTCAGAAGCCGGCCTGGCTTTAATTTTTCAGTGCTACTGAAAAAGGTGAACTTTAATAAGTCATAACTTTTGAACTATTAATGCAAGAAACATTACATTTTCAGGACTTGTGTTTTGGTCTGAGCTGTGTTCACCCACCAAAATAGACGATCCAGAGATGGATGATTGTCATGTTATGGTTTGCTGAAAATACAGAAAAAATGACTTTTTTGCGCATTGCAGTGACTTCGGCCTCTATGTCTCCACACTGAAGTACATTAGACCTGTGAAATGTTGGTATTCATCACTTCTGTCACAGTAAACTTACTGTACATTTGGAAAAAATGCATTGCCTGCTAATTTGTGATTTAATTGCCATTTATTATGTCCTTGTTCAGTTTTATACAGCTTACCCAACATCGTTTTGGGTGAATAGTTCATATATTGACGCTGTCCAAAGAAAAACATGCATCTCAATTTTTTATTTTTCTACATCATTTGAACATGGCAGGCGCCTTCATGCTGTGTGAAAATTTCATGATGAATGGACCAATAGAAATGCTCCAAAATCACTTGGGGAGAAGCTCTTTACATTGACTTACATTACAAGTTAAGAATGTTTTTGCCCTCTCCTGTAAACTTACTGTTCCAGAGGTAGTGTTTGTGTTTTTATATTCCTGCTGCTGTAACAGGATCAGCGAAGTTCTGTCCATCCATCCGTCCATCCAGCACATTTCAGTTAACAGATGTACCAGATATGAAGTTGGTTTCTTGACTTCTTGAGCCAAACTATCAATTAAGGAATGAAATGCGTGCTCACTTTTTAAAGCCTGTGCATCTCAGAAAATAAAGCAGATTCAGGCCGACGTATTTCACAAATTTAAGGGGGGTCAGTCAGGAGGCCTTTAGGCTCCAAAACCAACCCTTCAGACTGAAAGTTCAGTTCTTCATCCAGGGGAGTTCCAGCTCCGGTAGACGAAATGTTCCCGTCCTCGTTCCTCAGACAGGTTTACTGTGGCACATTTTAGAGGTCAGTTTTACAGCGCGGTTCTCCCGGCCTGCACCGCTTTCCAGCTCCAGTATATCACAGCACTTCAAACCTTATCACGGGTGTGATACATATTAGGTTTGTAACAAGTCTAAAACAAGTATGTCCAAAATAGTATCTTTACAGGAGAAGACAGAAACACTCTTACCTTACAAAAGCCACGTTTACATGCAGCCTAATAATCCGTTAATAATCCGACTAACACCTCAGTCGGAATAGTCTAGTCTGATTGAGGCCATTCGGAATACAATATCTGTCCAATTGATCGAGGTGGGTAATCCTGTAAATAATCTGTTAAATAGAAGAATAATATCCGTGTAAACGCCTGTATCTGATTCCATTCCCTATCAGAAAGTTTAAGTCCGTTCTGATCATGTTCGTCGCGTCATAGTGAAAGTTTATACCGTTCAACATGGCGGAGCAGAAACTGGTCTGCAGAGGAGACGAAGTTTATGCTCTGATCTTTAAAAGACGGCGGTGGGACAGACGTCCAGCTTATGTGTCTCAGAACACGACGTCTTCCTCTCGGCCTTCTTTAATAAGGACATGTGAAGGACGTTTTCCTGAGTCTGACATCATTTTAAAGTGATTAAAAACACAAGCGCTGCTCACTGCTGCTCATCTCACTCTTACTGGACTCACTTGATGTTCGCAGTCATGGTAACGTCTACACTAAGTGGTTCTCCACGCATGCGCGTAACTTTGGATCTGATTACTTGTAGTGAGCATGTAAATGGAGATTTTCCACCAGATTGTTTAATAGAGTGAGAATTAACACCTCAGTCTAAATCTATAATCGGAGAGTATTCAATCGGATTGCCGAAGATTTTTGCACGTAAACACAGCCAGTGTAAGTTAATGTAAAGAGAATTTATTCCAAGTGGTTTTAGAGCGTTTCTATTGGTCCATTCATCATGAAATTTTCGCACAAGGACAGCTGGTACGTTGAAATGATGTAGAAAAATAAAAATTGACAAAAATGGAGACGCATGTTTTTCTTTGGACAGCAATGATATATATACAGATTTACATGTGTTATAGTGTTAATTTTGCAATGAAAACTGAGCTTTGTGGCATTAATATGGAGCTGGTCCCCCTTTGCAGCTCTAACAGCTTCCACTCTTCTGGGAAGCTTCTACGAGATTCCGGAGAGAGTCTGTGGGAATTTCTGCCCATTCATCCAGAAGAGCATTTGTGAGGTCAGACGCTGATGTTGGACGAGAGGGTCTGGCTCACAATCTCCGTTCTAGTTCATCCCAAAGGTGTCTGATGGGGTTGAGGTCAGGGCTCTGTGAGGGCCAGTCAAGTTCCTCCACACCAAACTCACCCAGTCAGGCCTTTATGGAGCTGCTTTGTGCACTGGGGCTCAGAGACTGCAAGGCTATGTGTTAAATTTTATCCACCTGTTAGCAATGAGTGCGGCTGAATAAAGCCTATAAATATATAGATATATGTGTGTATGTGTATGTATATAAATAAAGTAACTGAATGCAGACAGTGCAGACCCTGTCTGGTCTCTGCGCTGGGCAGTGTGACTGAGCGACAGGCCTGTTGTTGAGTTTAGCTCAGTGTCACTGTTTTGTAATCCGGTTTTATTTCGCTCTGTTTATAAGCCTGTTTTATTTCTGCTCAGTGATCTTCACACTGTTAGTCATCAGCTGCTCCTCACTGTCAGCATCACAGCTGTACCGATACATCGATTATCGCTGCATCAACAACTTTTATATCGATACTAAACACCAGATCAGCTGAAGATGAAGTGAAGCGAACTTTATAAACTCGCACTGACCTCACCAGCGGTGTGTGTGTGTGTGTGTGTGTGTGTGTGTGTGTGTGTGTGTGTGTGTGTGTGTCTTGTGACTCTCAGCTGTGTTTTAACAGTCAAAGAACACCCTTGTTTCTTACAGAGAGAGAGGGAGAGAGGGGGGGAGCAGAGTGAGAGATAACAGGAAGAGAGAGAGTGTTAATGTTGAGAGAGGCAGAGAGAAGAGAAAGAAGAAAGAGGGAGGGCAGAATGAGAGTAAAGGAGAGAGAGAGAGAAGAAAGAGAAGAGAAAGTGGAGAGAGAGAGAAGGGGAGAGAGAGAGAGAGAGAGGGTTGGTTTTGTGGTGACCTTGAGAGGTTAATGGAGGGTGGTAATAACAGCAGGACTGTACGGTGGACCCCAACAACCTTGCCAATCAGCTGAGACAGGTTTGGTGCCTGAAAACTGCTTCCTCGTTAGCACTGGAGCTACAGAGCTAATGTAGCTAACAAGTAATGGAAGCTTATACCTCCACAGTTAGCATTATGCTAACTCCATGCCTTCATTTTTGTACAGTGAGTTCAAAGCGAGTGGAGATATTCAGGGATCTCTGATAGACTCAGTTATGTGGTTTCTTGTAGTTTATTTTATACACTTATTTATGGGTAAATGAACCTCAAATCACAGAAAAAAAATCAGATTTTAGATTAAAAAACCTGGCTGGCAGTTTCAGATTTGTTTAATACTTTCAGGAAATAAAGTAATTGTGTCCAGTAGATAGTGTAGCGAACTTTAGGCTTGTGTCTTCACTGGTTTCTGAGATATAGAGGCCTTAAAAAGTGGCCGTGACCTTAATTTTTTTTTTATTTTTGCCTTTAAATGAGTTCTATCTTTGAAAAGTCATAACTTTTGAATTATTGAACGTAAATAGACGAAATGTTCAGGGGTTATTTGTTAGTTTGAGGTGTGTTTAAACTACCTGGACACAGATGATAGAGACGTTGTCTTTGCCGTTTGATGGCTTGCTCTATTTCCAGATAAACAGTAAAATTTTGTGCATTGAAGTAAATTTGACCTTCAATATCTCCACACGGAAACACATCAGATCTTTCAAACGTGAGTATTTATTACTCATACTATAGTACACTTTTCTCAGATGGGTATGTGTCTGATGGGTATAAAGGTTTGTGATTTGTGAGCTGTTAAAAATGATAAAAATCACATTATGGCCAAAGCTGGTTAGATGAGTATTATCTGGATGTTCTCCTCTTTGTGTTCGTGCTGCTGCTGTTCGAGATGTGCCGGTTTACGCTGATGCCTTTTGTTTGTCCTTCTGATTCATGGTTTTCATTCGAGCGCATTAAGAGTAAAATGCGATACATACGACTTCAGCTCGAACCGAAATTAAATTCGGGCTGATTTAAAGCCATAATAAGGAAGTGTGGGGCATCTTTTTGCATATCAAATCACGTTCATATTTAAATTCTTCCCTGAAAAGTGGAGTATAAATGGAGGTGAAGCTGAGCTGCGCGCCTGGTCCCCTCTTCTAAGCCGCACTTCCTCGTGAAGGTTTTGTTTACCTGGATCAGTATGCAAATGAGCATCCTGATCAATCACAGATCCCGATGATTTTATGTGGGAGTTTTTATATAAAAATGTTGTGGCCGAATTTAACAGGGCTAAAAATAGCTAAAAATATTGTTTCATTTAATCTTTATTGTTTGTTTTAATTGTTTACTCCTGTAGTTTTAGTTAATCAGTGCTTTACTGACTGTATGACTGTCCGTTCACTGATTAAACTCAAATAAACTGTGGAAGCTTATAGAGAGAGAGAGAGAGAGAAAGAGCGAGAGAGAGAGAGAGAGAGAGAAAGAGAGAGAAACTAAATTAACCTCACAGATCTAAGAGAAAACTCAGGAGGCACCCAGATGGGACTTCTGGGCTGATAATGATCATTTTTATTTAAACTTTCCTCTCGTCTGATAACGATAACGAAACCTATACATTTACCTCCCCCCCATCCCCCTCTCTCTCTCTTTCTCTGTCTCTCTGTCTCTCTCTCTCTCTCGCTCTCTCTCTCTCCATCCACGCGTGTAAATTGAGGTAAAAGACTAGGAGAAGTGGGGCCAGTTCATGCACTCATGCATGTAACACCATTATAACACCATTATAACACCATATAACACCACTCTCACGGCACTTCTCCAGTTTTCTGATTTTTTATTACTAAATATAACCGTCCATCTGTCTGTCTGACTGTCTATCTGTCTATCTATCTATCTGTCTGTCTATCTATCTGTGGCCGTCCATCTGTTCATCTGTCCATCTATGTCTCTGTCTGTCTGGCCGTCCGCTCATCCATCTATCTATCTATCTGTTTGTCTGTCTGTCTGTCTGTGTCTCTTTGTTTATCTGTCTGTCTGTCTATCTATCTACCCTACATCTATCCTATCTCTTTTTTTTCCCTCTTTATTCATCTCTTTCTCCTCCTGTCTTTTTTCTCTTTTTTCTGTTTCTCCGCGTCAGATTCCTTTGCATTCTTCGACCTCCTGTCCCTCTTTCCTCTCTCTCTCTCTCTCTCTCTCTCTCTCTCTCTCTCTCTCTCTCTCTCTGCTGTAAATAGGTCAGAGGTTTATGCTGCAGTAGGATAAGGAGCACAGACACACACTGACCCACCAGTTCAGTTTATATCACAATACCTACTTTTAATGTGTGCTACAACTACACTGTTCAAAAAATGGTTCTTCAGGGGTTCTTTAGTAAATGGAAAATGGTTCTGTTTCAAACCGTGAACACTCAAAGATCACTTTGCATGATAAAAGGGTTCTTTGCATCATGAAAGGGCTCTTCAGACTGATGGAAAATGTTCTATAAAGCCTGTTCTGTATAGAACCGTTCTTTGCATGGTAAAATGGTTCTTCAAAAAGTGGTTCTTCTAAGGTGTAACATGACATCGTAACAATAGAAGAACCCTTTTTGGTGCTATATGAGACCCTTTCAAAATGGTTCTATATAAATCCATATACAACTCACACTCCATCAATTCTCCAACCCTTTCACAATGTGAAGAACCCTTTAATCATGCAAATTGTTCTATACAGAACCATTTTCTTTACTAAAGAACCCTTGAGGAACTATTTTTTGAAGTGTGTGTTAGAGGTGGGCGATATGGCAAGAATATAATATTGTGATACTTTATTTATAAAATACACGATACGTCACGTTATTTACTTTTTTCCGACATCTGATCAGTTGAAACAGAGAAAAAAGAGTCAGTAGAGACACATTTTAAAAAATACTATCAAAAACTGTGAACACGTTGATTTTTATTCAGTATTTGGCGCTAAATGTAGTTAAATGGGACTAATTTTGCTCTCTTTATAATGACTTATGCAGTTGGTCAGTGTCTACAAGTACTGATACACACGATATGTTCAGAAAAGCTTATTGTATTGTGACGTAATTTATCATGATAACAATGTATGGGTCATTCTACACTTAAAAAACATGTTAGGTTTACAATTTGTTTATGTTTTAAAAATAAAACAATAAGTTATTTTAACAGTTACCCCTTCTTGAGCCTCAATTTAGCAATATTTGTTTATAAATCAATCATATTGAATTCCAAGCACCACAGAAGAGCTCGTCCTCACAGCCATGTGTGAAGGCTGAGGCCATATTTTGAAGTAAAAAATGTTTTTCTGTAATTTTAACTGCAATAATCTATACATGACTATGAAATATACGATTTAAATGACATAACGAAAACAAATGCCAAATAAATATTATAAAATATATAATGAAAGTTGTCCCCAGGAGTCGTGTCACTGGTGTTACTGTGTAACAAAAAATCTCTTATTTTGAAATAAAAGTCACACTGATGACATCGCTCGACTTCCTTTCACCTGTTTTCTGAGGATCTATGAAGAAAAGCTCATGGTGAGTCCACTGTGTCTTTCAGTTATCAGAGATTTTCTCATTTAGCTCATGATTTCATATGAAGCTTTTAGCTGAAGTCACTGGTGTGACCGACTTTATTCTGAGGTAATTGTGGAAAAATAGAACACAAATGGATTAAATTCCATATTTTAGTGGATATTCCATGATTGACAACATGTGGTTTGATGCTCTGTAGCAGCCGTTTTATGAAATGCATTGTTCATTAAAAATGTCTCTGGTGTTCCTTTATTATGTGTAACACCAATGAGGATCGGTAACACCAGTGACTCCTATGGACAGATAGAAAAGTGGACGTTTCTGCAGAATGACCCAGATATTGTCATATCGCCCATCCCCGGTGTGTATATTTTGTGTGTTGCTCACACTATGAGGACAGATTGGTGTAGTTTTTTCTTGAGGGATAAACTTGATAGGCTAATCAGAATGAAAGGCTAATTGTCTTTAGCCATTTTAGCATTTCTGGCTAGCTCTGTGTGTCACTTTCGGTCTCTGTTATCGAGTAGCTTGACGTTACTGATGTAGCTCGAGGCTACATGTTGTCAATGTTGTATTGACACATATTATTTTAATACTTTAATGCTGTAATGTTGGTATGTATGGCTGTACAAGTGATAAAATGGCTACAGTGCCAACTTAGCTATCTTAATGTTTGTCATATAATAATGAACATTTCATTATATTTAGTTGTTTAATGCAGAAACTTTCACCTTAAAAAGCAGTTCTGCTCAAATTAGCACCACAATTATAATGCAAAATTCTACAAGAGGCTCTAATTGGTTTCCTGTGTTGTGTTAGCATCAAGCTAACAGTGCCACACTTTTGTTTTCCCACCCTGGGTTTAAATCTACTTGAGGCAAATCTACTAACAACACAGATAAACCTTTAACATCATAGTTTTACTGTGATTCATTCAGTGACTGCTTAGTTTAGAGCGTTATACTGAATAATGGCGCCTGTTAGCATCTTTTAGCCTGTTTAGCGTTCTATCGTTTAGCCCTTCAGTTTAAACAGAACCGGGTTCTTACTTCGTCTCTCAGTTCACTTGGTGGTTCATGAGAGCAGCATATCATTTTAATGACTTAAGACAGACGTCAGTTGCTGTGAGGTGGTTAGATTTGCGTGTTCTGTGGTTTTTCACAGCGAGTTAAAGCGCAGCTGACCCAGTCAGATCTGAGCGCCCAAACTGTCTGTTTTAAAAATTTCCATCGTGCCTTTCGGATAAACCAAAGCTGCTCTCCGGCCCAATTTAACTCCTTCTGCCACCACGAACGCAGCCCAGC
Organism: Colossoma macropomum; assembly: GCF_904425465.1. Lineage (NCBI taxonomy): Eukaryota > Metazoa > Chordata > Actinopteri > Characiformes > Serrasalmidae > Colossoma > Colossoma macropomum. The sequence continues at coordinate 29,042,067 of NW_023494794.1, forward strand.
GTTAGCCGCCGCGGCTTAGGAGTTAATACACTTTCCTGCTGATTAGGAAAAGCTGAAGAACGTGGATCCATCGAGCCTCACCCACACTCAGACAGCTCAGCGTTAATTGTAGGCTAGCAGCTTAGGATAATCCAACTTCCCACTCGCATTCCCACTTAGCCTACTGACGTTTAACCTCCAGCCCCAGGAATGCTGTGGAATGTTCTAGAAAGAATAGTTTTGGAAAAAAAACGAAAAATTTTCAAAATGTTAATCATCCAAGACACGTTTGGCGACATGGTACTGTTGACACCTTGCCGACTTTCCAAGTAGGAGTTCCCAGTTGAGTTTCCTCGTCCGAGGTTGGAAATTCTTTTCTAGTGTTGCAAGCTCCCTTCTGGGGTGCACAAACTTTTTAACTTGGTCAGAGTTCAAAGTTTGTGGTGGGTGGAGGGGCAAAAAAGACAATTTACAACTAAAGACGGCAGGTATGTTTTTATAATGAGATAAAAAATGTTTTATAAAATTACATAATATTTTGTTACTAAAATACTTTTTTTAGTTTAGTTTTAAAAGGAAAATAAGAATTTAACAACTGAGACATACTGAAAAAATATGTTCTCTCATCGAGTGAGGCAGTGGGGTTAGTAGGGCTGATCGATTTGGGCAAATTGTCTGACCAGGACTGTGAGCTGGACGTCCGGCAGCCGAATTACAGAAACATCTTAACTCTGAAATCTGATCTGTTTAGTCTCCATGACGACTTCAGTACGGACTGAATTCAAGACAGTAGCTATTACAGAATAACAGTTCCTAACTTCATAATCTCATCATGAACTCCAGATAAGAAAACAGCATCACACAAACATCCTAACTAGACTAAACCTCCTAAATCCTGTCCTAACTTTAGGATGAACCCCAACAGGGTCCTCACTTCTGTTTAAGGTCTGTTTCTATGGTTTTTAGGCAGCTGAGTCAGCAGCATAGTTCACTACCAGCATAATGAGCTCCATTTATCTCTACTGTAAAACGCTGCTTTCACTGTGAGATGATTTTCTTTTCTAACTCTGCGTTTTAAAGATCTCAGACGCTGCAGACTCGATCTCCACCGCCCCTCTGATCACCTTCGTGTGTTAATGTTGATGATGAAATATTACAGTGATGGTGGTGAATAATGAGGAGACGGAGCTGAACGTGTGTCTGTTTATTAGGAGGAGTAACGTTAGCGCGCTCGGCTAAAGCGCTTGGGAAATGGAGACTGAAACTGTGGAGCGGCGACGCTCTGATAAACAGCAGGGGGCGCTCTTACAGTAGTCACATAAAATAAGTTATAGATAAGATCAATTTTTTGGCCAAGAAAATCAGCATGTCCACTATTTGAGGCTTGAGACTTGAATGTTAAGTGTAGTGCCCGACTGCCAGTTAGTCATGGTTGTGATGTCACAGCACACGAGTGTTTGGTTGCTTCTGATTGGTCTAACTCATCTACAGGCTCGTCTAAAGCGTTATTAGGTTGCATGTCCCCCGCCTTAAAACTTGTTGGCATGTCGATCATGTAGGCGCTAAAAAAAAATGCAGCTCTGGCAATTTGAAAATTTAAATTCAATTCAATTTATTTTGAAATTTTGAATCTTTCAGCCTTAGAGGTTCCGGCAGGCAAAAACAAACATCCTCCCAGGCCGTAAAAAGGGCATCCCTGTTCTAGTGGAACTCAGCGTTCCCCCTGGGACACCACGTAAGGTCGCCCACGTTGCGCTCTGTGACACGTGAGGCGCGATGATGTCATCGTGACCTTAAACACAGTCAGGCGGGTTTGTGTTGTAGAGTTAACTCGGCCTGTTGTCGCCTGACACCACACGCTCTGTTGCAGCTGCTGACGTGATGTTTGTTGATGTGAATTCAGGCAGATTTTGTCACCTGACGGCCACAAACTCACCTGACCCTAATTCCCCACTTACGTAACCGCGGCAACGCTCAATCACAATATCAGTACCCGCATATCACAGTATCTTCCTCCCTCTCTACCTCTGTCTCTAGCTCTCTCGCTCTGTTTACATCTCTTTTCTCTCCCCCTTTCTCCCTCTCCTCTCTCTCTCTCTCTGTTTTCCCTCTCTCCCCCTCTCTCTTTCTATTTCTGTTTTAATTTTCCTTTCCCTTCTTTTAAATCTCTCTCTCTCTTTCCCCTCCTCCGCTCCCTCTCTGTCACCCCCTCTCTCTGTTTCTACCTCTGTCGCTATCTCTCTCCCTCTTTCTCCCCTTTCTCTCCCTCTATTTCTGTCTCTCTTTTTCTGCCTGTCTCTATCACCGGCCCTCTATTTTTATCCCACTTTTCTTTCTCTTCCTCAATTCCTTTCTTTATTCTTTTTTCCTTTCTCCCCTTCCCTCTCTCTCTCTCTCTGTCTCTCTCTCTCTATTTATACCTCTGTCTCCATCTCTCCGCCTCTATTTTTATCTCTCTTTTTATGTATATTTCCCCCCCCCCTCTCTCTCTGTCTATGGGAAGCCTCCTGCTGAGAGAGAGGCTGCTCCTGATTGGCTGCTCTGGCTGCAGCGCTGCTTGTGATTGGCTGAAGTGCGTAATGGATTTTAGCTTGAAGCGATTCGTGGGAGATGTTGATTGTTCCGGTGTACGTTAGCGTTAGCGTTAGCTTCAGCGCTGACACTATGCTGACCTGTGGATGAGAGGAGGGCTGCTGTTGCCGTGGTTACGGTATCCATGAGGGACACATTGGTGATGACTGACTTTGTGAGGTTTTATTAACCCCTTATTAAACTGCAGGCTTATACTGGAGGTATGAATCATAAAGATCCCATATTATGGAAAAATGAATCTTCTCGCATGTTCTCACTACATATGTGTGTATTTGTGTGTTTGTGGGGTCTGAATCCCCCCAGTCTGATGAACACATGATGGTTCAGTGTTTGTGGGGTATTGGCCTGATACCTCACTTATCTGGTATTGGGTATCGGCCCAATACCTCACTTATCTGCTATTGGGTATCGGCCTGATACCTTGCTCGTCTGGTATTGGGTAACGGCCTGATACCTCGCTTATCTGGTATTGGGTATTGACCTGATACCTCACTTATCTGGTATTGGGTATTGGCCTGATACCTCGCTCGTCTGGTATTGGGTATTGGCCTGATACCTCACTCATCTGGTATTGGGTATTGGCCTGATACCTCACTCATCTGGTATTGGGTATTGGCCTGATACCTCACTCATCTGGTATTGGGTATTGGCCTGATACCTCACTCATCTGGTATTGGGTATTTGTTACTCCTGTTACAGTTCAGTCCTGGCAAACTGATATTAGCACTAAAGTGATGAGAGTTTCTGATTTATAAGCTGTTAAAATGAAAAGGTGTTTCATACAGAAGCTCATTGAAACACTCATTGAAACGGCTGGAATACACACTAGTGCAGCTGTGAGAGAGTGTGGGTGTATTTCTGGTCGGGCTTGAAAAGTGACAGTTAGAGACACACCCAGAGCAGGTGGAGCTGGAAAACACCTGAATACCCCCCAGTACACACACACACACGCACACACACACACACACATATACACACACACGCACACACACATATACACACACACACGCACACACATATACACACACATACACACACACACGCACACACATACACACACACACACACACACACACACACACATATACACACACACGCACACACACACACACACACACACACACACACATATACACACACACACGCACACACACACATACACACACACACACACACACACACACACACACATACACACACACGCACACACACACACACACACGCACACACACATATACACACACACACGCACACACATATATACACACACACACACACACACACACACATACACACACACACAGAGTTGATGATTTATCTTCTGCTGGTCAAAAATCAGGCCACTGCACTGTGAGCTCTGCAGTGCTACAAATATAGTAACAGGAAAATAAATGACATTTTAGAGGAATATTGGACTAAATAAATAAATAAATAATTAAATAAATAAGGTGCCATAAAAATATGGTGATAATAATACTAGTATTACATATTTAGTACTAAATATTTATTATTATTATTATTATTATTATTAACAAGTATGAAAATAAACATAGTACCACTGTTAATGTAATTATTTGTTTAGTAAAAAATTACTTGCTAATATTTTTTTATATTCCTGCTTTCTGTCCAGTGACCGCTGTGATAGGCTCCAGCTCCCCTCCGGCGACCCAGAAGGATAAGCGGCTTAGAAAATCTGTGTGTGTGTGTGTGATATTATTATATAGACATAAAAATACTGCTAGTAATAATAATACTAAGGTTGTCAAATGATTAAAATAATCAATCATGATTAACCAAATTAGTTTGTTTAGTTAATTGTAATTTTCTTAAATCGTTATGAACACGTGAACTTTGACACAGATAATACTTCTACTTACTTAGTAATAAACATTTATTATTTTTATAATTATTTATACATTTTATTTTTATAATAATAATAGTAATTGCTTATGATTTTAGAAAAAGACATGCAAGTTATTTTTATTGTGATATTGTCGGTGTTAACGATGAACAAATGCATCAATGTGTTATTTACGTAAATAAATAATTGAATGTAAGCAGTGGAAGCTCACAGTCAGTTCACACTGTGTAGTGACTGTATAGCTGTTTGAGTAAATTACTCCGTTTACAGGCTGAGCAGTGATGGCAGTTTCATTAAGTCAGTCTTTGATATCTAATTATGTATTTATTGTATCCGGTTTAAAACCTGTTCTGGTTGACGTGCGGAGCTGAAACAGGCAGTGAGGCTGCAGGAAAATCCCGAACAGAGTCGGAACACTTTCACTTTCTCACTTTTTCATTCAGACTTCCTTTGTTTCTGCACTCGTCCAGCTACTAACATAGAAAAACTGTAGGACTCTACCAGAGAGAGAGAGAGAGAGAGAGAGAGAGAGAAGGTCATGTGACCATATGAGCTACCTGAGCCTCAAGGTGTATCTGGTTTCCATGTTAACAAAGCAAGACACTTTCCTCCTTTTTATTTTTTTTTTTATAATGATGAGACTTCAAAGTCTGTGCAAAAGTTTGTGCGCCCTGGTCAAATTCCATGTTGTTTTTGATTTTCTAAGTGTGAATAAGTGAACACATCCTCCTTCTGCAAATTTGAACGCATGATTATTGTTTATTTGCTGAATTTAACATATTGAGAAAAGAATAAAACATAAAATGTGGCCTGTGCAAACAATATGGCACATTTTATATATTTTTTTTCAATATTTCAAACTCAGAAATCAACAAGACGTGTAATTTGTTAGTTCATACCTTCGCATACGACTGTATACATTGCGTATTGTTAACATGCCTTTAATTATCATGATTTTATGGTTTGTATATAGTAGTATTTTAGATTTTTGTCACAACTTTACACTCACACTGCTGACTGTAATGGAAAATTATCAAGGCTTCCACTGCGACACACATTCATTACATCAGCAGGTCACAGGTTAATTACAATTGATTTCCGCAGCATGATTCACACTCGCTGTGAGCTCCACAATGTGTGAACATCACATACACAAATAGGAAGTTCACCTATATTCCTCAGTCATGCGCTTAAACGAGTGTGTCAGTGAATAAGAAACGTGATTGTGTTTTATTTACGGAGATCACTTGATATTATATCACTAAACACTTTCTCACTAACCATCTCAGATTTGCTTAATATTTTCAGGAAATCGTGTCACTGTGCCCAACACATGATGTTTAAAAATGTATTCTTTATTAGTTTCTGAGATATAGAGGCTTTAAAACGTGAGCACAGCCTTAAAATGAGCTGATATAGAAATGAGTGCAAAATATCTTAAGTCATAACTTTTTAACTGTTGAGGTTGGAATTGTGAAATTTTCAGGGATTATTCTTTGGTTTATTTTGGATTTTACTACTGAAACAGAAGAAATGCAAATATGTGAGTTTGTTATTTCATAGCTTGCTGAAAATCTGGATTAATTATTTTTTATTATTTTTTTTTTTTTTGCATTTAAGCAATTTTGGCCCTCTATATCTCCACACTAAAGTACATCATATGTTTAAATTTTTGATATTTATTGCTCATCTTACCACAGACTTCTAGTTAGTAGATATTAATCTTGTACCAACAAAGGTTATTGATTTATGAGCTGTTAAAAAATGCAAATAATCGCATAATGCATACATGCTGAAGTTGTGGCAGTGTTGTTTTAGTAGTGTGGCTTCAGTAAAGATGTTTTAATTCTCAAATCTCTCTCTCTCTCTCTCTCTCTCTCTCTCTCTCTCTCTCTCTCTCTATCCCAGGCCGTAGTGAGTGTTAATCATGTCTGATAGTGTTGATATTGAGGAGAAGCCGCCCGCTCCGCCGCTGAGAATGAGCAGCAGCTCCCGCGACTCTTCCCTGCACAGTTCTAAACCGCTTCCAATGGCTCCGGAGGAAAAAAACAAGAAATCAGCCAGGCTACGATCCATCTTCCCTGGAGGGGATAAGAGTGAGACGCACACACACTTCACAGGGTCATTCCATGCCGAGGACCTGGCAGGTCACATCATGGAGTTCCATGAAAAGTTCAAGCAGCAACTTCACCTAAATTCCTGCAACCATGCAAAATTTGAAAACTGTACTTCAAATTTTAATTTTTTTTAGACCATATCAGATTTGCCTACTGTTTTCTGGAAATGATGTCATTATGAGGTCTAGCAGAAAGTGTGCAGATCTTCATTAGTTTGTGAGAAATAGAGGTCTTAGAAAGTGGACGAGGCCTACAGAAAAAGATGCAGATTTTGAGTCATAACTTTTGGGCTGTTGATGTTCGATGCATGAACATGTCTGTTATACAGGCATCATTGATATATTATCTCTTAAAACAAATACTTAAATAATTCTAAAATTTAATTCTGGAAGTCCAGTGTTTTTATATTTATTGTTTTAGCACAAGAGATGCTTAAAATTTTGATTGTTTTGATATAAATTGATTTACTCATTGTATGGTAATAAATATTGAACAACGGTTTGTATTAAAAAAGTTTGAAAGAAAAAGGTTTAGAGCCTTTTGGGAAAATATAGACTCAAAAGGCTGACAGTTATTAGTTTTTAGTTTAAAGAAGCTATTTACAACTTACAACCGAAATAAACAATTCATATATGTTAGATAAATGTATTGAGCAGTTGAACTCAATATTTAAGACATGATAACTGAAAACTGACTGAAAGATTACATTTAAAAAATGAAAGATTTAATGCTTGAACAAGTGTGTTGGTGAATAATAATGTGATTGTGTGTTAAAATGTTTTATATTATAATAGATATTTATATATGTAGGTCACTTGATGTGAAATCACTAAACAACCAACTGACTAACCATCTCAGATTTGCTTAATATTTTCAGGAAATGATGCCACTGTGTCCAGAACATAGTGTTTAAAAGTTTAGGCTTTTATCTACATTAGTTTTTGAGATAAACAACTCAATATTAAGATGTGATTAATGTATTGAACGATACTTGAAAAAGTACACCCTCCAATAAATGAGTGCTTGTGAAATTTATTAACATTAAACTGGTATATTTAGAGTGAATATTATTCTTAGTGCTGTATTTATTTGATGTTAAAATTCTAGATTTTAATTTAATATTAATTTAATACTTCAGCTCAGTTCTGTCATTCTGTAAGCAGCTAAACTCAATATACAAAATACAATTTAGAACATAATGGAGCAAACTTTAAAAATTCATAACTAAAAATCTATTTGCAGTACAGCTTTGAAATTTTGCACGATTACAGGCTTTACTTTGTTGTTTTTGCTTGAATTTTTATTGGAAATTGTGTCCATGTTGTGTCCAGCCAGGCTGTAGGTGAATTAGAACAATGTTGTAATGAATTAGAATTTGAGATCAGTTGTGTTGGTTTCAGTGCATGTTATGTTTGTGTTTGTGTAGCGAATAAGAAGAAAGAGAAAGAGCGTCCAGAGATTTCTCTTCCCTCGGATTTTGAACACACCATCCATGTAGGATTCGACGCAGTTACAGGAGAGTTCACTGTGAGTTCAGCCCATCACACACACCGACAGAGCAGGACGAGTGTGTGTGTGTGTGTGTGTGTGTGTGTGTGTGTGTTTGTGTGTGAGCCACTGTTTGTTTATGTCTTATTTGTATATTAACTACTTTTCGTGCCTCTGTTGTTGCCACTTATAGTAAAATGCAGTGCATTCTTTATTTTATTAAATGATATTCTGCTGGTCAAAAGTTTGGAATCGCTGCTGTCATCCAAATAAATCCGGTTTGTTGAGTTACATTCATAAAAATAAAAATTTAGTTATGAATTTTTTAAAGAACATCAGTTTTGCTTAATATTTTCTGGAAATAATCATTATGAGGTCTGAAAGTGTGCTAATCTTTATCAGTTTGTGAGAAATACAGGTGGACGTAACCTTTAGGCTTTTGATGTTAGATGCATCAAAATGTCTATTTAAAGGCATCATTGATATATTATCTTTATAATTATAAAGTTTATTTCTGTAAATCCAGTGTTTGTATATTTATTGTTTTAGCACAGTTCTTAAAAATTGATTGAATTTACATTTTGATTGCTTTGATTGAAATGGATTGACTCATTGTATGTTAATGAAAAATGAAACTGTATTTAAAAAGGTTTAAAAAAACATGATTAGTGTCTTTTGAGAAATGTAGGGTGGAAAAGGCTGAGAGGTTTTAGTTATGAGGCTACTTCTCAACAGCACTTACCTGGGTTTTAACTGATTGTACAAAGCTGTGAAAAATATAAAAATGTTAGATGAGTGCAGAATTATGAACAGAGCTGTGGATGATGCTAAACTAACGGAGAAAGCTGTACGACATCCAGAAAGAAATTCTAATCAAATTTATATCCAAAAAAATGTTTTAATACAATTAATACCCAGAATGATATTCAAATAAAATTTATATCTACAGTGAAATTTTAATAAAATATTTAGAATGCCTCATATTTGAAAAGTGGTGATCAAATCTCATGCATATAGCTTATCAAGAAATTATGTTACTTATTGTATACATTATATTATTTATCTTTTAATAACTAATTTGTGGAACACACTTGGTAGAAAACACACTAAGATATACTTAAATTTCAATAAGTAAAACCTCTCCTATCTCTCACACTCCCTCTCTCTCTCTCTCTCTCTGTCTCTCTCTCTCTCTCTGTCTCTCTCTCTCTGTTTCCTTCTCTCTCTCTCCCTCTCTCTCATGCAGGGCATTCCTGAGCAGTGGGCTCGATTATTGCAGACCTCTAACATCACTAAGCTGGAACAGAAGAAGAACCCTCAGGCAGTTATAGACGTACTGAAGTTCTATGACTCTAAAGAGACAGTGAACAACCAGAAATACATGAGCTTCACTTCTGGAGGTGAGACACGTTTCACACTGTTGGATTCAGTATTAGTATTAGAATGAATACACAAGTGGAACTGGTGGAACTATTTTCACCGTAGAGGAAAACAGACAGTAATAACGACAGGGCTTTTTCAGGTTTATTTTAGACTTTTACATTGATAAAAGTGAGGCCTGCAAATTCGAAAAAGATGCCGACTTCAGCTTCGTAGTTTTAATGCTGGTAGTGTTTTCAAAAGAATTCTACCTGCAGTTTTATACACAGAGCTACCTATAAAATGCGCTATGGTTGGATATTTCAACAAAGAAGCACACATTCGCTATAAAATACACTCTTAAAATAAAAGATGGTTCTTCAAGGGTTCTTTAGTAAAGACAGTGGTTCTATTTAGAAACATGAGTAATGAATAATTTCATGCTTGAAAGGTTCTTTGCATGGTGGAATGTGCTTCAGATTGATGGAGAGTGTGTTGGTTCTATATAGCACCTAAAAGTGTTCTATTTTATCCAAGCTTGACATCGTAACAATAACAGAACCCTTTTTGGTGCTATGTAGAACCATATACAACACATTTTCCAGCAATCTGAAGATCTAATTCACCATGCAAAGAACCATTTAATCATGAAATGGCTCTATATAGGACTTATGGTTCTAAATAGGACCATTGTCTTTACTAAAGAACCCTAGAAGAACCTCTTTTTACGAGTGTAGTGGGTGGTGGTCAAAAAGAAGACCGATAAGATTTGAAGTGTTGCCCCCTTTCGCAGATCTTCAATCAGGTTTCCCTCTGCACTCTAACAAAAACCAAAATATGACCACACTTCAGACTCAGTCCTTTTAGAAGGCAGAAGAATCTCCTGAGTACAAAACAAACCAGCATTATGTGCTGCACCTGCACGCCTGCGTCTGGGAGACTGGTGCTAACTTTGGTTGATGCTTGACAGTATTTAATGTGAGTTTTTCAAAACACGGTAAACAGCCACGGTATTAATAATTAAAATTTGAAATGGTAATAATAACCATCTGGGATTATACTGTAGTTTACTGTGAAAATGGTAACTGTTTTATCCCTATAGCAATTACTTCTATAATCAGTTAGTACATCAATTATTTTTTCAATTAATCGACTAATGATTTTCTTTCCGTTTCAGTGAGTAATAAATGTACATAACAGCACATTCAACCTGAATTTGAAAAATTTGTCTTCCCAGACATTACATTGTTTCTGTTTGTATTACTGTTCATACTTTTCATATTATTTATTATTATTACATGAAAAATATATAAGTAATTGAATTGTTTTCAGCTTGACTCTCTGTTTTAAGTACACGACTCACTAACAATACAAAACTCGTCAACTTTTTTCGTTTCAGCCCTTATTATAATTGATTCAAACGTTCCAGAATCAATTTGGTCAGATCACCACCTTCAGATATATCGTGATGCTTTTTTAAAATTTGCTTTAGAACTTGCATTGATTCAGTACTGAACCTGATCTTTCTGTGTTTCAGATAAATCGGCTCATGGATACATAGCGGCTAACACTTTGGTAAGCTAAGTCCTGCTTTAAAGACCTTTAACCCCAGTTTGAGCTTTAGCCTGCTGATTCAGCTCCATGAATCATACGATTCATGGTTCATGAGTCAAATGATTCATGAGTTATGAGTCAAATGATTCATGAGTTATGAATCAGGCGATTCATGAGTTGCTCACCTGCGGTGATGCTACCCTCTAAACTCCACTTTCCTGATCATGACTGCCAGCACTGTCGTTCACAAACACTAACACTTATGTAGATTTGTTTTATTTGCTTACTGAACATGATACAAAAAGATTTTATTAAACATTCAGCTTTATTGAATAGTGCTTTATGTTAAAATTGATCTGTCCATGTTAAAAAAATGAATGAGTAACCGGCTCTAAATGTAGGTATTGTGATATAAACTGAGTCTGTTCTACAGTTTCTCATCAGGCTGAATGAATAACTGACTCTAAATGTAGATATTGTGATATAAACCGAGTCTGTTCTACAGTTTCTCATTAGGCTGAATGAATAACCGACTCTAAATGTAGGTATTGTGATATAAACTGAGTCTGTTCTACAGTTTCTCATTAGGCTGAATAACTTTGAGATGAGACTTACCCCAGAGTAAGAGGGGAATTCCATAGGTTTTTTCCACCATATTTCTCCATAGTTCAGTGTGTGAGGTGTAAACAGAGTGACTCAGAGTGGTTTGGTGTGAACTGGTTCAGATGTCTTTACAGTGGTGGTGATAGGAACCAGGGGTCGCCATGACTACAACACAAACATAGACATTTTATTTACTATCCAGAACCACCAGTGAACCTACATGAGTCTTCGGAGATTATATGGAATGTTGATGATGGAAAACAGTGGAAAATCTGAAATAATAAGTTTTCTTTGGGGACTATTTTGTCTCACAGCGCCCTGCATATTATGTATCCCTCCACCATGAACGGAGTTGAAGGCCAAAACCTTCTCAAAACTATCATAAAACAGTGTCTCAGTCATCAGGCAGTGAATTCATAACCATTTCATGTAGTAACTTTCTGTGAGGGAGCTTTTAGAGGTGGACGTCTGGTTCCTATCACCACCACTGTGAACAGTTCTGACTCGGTAAGTTTCTCTAGAACGGAGCGTTTCACACCAAACCACTCTGAACTCTAAAAATTTTGGAAATATCATTGGAATTCCCCCTTTGAATTTAACAGATATTTACTTGAATATTTGTGTACAGTGCACCATCCATCCTTGTGATACTGTTACTGTAAAGTGTAGTTGATTATTCTACATTTATCTGAAATTGGACTGATAGTATGATTCGATCTGGTTGGCTCAGTTTTTGTGGCTGTTTTTGAGCTGTTCCCTGTGTTCACCTCTGATAGCCTGCTTGTTTCTCTGAAAGCACTATCAGGGGCAGAATCTCTCTCTCTCTCTCTCTCTCTCTCTCTCTCTCTCTCTCTGTCTCTGTCTTGTGGCCTGAGGCTTGTAATGATGTAACTCTGTCTCAGACCCACATTTCTATGCTGTTTACCAGCGTTCAGAGCATAGGGGACTGTAGAGGGGCAGGAAAATGCCTGATCAGCAGAATCTCCACCATGATGATGGTGTTTGGTAGAATACGTTGATATTTCGTTGGAGAATGAAGGTGTTTTGCAGAGAGTGATGGTGTTTAGTGGACAATGATGGTGTTTGGTGGAGAACATTGATGTTTGGTGGAGAATGATGGCGTTTGGTGGAGAATGATGGCGTTTGGTGGAGAATGATGGCGTTCAGTGAAGAACATTGATGTTTGGTGTAGAATCATGTGTTTGTTAAAGAATGTGGTGTTTGGAAGAGGATGGTAGTGTTTTGTAGAATATGTTTGTATTTGTTGTAGAATTATGGTGTTTGGTAGAGGATGGTGGTGTTTGGTAGAGGATGGTGGTATTTGGTGGAGAATATGATGTTAAAGAATGTGATGTTTGGAAGAGAATGATGGTGTTTGGAAGAGGATGCTGGTATTTGTTGTAAAATGACGGTGTTTGGTAGAGGATGATGGTGTTTGGTAGAATATGTTGGTATTTGTTGTAGAATTATGGTGTTTGGTAAAGGATGGTGGTGTTTGGTAGAGGATGGTGGTATTTGGTGTAGAACGATGTGTTTGTTAAAGAATGTGGTGTTTGGAAGAGGATGCTGGTATTTGTTGTAGAATGATGGTGTTTGGTAGAGGATGGTGGTGTTTGGTAAAATTGTCTGTGTTTGTTGTAGAATGATGGTGTTTGGTAGAGGATGGTGGTGTTTGGTAAAATTGTCTGTGTTTGTTGTAGAATGATGGTGTTTGGTAGAGGATGGTGGTGTTTGGTAGAGGATGGCGGTATTTGGTGTAGAATGATGTGTTTGTTAAAGAATGTGGTGTTTGGAAGAGGATGCTGGTATTTATTGTAGAATGATGGTGTTTGGTAGAGGATGGTGGTGTTTGGTAAAATTGTCTGTGTTTGTTGTAGAACGATGGTGTTTGGTAGAGGATGGTGGTGTTTGGTAGAGGATGGTGGTATTTGGTAGAGGATGGTGGTATTTGGTGTAGAATGATGTGTTTATTAAAGAATGTGGTGTTTGGAAGAGGATGCTGGTATTTATTGTAGAATGATGGTGTTTGGTAGATGATGATGGTGTTTGGTAAAGATGTCTGTGTTTGTTGTAGAATGATGGTGTTTGGTAGAGGATGGTGGTGTTATAGATTGGTGGTATTTGGAGGAGAATGCTGTGTGTAATTTGGTGTGTTTTGGCCTTTAGAGAATACGCCTGCTGGCTCTGATTGCTGTTGATTGCGGTTTAGCGAGTCTTCGTAATCACTGTAGATTGTTAAATGAGAAATTACTCACTGTTCACGTGCAGGAATGGTTACAGTGGTGAGATATTGTCCCCGAAATGACACTCTGGTCCAGGAAGCCCTTTTTTGTGTGAATGTTAAACTCAGTAATTGACGAGTCATTACAGTATCATTCAGACTCAGGCTTAGGAAGCCCAGTGGGGTTTTTGAACTATGAACTCAGTAATTAACTCACCATCACTGAGTCCACCGTAGTTAAGACTGTATTAGAGTGCAATTACTGCTCATTGCTCATCAGTGAGTCACTGTGGAATGACGTGTGGGTAGAAACTGCACATATAAACTGATCCAGAATCATGTACTGTTCTCAGATTACTTGATGAAGGTGAGCGTTAGGATCAGTACTAGAGCTACAACTAATAATTATTTTTATAATTGATGAATTTTTTAAGTATAATAAAAATTTTCCAATATATCACAATATCAAATGATAGCATAGTTAGCAATATTAAAATTAATAAGTTAGCATTAATAAAGTTAATGAGCCCATGTTTCCTGAGTGCTGCTATTCTCTGCTAAAAGAATGTCTTAAACCTCAGTTCCTGTAGTGTATTACAGTCTGTCAGAGTAACCGTGTGGATCATATGAACATTATAGAGGCTTTTTAAATGAAACAGTAGAAGCCATATCGCCCCCTACACTTCCTGTAGTGTATTACAGTCTGTCAGAATGACTGTGTGGATCATATGAACATTATAGAGCATTATGGAGTGCAACAAGTGTTGTATTTATATTGCTGCTTGAGTAAAATTACATAAATACTTGCTTTGAAGTGTACTTAAGTATTATTAAGTAAAAGCACTTAGCGTGAACAACAGTGTCTATCAAGGAGACCTTTGTGACTGCAGACAGGCCTCTGCAGTGATTCAAGTATTCCTGATAAAAACTGTTCATGAAAATAATATAGAAGTTTTTTTTTTCCTTTTTTTCACACTTAAGTACAATTATGAACACATTCACAAACATTTATACTTTTACTCAAGAAGAAGTACAGAGAGAATACTAGTAGAGTGTTTCTGCTTTTACTCAGGAGTATTGTCATCTGAAAATGAGTTATATAGAACTGTAGACAATTGTGTAGAATAAATCTGATGACTCTGAATCTGACATCATGTGTTTTTCACCATACATGTATCACTCCACTGAAACTGGTTGCTGAGCAACAGTAATGGCTGCTTTGCTTTAAGCGCCTGCCGTTAACTGTACCTTACACGTTTAGAAGTAGCTGTGTTAGCTTATGTGCTAGCAACTTCTGCATGCATTTCATTGTTAGAATGCAAAATTTGCAAAAATTACCAGTGTTAAATATATTCGAAGTAATGTCAGAACTTTTTTGCTTTCCATTTTTATACCAGGGGAATGAAAATTATGGTCTCAAACTACAGTTTCCAGTTTTGTAGTTTAAGTGGACAGTTTTCTGCATTGCATTTTGGGAGTTGTAGTGAAAAGCCTGTTGCATACCAAGGTAGACATCCAGATAATGCTGTATATTTTTGTAGTCTGTTGTTATATCTTGGTAAATTGTCTTTAAAAGTGACAGTAATGGCAGCGTAACGTCGTCCCCTTTCCTACTGTGGTACCGCTTTGCCATCTCAGTGATAAATGTGACGAGACCAAATACTGCTTGGCTTTCAAATCCACGTCTGGCTCAAACTCGGCCTGGTCAATTTGAAAGGCAAATGAAACACCTCTAATCTTCATGTATGACTGTGACACCTATTCAGCTTACTGTAACAGCTTCCACTTACCAGTTCCTCTCAAAAGACTGAGCAACCAAAGAGGTAGAAAATGCATTTGCGTCTTTGGGACTGCGCTCTGCTGCTCCTCTTTCAGTCACGATTTACACTCTCTCACCCTCCTCGTAGATATAGACCCCCCACCTCCCTTCCCCTCTCTCTGTCTCGCTCTACCCCTTCCTCTCTTCTAGGGCCTGACCGATATGAGCATTTTGTCATCAGTGCCGATACCGATTTTAGGGGTTCAATATTCGGAGAACTGATATCGGCCGATATCATTTTATATGGTCAAAGATTAGACAGACTGTAATGGAGTCTTAAAGGTGCAGTGTGTGAGATTTAGTGGGATCTCTTACCAGAAATGGAATATAGTAAACAAAACCATGTTTTCATTCGTTTAAAATCTCCTCTGACTATGTATCGTTGTGTTGTCGCCATGTTATGCTGCCATGTTTCTACAGTAGCCCAGAGTGGACAAACCAAACTCTGGCTCTAGAGGGCGCCATTCGCGCTTTTACGCTGAAGCAGCAGCTTGAATTTGGTGGCGCTGTAGCTCCAGTTGGAAGACGTAGAAAGAAGAAGAATCAGAGTGCGAAGTTCAAGAACCCAAATTTTGTCAAATGAAGGACCAAACTTAATATTTAGCACAGGAAAAAGGGGGAGGGTGAATCTTCGCCGTCAAAAAAGAGAAAACATGAAGAAGCAAAACAAAATCGGGACAGACGACGGCAGAAAACCTGACGGCCACTGTAGGCTCTACTACATGCTTGGAAAGGGAGGGGTGAGGGAGGGGGATTCAGCTGGTTACAATCTGCAACCTCACCACTAGATGCCAGTAACTCTTACGCACTGCACCTTTAAATACTAAAAATATTTTTACCACTGGGGTGGAGGTTCCCAGAATTCTTAGCTGTTTTATTCATTTATGTTAATAAGCTTGTTTTTGTTATTTTTTCATGCTAGCCTCTAATACCAAATGTGAGTTTTGAAATCATTTTACATGTTCTTATTACATAATCATGATTTTTTTGTATGTATGTGTTACCAGCACAGTGTATTTCTGTAATAAAGGTAGGTAATCAATAAATCCAGGCTCCGCCCACAAAAGTGTTCTTCCATAGCTACTGTTTTGAGGCTGGAGAAGCTTTACAGAACGCTGGTAAAAATGCCTTTAAACCTAATGAATTCAAACTGGATTTGCTCTGTAATGTTGAGTCTCCAGTTTTAGATGCTACATTACTGAGCTGGACTGTGTTGTTACAGCTGATCAACACTAGGCAGATTGGAAACGAGGTAAATTAGCCACAGTGCTAAAGTTCAGCTGCACAACAAAAAATACCCAAGAGATCTATGACCTTCCACACACATAAAAAATAAATAATACCTGACATAAATGTAGGTATTCACTTAATTTATGTTTAGCGCAGTTATTTCCACGTCAGTTCAAATGTTTAGAATCACTGTTTTCCACAATATAAAGCCAAATGTGTCCAGAATGATGAACGGAGCTGTAGAAGATTCTAAAATGGCTGAGAAAGTAACAATAAAATTAATATTCAGAATTCATGATGTGTCAAAAGAGGAGAATAAATATTGACAATATAATGTAAAGAGATAATTACAGTATATAATTTATCAAAAACCTCATATTCACAGAATTCTGGAAATATTGACTAAAACATCAAATAAAGCGGTTTGTAATCTTTTGTTCAAGTTATACGTTGTTAAAGTTTTTATTGTATATACAGTAAAATAACAAAAAATTGCCAATATGGTACAAATCCAAGTCTTGTTCTACACGTTTCCATTCATTAATTGAATAACTGACTCTAAATGTAGGTATTGTGATATAAACTGAGTCTGTTCTACAGTTTCTCATTAGGCTGAATGAATAACTGACTCTAAATGTAGGTATTGTGATATAAACTGAGTCTATTCTACAGTTTCTCATTAGGCTGAATGAATAACTGACTCTAAATGTAGGTATTGTGATATAAACTGAGTCTGTTCTACAGTTTCTCATTAGGCTGAATGAATAACCGACTCTAAATGTAGGTATTGTGATATAAACTGAGTCTGTTCTACAGTTTCTCATTAGGCTGAATGAATAACTGACTCTAAATGTAGGTATTGTGATATAAACTGAGTCTGTTCTACAGTTTCTCATTAGGTTGAATGAATAACTGACTCTAAATGTAGGTATTGTGATATAAACTGAGTCTGTTCTACAGTTTCTCATTAGGCTGAATGAATAACCGACTCTAAATGTAGGTATTGTGATATAAACTGAGTCTGTTCTACAGTTTCTCATTAGGTTGAATGAATAACTGACTCTAAATGTAGGTATTGTGATATAAACTCAGTCTGTTCTACAGTTTCTCATTAGGCTGAATGAATAACCGACTCTAAATGTAGGTATTGTGATATAAACTGAGTCTGTTCTACAGTTTCTCATTAGGCTGAATGAATAACCAACTCTAAATGTAGGTATTGTGATATAAACTGAGTCTGTTCTACATTTATGGTCATTTTTACCAACGTTCTGTAAAGCTTGTCCAACCTAGCAATAGTAGCTATGAAAGAACATGTCAGTGGGTGGAGCCTGGATGGGTCAGCTCCACAGAAATGAGTGATTTGATGTTATATAAGAGGCTCATTATAGTATAATATATTGTAATTCAAGCTTCTTATAAATATTGATGCTTTAGCTGCAGATAAATATCGGTCATTTATCGGCTGAGCGATGTATCGGTCGGGCTCTACTCCACTGCCTCTCCTGATATCCCCGTTTTTTGCTGGGAGTCCATTTGTGGTGTTTGAATGCTGTGTGTTTGTGCGTGTTGAGTTAAATATCCCTCCGTTCTCGACCTTTATTACCATTCAGAACCGCCTCCTGTCCTCCGGGCCACCAGTCAGCCTTAGAACCTGCAGCGCATTATTTGACAAGGTAAAACTTCACCTTTAATCTCTACAGCCCTACCTGGCTTTATACTGCACTGAACCTATTGGAGCACAAGATAACATGCAATATTTTACTGCACTGCTTATAGTCTTTAGCAGCAAACTCCACCCACCAGTGTACTCAGTAATACTGCACATGTCCCTACTTAAAGTCTTTATTATTATCTGTTGTTTATTATACATGTTATCATTCATAACTCATGCAGAACCTCTTTATAAACATTAGCATCGATTACTTATGTATACAGCTGCAACCACTGTAGACATAAGCTTTCATAAAGGATTTATGAGTGAGTTATGTTTTGTTTTGAATGTTTAATGAGGAATTTAAAATAATACAGTAATATTATGACTACAGCTTTAGATCCTGTAATGCAGTTCCCTCCTTATAGGATCACTATTTGGCATGCTAACACACTTATTTTACTGCACAGCCAGTTTACTGTTTGTAGTTACATTATTTAGCAAAGTAGCTCCACCTGTTAGTGTATGTGGATATACTTTAAAAGTCCCTACGTAAACATGTCTAGCACATGCATACTTGGAGTTTTTAAACACTGTGTCCACTCACTGTCCACTCTATTAGACACTCCTACCTTGTCGGTCCACCTTGTAGATGTAAAGTCAGAGACGATAGCTCATCTGCTGCTGCACAGTTTGTGTTGGTCATCCTCTAGTCCTTCATCAGTGGTCACAGGACGCTGCCCACAGGACGCTGTTGGCTGGATGTTTTTGGTTGGTGGACTATTCTCAGTCCAGCAGTGACACTGAGGTGTTTAAAAACTCCAGCAGCACTGCTGTGTCTGATCCACTCAGACCAGCACAACACACACTAACACACCACCACCACGTCAGTGTTACTGCAGTGCTGAGAATGACCCACCACCCAAATAGTCCCTGCTCTGTGAGGGTCCATGGGGGTCCTGACCACTGAAGAACAGGGTAAAAGGGGGCTAACAAAGTATCAGAGAAACAGATGGACTACAGTCTGTAACTGTAGAACTACAAAGTGCACCTATATAGTAAGTGGAGCTGATAAAATGGACGATGAGCGTAGAAACAAGGAGGTGGTCAGAATGTTATGCCTGATCGGTGTAAATGGTTGTATGCAAAAGTTTGAACACCCCCAGACAAATGTGATACAAAAACATATAAAATGTGCCATGACTTTTGCAAAGGCCACATTTTATGTTTTATGTAATTTTGATTTTCAATATGTAAATAAACAGTAACTGTGCATTAAAAGGTGCAGGAGTGTGTCCTGCTTATTTATCAAAACATATAATTTGATCGGGGTGCCTAAACTTTTGCATATGCTGTAAATTGTTACAGATAAAATCTGTGCATAACACCATTTTATAAATGAGGTCTATTCAGGCATATATATGTGTGTATATATATATATATATATATATATATATATATATATATATTTCACTGCTTTTGGAACAAAACCTCGTATCTCCAAAATAGTAATTTTACAGAAGAAGGAAAAACATGCGCTACTTTTAATGTAAGTCAATGGAACCGGAATTTTATCCAAGTGATTTTGCACCGTTTCTTTTCATCTGTTCTTCATGAGATTTACACAGAATGTAAAGGGCAACAGTTACTTTCAAATTATGTCAAAAACTGAAAAACAAAAAAAATGGAGATACAGTGTTTTGTTCTGACAGCAGTGATTTATAGTATATAGTTTAGGCACATATACATGTATAATATATATAGCATATATAGTATAAATATACACTCACATTAATCTGAGATGGGGGACAGGAGTGCTGTTCTTACATACTTTGAGTTACAGCTGAACGTACAGGTTCGGGTTCAGGTTCACAGCCCTGCACTGTTAAAGCGATAGTTTAGCCAAATATCTAATTTATAATGTTTTCCCAAATGCAGTTGATCAGCCAAGACGGGTTTGGTGTCTGAAATTTCCTGCTTTAGCTCTACCACTGAAGCTACAAGGCTAATGTAGTTAACAAGCGGTGGAAGCTAATACTCCACCAGTTAGCATCGTCTCGCTTGATTGGATGTGTTTGTGGTTTCTGACACTGTATGACTCACTTTTATCTGCAAACACAGACAAAATTCAGATTTATAGATGGCTGCTGCTGTTTTTAGCTGTGCTAGTGTACTGTAGTCCGTGTTTATAGATGATAGTGTGTCATACAGTGTCAGAAACCACATCATCAAGCCTGTGTGAGGTCACTGAACAGTTTGAGTCATGCTACTTGCTAATGTTAAGCTTCCATTGCTTATTAGCGACATTAGCCTTGTAGCTCTAGTGCTAAAATTAAAGAAGCAAACTTCGGACACCGAACACGTCTCGGCTGATGGACTACGTTTGGGGTAAGGAGGGAGGAGATCTGGGCTAATGTGATGTTTGGATGAACTATTGCTGTAACTGTAATTTAGGATCTCCTCATATCCACCTGTCATGCGATGGTTTTAGCTGCTTGCTTGCTCTGGTTCACCTGATCTGCAGCTCACATGCAAATCACCTCCACAGTGAGAGAGACTGCTGTTTCCTCTTAGCTGTTCATAGAAATGACAGACAGATAGACAGATACATAGATAGACAGACAGATAGATAGATAGACAGACAGATAGGTAGACAAACAGATAGATAGACAGATAGATAGATAGACAGATAGACAGACAGACAGATATACAGACAGATGGATAGACAGACAGATAGATAGACAGATGGACAGACAGATAAATAGATAGATAGATAGACAGACAGACAAATAGATAGACAGACAGACAGATAGATAGACAGACAGACAGATAGATAGATAGACAGATAGATAGGTAGACAGATAGATAGGTAGACAGATAGATAGATATATAGATAGATAGATAGATATATAGATAGATAGATAGATAGATAGACATACATAGATAGATAGACAGACAGATAGATAGACAGACAGATACATAGATAGATAGACAGATAGATAGACAGACAGATAGATAGATAGACAGATAGATAGACAGACAGATAGATAGATAAATAGATTATTGATCCCATAGGAAATTTAACAATTGTTCTATATTGCAGTTGTTTACAGATTGTTCTGTGTTGATTTAAGGTTTTTGTGCCGTCTGCAAAATATTTGTAATCCTGCTCTGTATTAATATGTTGACATACTCTAGCATTAAAAAGTCTCCTCATGCCAACCATTATTTTATTTAAATGTATTTAAAGGTGCAGTGTGTAAGATTTAGTGGCATCTAGTGGTGAGGTTGCAGATTGCAACCAACCGAATGCCCCTCCCTCACCCCTCGCTTTCCGACCATGTAGTAGAACCTACAGTGGCCGTCAGGTTTTCTGCCGTCGTCTGTCCTGATTTTGTTTTGCCTCGTCCTGTTTTCTCTTCTTTGACGGTGAGGATTCACCCTCACTCGCTTTTTCTCATGCTAAATATTAAGTTTGGTCCTTCATTTGACAAAATTTGGGTTCTCAAACTTCTCACAACACAAAATAGTCAGCAGCACCAGCAGCGACCACTGATTCTTCTTCCTTATACTTCTTCCAACCGGAGCGACAGCGCCACCAAATTCAAGCTGCCACTTCAGTGTAAAAACGAAAGGCGCCCTCTAGAGTCAGTGTTTGGTTTGTCTGCTCTGGGCTACTGTAGAAACATGGTGCCACAACATGGCGGCCTCTGTTGGAAGAAGAGCTACCTATGTAGATATGAAGGGTCATTCTAAACTAACGAAAACACAACGATTCATAGTTACAGGTGATTATTCACTAATGAAAACACAATCATATATACTGTATTCCATTTCTGACAATAGATCCCCTTAAATCTCACACACTGCACCTTTAATGACACATTTAAATACCAGTGATGATTAAAGTGATACACATAAAGTTAAAATGTGGGAGAATGAAAGAAAAACTCTTTAATAAAATACTAGAGAGGTGAAATAACAAGCATCCTCATTGGCTCACTGACGCTGACTGCTCAGCTGTCGAAATCTAATAACGAAAGACTGATTTTATTTAGTACTCAGTAGTACTGAAGTAATTCCACTGGTACCATTATGTATTGAATTTGGATCGTCAGCCCCGGCGATTAGGGCTTGACCGATATGATATAACATGACTGACATTTCTTGACCGACACCAAAAATTTTGAGAACAATATCAGCCGAGACAGTAGGTCATAACTTTGAATCTCGGCGATGCTATCGCCAAAACCTTTCATCAGTATCATCCAATATTATCGTCCAACCAATATATCATAGGGCTCTACTTATACATATTACTACATTATAGTGTAGATAGAAATACTGTTAGCTGGACACCACACTCTTAAAAAAAGATGGTTCTTCAAGGGTTCTTTAGTACAGACTATTTAGAACTTAAAGAATCATTTGCATGCTTAAACGGTTCTTTGCATGGTTCTATGTAGCACCTTTTTGAAAAAGGGTTCTTTTATTGTAACACGGTTGATAATGTAACAATGAAAGAATGTTTTATGGTGCCCTATAGAACCCTTTTTTTAAAAAAAGGTTCTTTATAGAACTGTCTAGAGCACATTCCCCTCAATCTGAAGAACCAGTTCACCATGCGCAGAACCATGTGAGCATGCAAATCTATGAGTGTTGATGGTTCTATATAGAGCCATCTTTTTTAAGAGTGTAGAAGTAGAGCAGGGCAATATTATTATATTTGTCGTTATCGTGATAAATTATGTTTATGCTTCTCTGAGTGTTTCGTGGATATCGTCGGTACCTAAAAACACTGCCCAGCTGCATGTTTGATTACAAAGAGAGCATCATTAGTCCTGCTTAACTGGGTTTAGTGTGTGAAATGCTAAATATAAATCTTTGTATTCGTAGTTTTTGATAGTATTTTTTACATGTCTCTACTTGTCTGTCGCTACAAATCAGATATCGGATAAAATAAATATTGTGACATATTTTCTTGAAGTTAAAACTTTTTGAGATTTTATGATATTACATTTTTTGCCATATCGCTCATCTCTAAGCAGACGATGTTTTAAGATGTATTATTTAATAGATCTTTTGGGAATAACAAGCTATTAAATAATACCCAGTGTACTGTAACGATCTGTTCGTAGTAATTTCTTAATAAGTTAGATGTCTGAGATTTGAGTACCATGTTTCAAATACAAGGCGCTCTGCATATTATTTTCATTAGACCTTCATTCTTGATGTTCTCCAGAGTTCTCAGTCACAGAGTAATCATCTGCTCATAATTCTGGATGGATCTAATATTTCCTCATTTTTAGCTGTAGGACCCTTTGAAGTTGTCGAGCAGTAGCATCATCACAGGATCCTTTATATATGTGCAACAAAACAAAATGTAATTTATTGAAAACAGTGACTGCAAACTTTTGAACTTTTGAACTCTGGTGTATTTATGTATTTATAATGTTTTGAAAAACATGAATTTGTTTATTTTAGTAATTGTATATCTGGCCCAATAATATATTTAAGAAAAAAAGTAAAATATTAATATAATAAAAAAAAAAAACTATTGTGTCTGGATGCAATATATCATCGCTGTCAGAGCAAAACCTTGTATTTCCAAAATGTTTATTTTCTTCTATAAATTTACTATTCTCAACTTTTAAAGGAAGTTCATTTAAAAGAGTTTTCAAAGCAATTTTGAAGAATTTCTGTCGATCTGTTCATCATGAAATTTACACACAGTATAAAGGACGACATTTCAAATTATGCAAAAAAAAGTATAAGATGACCAGTAAAAAAGCAGATTTTGCCCCAATAGCGATGATATGTATTTGAAAATAGCTGCTATTTTTTGTTGTTGTTATGTTTCAGTGTAGCAATATTTGCATATATATGTAATAATAATCATGTTAGGTGACATAATTACTGATCTACGAACTGATCTGTATCATGTTCCATATCGTTGCTGTCATATCAACACTGACTTTTACACTGTGTAAACAAATCATGATGAATGGAACAAAAGAAACGGCCCAAAATTATTGCAATAAACTTTTCTATCATTAACTTAAAGTTAAATTTAAATATGGTTTTGCCTTCATCTATAAAGTTGCCGTTTTGGAGGTATGTGGTTTTGTTAGAACAATGATGATATATTAAAACAATCTCCATTTTTGTTGTTTTTCGTTTTTTAACATAATTTGAGAAAATCAGCTGAATGGACCAACAGAAATGCCCCAAAATGGCTTGATATAAAATCTCTTTACATTAACTTACATTGAAAGTTGAGAGCGTTTTCTCCCTCTGCTGTAAACGTACTGATTTAGAGATGCCTGTTTTGTATTTGTTGAGCTGTAACATGATACTGTTTTTTAACACATTTTCCTAGTTTGTCCCTTTGAAGTATCTGTTCTAGCTAACTGAAACTCACTTGTTTACATACTTGCTAAGCCTGAATGATCCGCCATGAATGGCTCTCTTGATAAGATCAAAGTTCATTCTAGTTACTGCAACGGTGAATTTGTTTATCACTGAACTACATCGAGTCTGAAGTATCATTCACAAGAAAAACACCAGCAACACCAGTAATGTCGGCACCAGTGAACAGCAGACTAACAGAAGCAACAGCAAACTAAATATCCACAGTGTGCAACAGTAATAAAGATATTTAAGAAGATATTAAAGATATTTAAGAAGATATTAAAGATATTTAAGAAGATATTAAAGATATTTAAGAAGCTTGTTTTGTCCATCAACAAAATGCACTGCTTTTTTAAAAGAAAGTCTTTTTTATTATCGAATTTAAGCTGATTAAACAGTTCCAGTTCTTTACATTTAACTACACAAAATCTAAAATCTTATCTTTATAATATTTTCTGTGTGGTCGCTGTCATATCAACACCATATATCTCAATTTTTTTTAACCAACCCCGTTTTGGAGGTCACTCAATTCAGTCATGATTGTAAATATTTTTTTTTATTAATTAAAAAAATATATATTTTACTTTATTTTAAATTTAAATGTTATATTATACTTTATTTTGAATTAAAATATTTCATTTGATTATAGTAATAAAATTTTTGGGTTGAATTATATTCCGCCAGTAAAAAGGCCACCAGAAGTGATTCATAATTCATAGAAGATACATTGAACAAAGTTCAAATGTAAGTTAAGAGATGACGAGAGTGAAACAGTCCATCGAATAAAAATAACAAGCATGCTTACTGGTTCACTGGTGCTGATAACATCGACATGATGTTGAAATCTGATTTTGAAAGATGCTGATACATAAAAATGTTGGATTTTGATACTCAGCCCTAATAATTAGGATCTAACACATTTTGCAACAATACTGATTTTAAGTGGCCAAAAAACGTGACAATATCAGACGAGCCATGAGATTGTGAGTTTTAATCCCGGCGATGTCATGAACAAAACATTCGGCAGATTATTAGCGAAAATATTGTTTTCAGTATCAGCCGATATTATCGACCATATGATATATCGTACTGGCCTGACTAGTGATTGATTGCAATTGACAAGTTTACTCGTTTTTATTACAATTACAATAATTACAATTTTTACTACACTATACTTATACACTCTTAAATAACATGGTGCTTTAGTGGTTCTTTAATAAAGAAAATGGTTCTGTATAGAACCATGAACACTCAGAGAACCCTTTGCAGGGGTCTTTGCATCGTGAAAGCGTTTTCAGATCAATGAAAAATGTGCACAAATGTGATATATATGGTTCTTCTGTTGTTACAAGCTTGACACCGTAACAGTAGAAGAACCTTTTGGGTGCTATGTAGAACCATTGTCAAAAAGGTTCTGTGTAGAACCATCTACAGCACATTTTCTATCAATCTGAAGAACCATTTCATGAAAGGGCACCATCTTTTCCGAGAGTGTACTGCATTACTGTTCGTGTGATTCATATCTTTATGGGTGAACGAAGCCCTGTTTAGCACCTTCACCTCACACCTGCCTGAACGTGGGAGTTTCCAGAAAATTCCCCTGAGCTTCCTCTTCCGTGTGTCTCTGAGAGGAACGTCAAGAACAGAGCCGCTGAAAACAGCTTTTCCACGGACAGAGATCGCAATCGTTTGACTCGCGTGCTCACACTGATGGCATCTGCCGTCTGAGGTGGCAAAAATGTTGATGCTAAACTGGTTTGAGTCTTTGATAATGTGTAAGTGGCCTGTTTGTGACTGAAAACTAGCGCTAACTCACACAGCTGGTTTCACAAGGTCTGCAGACCAAATTAACACAGTAATTCAGTGCAGATTTACAGTTTCCCTCTCCATTAGCTATGAGGCTAATGTAGCTAATAAGTAATGAGGCTTACAGCCAGTTAGCATGATGCTAACTGCATGCCTAAGTCATCACACTCAAGCCTCAGAGTGTGGGGAGGTGTTCAGAATCTCTGATAGACTTGATTCTATGGTTTCTGACACTGTAAACATCACTAAAAACATCGCTAAAAACAGCAGCAGCATCTCGAGGCCTCAATTTAGTCCATGTTTATAGATAACAGTGAGTCATACAGAGTCAGAAACCACATCATCAAGACTATCAGAGAAACTGAACACCTACACACTCCAAATATACAACTTTGTTCTCAAAATATTACGATTTTATTCTTGAAATATTATGACTATTTTTTTAAATATTACGACTTTATTCTCAAAATATTACTTTTTTTAAAAATTATGACTTTTTTCTCAAAATATTAAAACTTTTTTTTTTATATATTACGACTTTATTCTCGAAATATTACGACTTTTTTAAATATTACGACTTTTTTCTCGAAATATTATGTCGTTGTCGAAGTCTATTATTTTTATTTTTTAATTAACAGTGGCCCTAAAACGCCGTTGTAGGATCCAGACGTCAGCTGAGTCTCTACGATTTCAGCTCAGTCTCTACAATTTCAGCTCAGCTGCCGGTTTGTAGCGGAATATTTCTCACCTCATATTCGTCCTCAGGTTAAAAGCACAAACAGGTCCAGTGAGTTCAGCTCTGTTTGTGTCGTGTGATCTGAGGAGTTCTGGGAGTTTGAGTTCTTATTCGTGCGTTATACTCTCTCTTTGCTTTGTCGTCTAGTGTGTCGGTGTGTCCTGCCCTCCTGCTGTATCTGATCAGTACTTCATTATGTTTAATCAGGGACTGCTGATGGAGTTTAATAAATCCGTGTGATGTCTGGAGGCGTCCAGGAGAAATCTGTGTTCTTCAGTCTGATTCATGAGATCAGCTACTGTTTACTGTGTTACTGTTTACTGTAATTATTCTAATAAAAGTCAGGAACTGTTCATACTGTCCTGTTTTGAATATATATATTTTATTATTTTAATGCGGATTTGTCTACAATTACACAAAATTGGCTGATTTTATTTTATTTCCCGACAAACCAGCCCTACAACAATGCGCTGCATTTAAAATAAGCTACAATATATCCAGTGTACAGTATTTCACAGTATATTCCATTTTCCTATGGGCAGGTCTGAGTTACACCATCAATGGAGATTCATATTTACATTAATTTCAGTCCAGGATTGGAAAAATTAATATCTGTATAGATTAATTGTGCGTAGTTGTTGTAAATGTTGTTTTTTGTGTTTGGGCCGTGTGGTGGACGAAGTGATGGCCCTGCTTTTGCTTCCTGGTTGCTGAACTCTCCTCAGATTATGATGCTGCCCTCTGGTGGTTGAAATGTATTTTTTTTTTTTTTTCTAATAGGTTTCAGACAGCTGACTGAAAATATTGATAAAGTTGCATATGAATTTAGATAAAACAGAATTTATCACAGTAATATAAATTTATTTCAAATATTGCAGAATTTACCACTGCAATACAAATTAAATAGAAATGAGTCATATATTACAGGATTTATCACAATAATAATGATTTATTTTAAATATCCTACAATATGCAATTCAATTTAAATATCACATAATTTATCATTAATCAGTTTACCAATACAAAGAAAATTACAGAATTTATCACTGCAATAAGCATTACATTTAAATATTTTGTCATTTATTACTAAAACAATATTTTAATTTAATATTTTTTAATAAAATAATATTTTAATTTAAATATCACAAAAAATTATCAATAAATTTTACTTAAATATTACAGTATTAATCTGAGTAAGTAGAATTTAATGTAAGTATTTAATGTTCTATACCTGACGATATCTTACTTTACACGTTTGAAAAGCTGACCTGTCCACTCGTCCACTTTAACCTCAGTGTTGTGTTCTGGGTGTTTGTGTGTTAGCAGCAGGGAGCTAAGACAGCGTCCGAGCCTCCGCTCGCTCCTCCGGTGTCCGAGGAGGAAGACGAGGAAGAAGAGGAGGAGGACGAAGATGAAGACGACGATGATGATGAGGTGCCGCCCATCATCGCTCCTCGACCGGAACACACCAAATCTGTAAGTGAAAAACAACCATTCCACCAACTGAGCTCAAAACAGAGTAACACATGATGAATCTTCGACTCTGGGGTCCACAAACCCACCAACACGTCCAGTCCAATGTGTCTGTATCTGTGTCTGTATCTTTGTGATGATCCAGCTCAGAAATCCAGTTCAAACACTTCCTGAATCTGTAGAGTCGCCCTTTCCATTCCATCTTATCACGAGATCATACGAGACTCACATCCGGAGTTATGAGCCTATGAAGAGGGGCTGAGATACACGTCATCTGCCTCTCACCGTGTGGAACTGGTGGATTGGTGTGTCCGTCTACATTCTGTGTGAAACTGACCAATGGACACTCAGGAAATCACTAAGGACTGACCATCACGCCGGAAACCCTTCATTCTTCATTCAGTCCACATCGGAGACTCATGTGAAACGGCGTGCAGAGAGTTTACAGCTGCTGAAGCTGCTGCAGCGGGTTTGGAATGTAGTGATGAAGATAACGGAGCATTTAGATATGAAACATATGAGGATCATGATATATGAAGAGCCTTTAAAGGAGGGTTTAAGAAGAGATGAACACATCAAGACAGAATGACCTCAGACCACTGAGGGTTAAAGTGATAGTCAGAACGTCTTTTAGTTTAACTAGTTTACTAACCCGCTCTGCAATAGCTAACAGGCTAAGTGGCTTCGTCAGGAACATCGAGAGTAAAACTTTACGTTGAAATATTTTCTGAAAAATTCCCTTAAAAACCCCAAATAAGGTAAAGTATCTGTTACATGTTTGTCTTACTGGTTCTGACGTCCTTGTTTATGTTGAGCTGCTGTGAGCAGGACTAAATCCGGTGTGGAGAAAAAATTTGCATTATTTTAATGATAGAAATTGAATAAAACAAAGGCTTTCCAGAAGAAAAAGGCATTATTTATGAAAAATCAGATACTGAGCTCTGCAGAAAACAAAAAATACTGTGATTCCGATGCAAATCTTAAAGAAAAAGACAAAACAAATGACTGAACGTTCCATTTTATCACTACCAAAACAATCATAACCCTAACCCAAACCGAATGTTTCAGCAGTGACTATTTCGGTAATGACAATTTTAGCTCATTTTGAGCTCAAAAACACTCCCTGCTGAAACAACCCATAGAAACCATTAAGTGTTGGTTCCTGATGGTTTTGTCATGTGTTTTGGCTTTTTTAATGGACTGATATCACACTGTAAAGGATCCTAATGGTTTACCAGGTGATCAGTGGCTGATTCTAAATGCATTTGATGGTTTCCTAATGGGATCTAAAGGAATCCTACAGGAAAGTAGTGGTCACTGTTGGAAACCATGAAACCAATTCTTATTAGAAAGCAAAACCATTAGGTGTTTTAATCCTAATGGTTTCAAATGGTCCTTTATCAGCAGGGATTAGTCAGTACATGACCAGCAAACACAGCTTTGAACAGCTGGACACATAAAATCTTCATATTTTTTTATTAAAACACTAAAAAGCTGTAAATCTGTGTTTCAGTAGTGACGATTCTTAATGTTCCACACTGATTTTCAGACTTTGGGACACATTTACTTCAAAACACCATGTGGCCATGAGGGACAGGGATGCAACCTCACTGCCTACCCTAAAAGACAGGGGCGTGGCTAAACGAAGACTCCGCCTACAGACTGAAACTCTGTGTTTTGATAGTCACATGAAAACATGGGACAGCATTTTTTTAAAAATTAAACTCATGATAAATCTAAACAAACAAAAAGATATCTAAAAAATAAAAAATAGTATTTTCTCAAGTGTAAATTTAGGGGTTAGAATTTAGGACAGACAGTCAATTAATGCCTTGAGTTCAAATATATCATAACATAATCAGTGTAAATATCTAAGATCTGAATACTTGATTTTTGATTAAAATTGTTTTACTGTAGGATCACAGTTTGAACTAATTCAGTAGAATGGACGATATATTGGGCAGCGACCCAGAAGGATAAGCGGCTCAGAAAATGTGTTTCTGGGCTGTATATGGTCATGGGCCTGCATGGAGATACATAACATCACATTAGCAGGTTTAAGTTATTTTGAGGTGGTCATCTCCGTGTGTACATTGAGTACATTACAGCGGCTCAGCCAATCAGATTGTAGCGCCGGAACAACCTGTTTATATAGTATTCTGTAAGTCATCGTACTCGTCCCAGCTGTACACCTGTTCTTTACTCTCTCCTTCCCCTCTCATCCTCAGATCTACACTCGCTCTGTAATCGAGCCGGCAGCTCCGCCTGCCCCAGTTAAAGAGGTCACGACCCCGCCGGAGTCCCAGGTGCAGCCGGAGGACACGACGTCCAGCACACTGTACCGGCACACTGACCGGCAGAGGAAGAAATCTAAGATGACCGACGAGGAGATACTCGAACGACTCAGTACGTGTGTGTGTGTGTGTGTGTGTTAGTTTATACCACAATACCTACATTTAGAGTCAGTTATTCATTCAGCCTAATGAGAAACTGTAGAACAGACTCAGTTTATATCACAATACCTACATTTAGAGTCAGTTATTCATTCAGCCTAATGAGAAACTGTAGAACAGACTCAGTTTATATCACAATACCTACATTTAGAGTCAGTTATTCATTCAGCCTAATGAGAAACTGTAGAACAGACTCAGTTTATATCACAATACCTACATTTAGAGTCAGTTATTCATTCAGCCTAATGAGAAACTGTAGAACAGACTCAGTTTATATCACAATACCTACATTTAGAGTCAGTTATTCATTCAGCCTAATGAGAAACTGTAGAACAGCCTCAGTTTATATCACAATACCTACATTTAGAGTCGGTTATTCATTCAGCCTAATGACTTATTAACTCAGTCGTGTTCTACAGTTCCTCATTAGGTTCAAATACAAGGAAGGTGTTTCTAATAAAGTGGCCAGTGAGTGGAGTGTTTGGAGTTCCTCACTCTCCCCTCATGAGAACACACACTTACACATAGCTGTGTGTGGAGTTCACTGAGACTGGGATTACTGTCCTACTTCTGCCAGGGAAACACACACACACACACACACACACACACACACATACACACACACACACACACTTCTCTGCATGAGCTATCCAAAAACATCAGTGCCGCTTTGCACTGTGGGTAAAAACTCTCAGCAGGGTGCCCACTGTCAGGGTGAATGGACACCTGCTTAAAACAGTGTGTGTGTGTGAGTGTGTGTGTGTGTGTGTGTGTGTGTGTGTGTGTGTGTGTGTGTGTGTGTGACACTTTTTCCTTTTTTTTTCAGGGAGCATCGTCAGTGTTGGCGATCCAAAGAAGAAATACACACGCTTCGAGAAAATAGGACAAGGGTGAGTCACACACTGCCAGTTCAGTTCAGTTTAATTCAGTTCAGTTCAATTCAGTTTAATTCAGTTCAGTTCAATTCAGTTTAATTCAGTTCAGTTTAGTTTTGTTTCAATTCATTTTAATTCAGTTAAGTTCAATGCAGTTCAGTCCAGTTTAAATCAGTTTAATTTAGTTCTAATCAATTCAGTTTTTTATTTAGTTAAATTCAGTTCATTTTAATTCAGTTCCGTTCAATTCAGTTGTTCGGTTTAATTAAATTCCATTCAGTTCAGTTTAATTCAGTTCAATGCAGTTCAGTCCAGTTCAGTTCATTTAAATTTTGTTCCATTTGGTTCAGTTTAGTTCAGTTTAATTCAGTTAAACTGAGCTTAATTCAGGTCGGTTCAGTGCAATCCAGGTCAGTTTAATTCAGTTCAGTTCAGTTTAATTCAGTTAAATTCAGTTCAGTTCAGTTTAATTCAGTTTACTTATCTTAAATTCAGTTCAATTAAGTTTAGATCACTTAAATTCAGGACAGTTGAAGTTAATTCACTTGACTTCAACTCTCTTTACTTGAGATTTTCAGATTGATGAATGTGAGAATGTGAAAATGGTTCTATGTAGCAACCTTGCAACAGTAGCAGAACTCTTTTTGGTGCTATATAGAACCATATACAACACGTTCTCCATTAATCTGAAGAACTGCTTCACTATGCAGTGAACCCTTAAATCATGCAAAGCGTTCTTTGAGCGTTCACGGTTCTATATAGAACCATTTTCTTTATTAAAGAACCCTTGAAGAACCATCTTTTTTAAGTGTGTATATATGAAATAGAACATATAGACTGCGGAGAGCTGCTCCATCTGTCCGGAGTCATTTTCCTCTCTGTCTTCTCTCTACCTTCCACTGAAGGGAGGATAAAAATAGAGAGGGAGAGAGAGAGAGAGAGAGAGAGAGAGATTTGAACGGTAGTGCAGGAAGAGAAGGAGGAAAGGAGGAGGTGAGAGGTGAAAAGAGGGAGAAATGAGGAAATGAAAACATGATCCAGACACAGCCAGAGGCAGAGAGAGAGAGAGAGAGAGAGAGGAAGCGAGAGAGACAGAAGGGAGAGAGAGAGAGAGAGAGAGGGAGAGAGAGAGGAAGGCAGAGAGAAGGGATAGAGAATAAAACAGCAAGTCTGGTTTGAGTTTAGCTGTGTTTTTGGGATCTAAAGCACAGCATTAATGCAGTAAAGACATTTGTTTGCATTCATACATTATTGCAGTAATAATAATAATAATAATAATAATGGGATGTATAATGATAGTCATGGGGGAATGAATACAGTCTTTAAATGGGCTTATCAATCAATATTTGTTTATTTACTAATAAGCAGAAAAAGTTCTGCCAACAAATCCTCATTTTCCCTCGAACCCTGATCGTAATACTGATGAGTACAGTACAGTACACAGTGCATATATACAGGACGTAAATGTAAATACAGGTTTGGTAGTAAAAACACGAAAGAGTTTTAAATGCTGCTGTGTAACCGTGTAAAGCAGAGCGCCCCCTGCAGGCAGACTGGGAGAATTCTCTGTAGACTCTGACGCTCAGTGATGCTCCTACTGCATTATTTATCACTGATGGAGCCGTAGGGCTGGATTTATAGTTGTGTGCTGCCCCCTAGTGGACATGGGTGGAGTAACACAGAAACGCTCTCTGCCATGAGCTTCTAATCAGTGATGGAATCTGGAGAAACGAAGCTACAGTTACAGAGTCAGTCTGTGTCCAGTCTGTTTTAAAGTGAGCTCTGATGTAATGACGATAGACGTTGTTGCTGAATAAACGGCAGAAATCAGAGTTTCCCAGAAGAGTGTTGGGTTGTTTTTCCGCTGTGTTGAGAACCGGAACCTTCATTTGGTTTAGTTTAATAACGTTTATTTGAGTTTTTGGTCCCCGTTTGAGAGTGGTACCAAATAATAATGGTACTGGAGGTTGTTTTCACTCGACGCTAGGGCTGCTCAATTATGACAAAAAATCATAATCACGATTATTTTGGTCAATATTGATATTGCAAATATTTAACACGACTACTCGTTGACTTTGGAAACGTCGTGCCTTTATTAAACTTCAAAAATTAGTCTTTTTAACAGTGGATTTCCTTTAACTTTTAAATATAATTCAACTGAAAAACAAAAAAAAAAGTGAAGGAAAGGGGTGCGCTGGGTTTATAACACAAGACGAAACGAGAACATTGTTGCAAAACGGAATAATCGTTTTATCTCAGTTATCTTGTTTTCATAATCATTGGAAGCCAAAATCGATTAATCGTCCTGCCGTACTTAACATTCGCAGGATGAATTAGCAAATTCTTTACTCTTCCAGGTGACGATAAAGTCTCCTACATCAGCAGTAAGAGCTCCAGAATGTAAACTAGGACAGTAAGTTGATGTGTTTATTGATATTTTTAAAGTGTTCACTAAGGTGGAGCTGGTTAAGAAGCTAACATGCTGATGCTGTTAGAGAAACACTGAAGCTTTGTTTGATTCTGTAGATGATTCTGTGTGAATGTAGACATTTGTGTGTGTATAGATGCAGAACAGTGCAGTGTATCACTTCGTATTGGCCAGTAAGTTAAGCTGTCAAGCAAAGTAGCTAAATAAACGCTTTGGAGTGACATTAAAAGACAATTAAAATTAAAAGGATAATTAAATCTTTGCTCTCAGTCATTATAAGCTGCCTTGTAAGCTGGAACGTGACCCTTTTACCCTTTTACCCCTTTTTTTACCCTTTTTTTTTTCTTTTTTATTCAGGGCGTCTGGGACAGTTTACACAGCCATCGACATCGCCACCGGACAGGAGGTAAACCCCCTTAAAGAAAAATATCATATCATGTTATATTAAATTAATTAATACTGATAAATGTATAATACCTTTTCTCTCTTTCTCAGGTGGCTATAAAGCAGATGAATCTGCAGCAGCAGCCGAAGAAAGAGCTGATCATTAACGAGATTTTGGTGATGAGGGAAAACAAAAACCCCAACATCGTAAATTACCTGGACAGGTAAACATCTTTAACACTAACACAAACCACAGTATTGTTAACGACCTGGACAGGTAAACACCTTTTAACACTAACACAAACCACAGTATTGTTAACGACCTGGACAGGTAAACATCTTTAACACTAACACAAACCACAGTATTGTTAACGACCTGGACAGGTAAACACCTTTTAACACTAACACAAACCACAGTATTGTTAACGACCTGGACAGGTAAACACCTTTAACACTAACACAAACCACAGTATTGTTAACGACCTGGACAGGTAAACACCTTTTAACACTAACACAAACCACAGTATTGTTAACGACCTGGACAGGTAAACATCTTTAACACTAACACAAACCCTGTCATTGTTAACGACCTGGACAGGTAAACACCTTTAACACTAACGCAAACCACAGTATTGTTAACGACCTGGACAGGTAAACATCTTTAACACTAACACAAACCACAGTATTGTTAACGACCTGGACAGGTAAACACCTTTTAACACTAACACAAACCCTGACATTGTTAACTACCTGGACAGGTAAACACCTTTAACACTAACACGACCCCCAACATTGTTAACTACCTGGACAGGTAAACACCTTTAACACTAACACAAACCCCGACATTGTTAACTACCTGGACAGGTAAACACCTTTAACACTAACACAAACCCCGACATTGTTAACTACCTGGACAGGTAAACACCTTTAACACTAACACAAACCCCGTCATTGTTAACGACCTGGACAGGTAAACACCTTTAACACTAACACAAACCACAGTATTGTTAACGACCTGGACAGGTAAACACCTTCAACGCTAACACAAACCCCGACATTGTTAACTACCTGGACAGGTAAACACCTTTAACACTAACACAAACCACAGTATTGTTAACGACCTGGACAGGTAAACACCTTTAACGCTAACACAAACCCTGACATTGTTAACTACCTGGACAGGTAAACACCTTTAACACTAACACAACCCCCAACATTGTTAACTACCTGGACAGGTAAACACCTTTAACACTAACACAAACCCCGACATTGTTAACTACCTGGACAGGTAAACACCTTTAACAATAATGCAAACCTCATCATCGTTAAGTACCTGGACAGGTAAACACCTTTGGCTGCAACACAAACTCTGACATTGTTAACGACCTGGACAGGTAAACACGTTTAATGCTAACACAAACCACAGGATCGTTAAGTACCCGGACAGGTGCTAATAAATAATAACGACAACATAACATTCATATATGTGTGTATACATGTTACACAAAATGTGTCAAAGCAGTAAATGTATACATGTTACTCTAATTAATAATAATACAAATGAGAATCTCTCTCGCTCTCTCTCTCTCCCTCCCTCTCTCTCTCTCTCTCTCTCTCTCTCTCTCTCCCTCCCTCCCTCTCTCTCTCTCTCTCTCTCTCTCTCTCTCTCTCTCGCTCTCTCTCTCTCTCTCTCCCTCCCTCTCTCTCTCTCTCTCTCTCTCTCTCTCGCTCTCTCTCTCTCTCTCTCAGTTATCTGGTAGGTGATGAGCTGTGGGTGGTGATGGAGTATTTAGCTGGTGGTTCTCTCACTGATGTTGTAACAGAAACTTGTATGGACGAGGGACAGATCGCTGCAGTGTGCAGAGAGGTAACACACAAACACGTATAATTACTATGAATCATTAATGAACTGTTAAGCTCCACCCACAAATGTGTTCTCTCATAGCTACTTTTGTGAGGTTTGACAAGCATCAGAGAATAATGAGAAACTGTAGAACAGACTCAGTTTATATCACAATACCTACATTTAGAGTCAGTTATTCATTCAGCCTAATGAGAAACTGTAGAACAGACTCAGTTTATATCACAATACCTACATTTAGAGTCAGTTATTCATTCAGCCTAATGAGAAACTGTAGAACAGACTCAGTTTATATCACAATACCTACATTTAGAGTCAGTTATTCATTCAGCCTAATGAGAAACTGTAGAACAGACTCAGTTTATATCACAATACCTATATTTAGAGTTATGAATTGTGCGCTACAGTGTGTCGTGCTCTACAGTTTCTCATTAGGCTGTATGAGATTTTTACCAGCGTTCTGTATATAAAGAACACATTAGTGGGCGGGGCTTGGTAGAGTGTTTAAAGTGAGGGTCCACATTGAGACCCTGATGGTCTCCAGGTCTGATAACCCCAGGCTGAGTGAAGTGTGTGTGTGCTGTCAGTGTTTGCAGGCTCTGGACTTCCTTCACTCCAATCAGGTGATTCACAGAGACATCAAGAGTGACAACATCCTGCTGGGGATGGACGGCTCTGTCAAACTGAGTGAGACACACACACACACACACACTCTCTCTCACACACACACACACACACACACACACACACACTCTCTCTCACACACACACACACACACTCTTAAACACACACACACGCACACACACTCTC
The DNA here is from genome assembly GCF_904425465.1 of Colossoma macropomum. Taxonomy (NCBI): domain Eukaryota; kingdom Metazoa; phylum Chordata; class Actinopteri; order Characiformes; family Serrasalmidae; genus Colossoma; species Colossoma macropomum. Next base: position 29,079,781 of record NW_023494794.1, read on the forward strand.
TCTCTCTCACACATACACACACAGACACACACACACTCTCACACACACAGACACACACACACACATGTTTCTCTCTCTCACACACACACACACTGTCTCACACACACACACACACACGTTTCTCTCTCTCACACACACACACTGTCTCTCTCTCACATCAACACACACACACAGTCTCACACACACACACACACTCTCACACACACACACACATACACACGTTGCTCCCTCACACACACACACACACACTCTGTCTCTCTCTCACACACAAACACACACACACACACACACTGTCTCACACACACACACACACACACACACACACACACACACGTTGCTCCCTCACACACACACACAATGTTTCTCTCACACACAAACACACACACACACACACACTGTCTCACACACACACACACTCTCACACACACACACACATACACACGTTGCTCCCTCACACACACACACACACACTCTGTCTCTCTCTCACACACAAACACACACACACACACACACTGTCTCACACACACACACACACACACACACACACACACGTTGCTCCCTCACACACACACACAATGTTTCTCTCACACACACACACACAGTCTCTCTCTCTCACACACAAACACAAACACACACACACACACACACACACACACACACACAATGTTTCTCTCTCACACACACACATTCTCTCTCTCATGCACACACACACGGAACTGAATCATGAACACACTCAGTCTGATTCATATGTCTTTATAATGACTTTCATTGGTCTGATTAACTCTTTATTCTCTTTCTTTACTCTCTCTTTCTCTGTTCTCTCTAACCCTTTCTCTCTTTCTCTTTCTTTAATCTCTCTCTCTCTTTCTTTACTCTCTCTCCCCCTTCCTTTTCTTCTCTTTCTTTTTACTCCCCCTCTTTCTGTGTTTCTCTCTCATTTTCTTTTTTACTCTTTTATTTTATCCTCTTGCTCCCATTACTCCCTTTTTCTCTCTCTTCCTTTTTCTCTTTTTCTCTTTTTATTCTCTCTCTCTCTCGCTCTCTCTCTGTCTCTGTCTCTCTCCCTCTATAGCGGATTTCGGGTTCTGTGCTCAGATCACTCCGGAGCAGAATAAGCGCAGCACTATGGTGGGCACTCCGTACTGGATGGCTCCGGAGGTCGTAACTCGGAAGGCGTACGGCCCTAAAGTGGACATCTGGTCTCTGGGCATCATGGCCATCGAGATGGTGGAGGGGGAGCCGCCGTATCTCAACGAAAACCCACTCAGGGTACGAACACAACACACCCTCGCCGCTCCTACATACTCCTACATACTGGGGACCCTCGCTGTGATCACAATCATACTGTTGTGTATTCAAGAATCAAAAAGAAATAAATAAATAAATTTATTGGCAACAGTAAATAAAATAATACGTTTCTCGACCGCAAATGAAGGAGCCTTCGAAATGGGACAGCCTAGTCGCGCTGCTGTGACGCAGTCGGCCTTCAGATGCAGCCTCTGAAGGACGCAGCTCCTGAATTGGGACACAGCTATTGTGTATGTGTGTGAAAGGTCTCACTGTCAGGACAGACCAGGTGGAGTTTCTTTTTCAGCCTCTTTGCTTCAGTGAACTGAAATGGAGCCAGCAAGAATTCCACCTTTACTTCACAGGACAAAAATGCAGAGATAACACACACACACACACACACACACACACACACACACACACACACACACACACACACTCCACAAACAAATTAAACTTGCTTTGTGGGAAAGTTTTTCCTGCTTTCCTGATCGATCGGTCCTTGAGTTCAGGCCGTGTGTGATTGGTGTGTTTCATTACAGCGTGACAGGCAGATGTTCATCAGTCCACTCCTTATTTAGCTCAGTTTTAATGCAGATCCTTTATGGAAAAATATATATGTACATGTATTTTTATATATTTAAATTTCAAACACACTGCAGTCGATGCTGAAATACATTCTGAACACTAAAATGTAAGTCAGAACATATTGCCATATTAACCAAATATATTTTAAAATGCATTTATTTTAAAATGTATTAGTAAATATTTCACATAAACACATTTACATACATTTATTTTTGTCTATCAAACACATTTGAAAATGTATGAAAACAGCCAAAATGCTATCTAATGCAGTTTACTGTCTGATACCTTTTGAAATGAATTTGTATTCCAGTATAATTTTAAATGTGATCAAATCAACCTTTAACATGACAAAAGCGAGTGTTGTATGTATTGATACTCAAAAATGCAGTTATGATTTGATATTGTGTTTATTTGAAATACACTGTGTGTGACAGTCTTACCGCAGATGTACATGGATAATAACAGATATGAATAAATGCATTTAAAAAATATATTTAACAAACACATTTATTGGCCATTTTCATGAGATATCAAATGAGTGGGGCTGTGCCGATTCTGACAGTGAGACCAAAACTGTGATACAGACCTTCACGTTCTCGTGTTACGGTTATTATTGTATTTAAAGATAGGGGGAGCTGTACACCGTGTTCTTTAGTGATCTAAATTGTTGGTGATTTAAAAAACAGACATTTTTTTAGTTTTTTCTTATTCACCCCCAACACCCCACTCAAAAAAACAAAAACGAAGGTGTGAACTGAACTTTGGCAAAAATCTAGGACTGAACTCTCTGCCCCACAAGATTTCCCTGACCAGATCTGTTTAAAGTGTGGACAAATAAAACACAATAATCAGAATTATTTCTAAATGATTATAAGAAGATTTAGTTAAATATGCACTCATTTTCTCATTTTATAAAAAAAATCAGGAGTGTTGAAATGTAAACATAGAAAATAATAAAAATTTGATGCACTGTTTTGAATATTTTTCACTGCAGTTGAAAAAGTTCCATTTATATATTCTGTGTATTTTTAAAAATAACTGAATAAATACTAGGAGTTTAAAAATGCGTTGATTCGCTGTGATGCTTCGATCTAAAGGTGGTGATTCAGCTTTGTTGAGTGTGGAACCGTGCAGTCCAGAGCTTCCCAAACTTTTCTAACTAGTGGCCCACACGACTGACCACAGAAGCCTCCACAGCCCAAAATTTTACTGACCAGATCGTTTAAAGTACAGACAAATAAAACACAATAATCAGTGTAACCTGTCAGTTTTGCTTGATTTTAAGTTACAACACAAAAGAAACACTAATAAATAACCGAACATTTTCCAGCTCACCTAACGATGTTGTTTGGCAGCAACCGAGTGCTGGATGACCTGCTGACGAAATGAAAGGTGTGTCAGTTCGAGAGGATTAGATGTGTATTCGTTTGGCCTCAATCTGACGCCATAATTTGTTTGGCTTTAAAGCTTTATTTGAAGAGAAGACTTTGGGCCAAACAGCACAGAGCGGCAGCCACTCGATCTCTGTTCTCGGACGTGTGAAACCCCAAGGCTGTTACACACAGAACTCATTCAGTAAATTCATCCGATCACACTGATATTTTGCACACCAAACGGCCAAAAATGCAGCATTATTTTATTGTGTATTACTTATTTGCAAACTTTTGCCAGTGACAAGATTCATTTGTCGTTTCCCACAGATGTTGTTAGCATCTTCAAAAGAAAAGAAAAAAACTTTTAAAAGTTTTTTAAAAAAAGGCTGCAGCCCAACCAGCCCACAGGTTGAAAACCACAGGATCTTCCTGTTGGACCTTCCAGCTTTGGAATTTTAGGAATCAATTTGGAATATTTGGAATTCTACAGTCAGTTGGAACTTTAAATTTCTAAATGTTAGAATCATTTGGGACATTAAGTTTGCAACATTAGAATCAGTTAAAATCTCTGACATTTGGATATTAAGATCAACCAGAAACCAACTTCAGTTTTCGAATGTTAGAGTCTAATGAAGCATTTAGCTTTGAATCAGTTTTAGAATCAATTTCCAATTTTGAAATATTTAAATTATTTATAAATGATTATAATAATATTTAGTAAAGTATGCACTCATTTTATAAATAAAATTCATGCATTTTGAAATGTGAAAATTTCATTTTCTCAGTTTAAAGGGTTCCATTTGTGTATTCAGTGTATTTTTAAAATAATTCTGAATTGTGCTGAAATAATTTGATTAAATCGTGTGGAAATCTGAGATTTTATGAAGTAAAGAACTGTAAATAAATGAAATCAAGCTTTACAGAGTCATCAGCAGAGTTAATAGTTCCCGTGTGGTACTGAGTGCGTTCCTCTTTCTGTCCACCGTTAGGCGCTGTACCTGATTGCCACCAACGGCACTCCAGAACTGCAGAACCCTGAGCGTTTATCCTCCGTCTTCAGAGACTTCCTCAACCGTTGCCTGGAGATGGACGTGGACCGTCGGGGGTCCGCTAAAGAGCTGCTGCAGGTACAGCAACGGTCACATTCACCTATACCTGCAGCACCTGCACTTCACGGCTACGAGAGTAACTGACGCATGTTCAGTCCATCGTCACTCCAAGAATCATTAGCTCGATAAGTCAGCTCACCAGTTTTCTCCACAAACATAGCTACCTGTGTTGGTTGGCCACCTGTCTCTAACATCAACAAGTTGTTTAATCGTCCAGTTTTCACTACAAACATGAGCTACTTATATTAACGAGCCATTATCTGGTTACATTAGCTAGCCTGTTTTCTCCACAAACATTAGCGAAGTTTGCCAGCCAGTTTTCTTTGTAAATATTAGCTGCCCTGATAGCAAGAGCATAGTGGACCACTGTCGGCCCACTGACGGCAAAGCTGGTGGTCCACTGGTGTTTTGCTCAACGTTTTCCTAGCAGCCCACCGGCGGTTAAGCAGAGTATTAGACTAAGTTCCACATATCTTCACTAATTTTTCATCCTCAGTTCAATTTACTGATTTTTCCTTCCTTTTTTTAACTTATACTTTGTAAATTAGTTTAGTATCATTTCATATCAGGCCTAGTCATTATTTTTTTTCTCCCAGTTGTTTGTAATATTTGTCTTTTATTTTGTTGATTTTCTAAAATAAAAGTCTGTGAGCATTTAAAATCTGTTTGAGGAGATTAAAAACTAGGTAGAGTTTGTATGCAGGACAGTAATCTGGGTGGTCCGAGGGAGGCAGCAGTGGTCATTGGGGTGCCGACCTTATCAAGCCAGCGGGCCGATATATGCTGGCTGTCTGGGTGGCTATGTTAGCTGGCCAGTTTTCTCTACCAACATTAGCTAGCGAAGTTTGGTAGCCAGTTTTCTTTGTAAATATTAGCTGGCTTTGTTACATTTTCTCTATAACCATTAGCTAGTTAGTTAGCTAGCTAGTTTTCTCGAATTAGAATGAATGGGAATCTTTAACTTTGGGCTGTTTGAATCAGTTTAAACATTCAGTTTTTGAATGTTAGAATCAACTGGAACATTTTCAAAAGCAACAAAGAAAATCGTAAATTTAAAAGTTGATTTTTTTTTTCTGTGTTTTTATTTCCTCAGCATTCGTTCCTGAAGCTGGCCAAACCTCTGTCCAGTCTGACACCACTGATTGTAGCCGCCAAGGAAGCCATCAAGAACAGCAGCCGCTAGAGGGGCCGTCACGCACACACACACACACACACACACAAACACACACAAACACACACAAACACACACACACACACACACACACACACACACAAACACACCTGAAAACATGGGTGAAGCAGGATTACACAGCCACATTAAATCTACGGTTCACTCGCGCTGGATGAAAGACAGCTACATTTGGGAAAACTGCTGCCCCCCCTCAGCGCTCGGCCCCCCAAACTCTCTCCAGGGTTATCCACAGTGTGTGTGTGTGTCTACAGTGAGCCCACCTCTCCAGTGTCTGAAAGAGGGATGAAAACAAAGACTGCAGAACGGAGGAGTGTGGATTACAGTGGCGGTGTTAAAAGCGCTGTGAAGTGTCTGGCCTGTTGGACTTAAATCTAATTTAAGATAATCTGATCTAATCTGAACTGCAGCGTTGGATTATTGGCACTTTGGATTTCGGCTGAAACCCACAGTCTCTGGATCTCTTCAGTACAACTGCATGACCCTCTAGACTCCGCCTACCTACAGCAATCAGCTCCATATTCACTGTGTGTGAGCGCGAGTGTGTTTGTGTGAGAGGGTCTGATGGAAAACGTAACAGTTACATGACGACAGCCCTGTTTTAGCTGGATTAGTATCTAAAGTACACACTTTCTTTAAAGGTTCTGTAGGAAAGACAGTGGTTCTTTTTAGAACCATGACTTCCATGAAGAACCATTTCATGCTTAGATGTTTCTTTGCATGGTGAAATGCTTCTTCAGATTGGTGGAGAATGTGTTGTATATGGTTCTGCACCTTTTTGAAAATGATTCTATGTAGCACCAAAAAGGGTTCTTCTATTGTTATGATGTCGAGCTTTTAACATTAGAACCCAGAGAGCAAGCATATATCAGGCCGCTGGTTTGATAAGGTCGGCACCCCACCGCCTGTTTGCCACTGCTGGTCCACCCTCGGACCACCCAGATTAATGTCCTGCATACAAACTCTAACTAGTTTTTAATCTCCTCAAACAGATTTTAAATGCACAGAGACTTTTATTTTAGAAAATAAACAAATTTTACAAACAACCGAGAAAAAAAATAATGACTAGGCCTGATATAAAATGATTCTATAGAAAATGTTGCTGACTCTCTGCTGGATTAACATTATTTACTAATCTAATTTACAAAGAGTAACTAAAGAAATGAAGAAAGGAAAAATCAGTAAATTGTACTTTGAGTGAAATTGAGTGATGATAAGAGGAATTTTGTCTATTACTTCGCTTAATCACCAGTGGACCGTCCGGAAAACGCTGAGCAAAACGCCAGTGGACCGCCAGCTTTGCCATTAGCGGGCTGACAGTGGACCACTGTCTTCTTGCTATCAGGCCTTTTTTGTGCTGACCAAGTGCAGAGAACCATTTAAGCACGAAATGGTTCTAAATAGAACCATTACCTTTACTAAAGAACCCTTGAAGAGCCGTCTTTTTTGTGTTCCTCTGAGCAGCAGAGCGAGAGAGAGATGGAAAACACAAAAGTTACATGACCGAAGTCCCTATTGAAGCTGGTCAGCTTGTGTGATGTAATGTGTGGAATTTGATTGGCTGAACGGTTCGGGATAAAGTATCTGAGAAATTTCTCCACATTCCCACAGGTAGCCCAGACTAAAAGGTTGTAGCCCAGATGCTCAATAACAATAACAACACACAGTGTCTGTTAACGGGTTTTGTTTTGCCGTTAGCATGAGGTCAGTTGGAACACGACTTACAGATCATTTACTCCAGAATTCCTCCATTTAAAAACCTGAAAAACAACATAGACTAGTGTACATGCCAAGCTGATCTAAGCTGGTTTATTCTGATTTCATCTGGTCTAGTGCTGGTTTAGCTGGTTACCTAGCCTGGCCATACTGGTTGACCAGCATACCAGCACTTTTACTTTTAATGTAAGTCAGTGGAACCAGACGTTTTTTTCCAGGTCATTTCGGGCCGTTTCTTTTGGCCACTTCATCACAAAATTTACACATAACGTAAAGAGCAACAGGCATTTTCAGATTATGTCAAAAACTGGAAAACGACAAAAATGGAGACACAAGGTTTTGTTCCGACAGCAATGGTGGTTTTGCTGGTTTATGCTAGTTTTCCCCAGCAGGGAGGCTAGTCTTTAATATACTGTGTGTCTTACCTGCTGTACTGATATAAATAGCCTAATCAGGCAAGCTAAAGTAGTTAGCTAATGTCTGAAGAGGAAATTGTCTAGCTAACATAGCTACAGTTTGTTGAGATAAGTGGTTTGCCATCATAGCTACTGTTTGTAGTAATGAATGGAAAGCTAAGGTAGCTAGCTAATGTTTGCAGAGGAAGTTAATGGGCCAGCAAACAGCTAATGATTCAAGTACTGCTCGATGTGCACAAGCTAACATCAGTAACTCCTGTAACTTTGAAAACAATGAAAGGAAACCTGCAGTAACACTGAAATCGAGTATTCTTCAGCATTTACAGCAGAAATAGGAAGTACAGTGTGGTAACACTGTGGCTCCATCAGCTGTGTAGGACTGTAGTGAGTACATCTATGGGAAAAGCTAATCCAGCTCTGACAGGACTAAAGCTAACATCACTGCTGTAATACAAACTAATACAATCTCAGCTCAGAGTACACTCCTCTGTGTGTGTGTGTGTGTGTGTGTGTGTGTGTGTGTGTGTGTTCGTTGTGCATGAGGGAACAGATTCACAGACCAGCCCTGAGGCTTCTTCTGTGGAAAATCTGGACAAACCTCCGTCCAGGTCGGCAGCGGACACTCGGCTAATTCTGCTCTTCTGCATATTCCACTCATTCGGCTATTCTACTATGCATTCCAACAGCTGATGCAAACTAGCCGGTCAAACGAAGCCATGGACGTCAGCATCAACTGACCACCGCTACAGACAATATGGGCATTACATGGCTAAAAGCATGCATCTGCAGTCCTCTCTGTGGATCTACAGTCGTCTCCTGATTCTCCTCCTGTACCTGTTTTTTTTCCTTCTGTATTTGCATACACACACGTTTTTAAAGGGGTGCTAACACTTATGCCTTTCCTCCATCCTCCGTCCGATGCGTTCAGACATTCTAGTTTTTCACGTTTTTCACATCCTGTCCTGGTGCTCGGAGAATTTATTTTGGGTAGCGTTTGTGGAGAGAGAAAGTGGGGAATTATGGGAGATGTAGTCCCTCTGGAAATGTTAGAAAGGCTAGCTTTATGTGGTGAAATGTCAATGTTAAAGCTCTGCAGTTAAACCAAGCCACACATTCGGTTCTTTCGCTAGATTAGCTAGATTAGCCAGTATTTTTTCAAATATCGTATCATTTTAGCTAAAAACAACCAACTGCATCTCAATCTAAACTCCAAACGTTCTGGCTGGGTATATTGCTGCCTTCAGGTTGTCTAAGTAGCATATATACGAGATAAACACACTGAGCGGGTCCAAGCACGCATTAGCCCAATTAGGCCTAATAGGCAACCATGGTAAAAAGTACAGTGTGCCAAGCAAATTTAAGCCAAAACACCAGACAAGGAGTGAAATTTCTGACATAACATGTAATTACAAGGTTGTTCAGGTCAGTGAACTGAATCCAATGGCACCACTTCTTTATCTGTAGACTTCATAATAACATTGTAATAGCATTTTTAATGATTTTTAGTGTTTTTGAGTGCTGAAGCTCCCCCTAAAGGCCAATCTGGACCAAAATTTGTGGACCCCATCCGAGTCTCAACATATACAAATATTTCAAATTTTGAGATAATAGGACCAAAGACTGAGGAGTTATAACAAGTCAAGCTGTCAGTGCCGTGGCTGCAGTGATTAACTGATAGAGCAACACCATGTTCAGACTCTTCTGAATTTTTTGATACCAGATAAATGAGGATTGAGCAAAAAAAACCTAGGACTAGTTTGCAAAAGCATGTTTCGCATATTATGCAAATTTGCAAAAAATCTAAGTGGGCGGAGCTAAATGGTCCAAATTGCAAAGTTATTTGTTTTGACCCAAGGAATCAGGAAAAAGAATTTTGTCTCTAACAAATTTGGTTTAGGAGTTATGAGGCAAAACGTGTTTTGCTGCGCTATAGTTCCCCCGATGGCCAATCGGGGTAATTTTTGTTGCCTGGCTAGATGCACACAAACTACACCTATCCACCAAGTTCTCTAGGAGGTGTCTCTAGGGCTTACGGCCTCTTCTCCACAACATGTTTTTCAGGAAAAAAAGGATAATAATAATAATAATAAGAAGAAAGATCTGAGCAATTCCAATAAAGTAAAACATTAGTGCTGGTGTGTTTATCTTGTATCCAACCAAAACCACTTGAACACAAATCAAGTCATATGTACAAGTTGTATATAACTTCCGAGGAGGACTTGAAGGAAGCATATGTCTGGATGTGGACCTGTAGGTCATGCCATCTGCATTTTGATTGGCTGTTTCATGAGATTTCTTTGCAACCCTTCTGGCTCATTCAAGTTTGGTGAGAGTTTCGCCACATAAAGCTAGCGTTAGCGTTAAAAGACCTCCCGTGGTGACCGACAGAGTTATGAATTATTCAAATTAGTGAAAAGTTGAAACCCTGAGGACTCTGGGCTGCGAGCTGTGGAGCGGATACTTTGTGATTATGTGTGTGTATGAAGTTCACTCAGCCTGTGGATTTCTCCAAGCGTTTAAAGGTTCTCGCGTGGTCGGAGTACGGTTGTTTATTGGTTCTTATCTTCGGTACACAGGCGTATGTAGGTGTGTGTGTGTGTGTGTGTGTGTGTAGACTAGGGAGTTACCTCAACCTGCTCTGTACGCCAGTTATTCTCCAGAATTCACTGTGAAACTTCAGGAAACTTCTCCTCCACCTTAGACTCAAAAATAACATAGACGTCACTCCGCATGAACAGGCCGAGTAGTTACACCATAGATATCGTTAGATTAGATAGACGTCACTTCTACAGATGTGGACGGGGTTTTTACGCACGGCAACGTGGGACTGATACATAACATTAAAGCGACAGGTTGGGGGAAAAGCTGATTGATGTTCTAAGTAATGTTTGGTGTCTAAAGTTGGTTTAGTTTAGCACTGGAGCTATGAGGCTAATGTAGCTAACACAGAGGGGTGGTCAGGGATGGTCAGTGCCATCCTCTTGTGACAGTTGACCACATTGGCATGATTAAAAGGTTCTTGGCATGTTGAAATGTTCTTCAGATTGATGGAGAATTTGCTGTAGAGGGTTCTATATAGCACCAAAAAAGGCTTCTCCTATTGTTGCAAGCCTGACATTGTAACAGTAACAGAACCCTTTTTGGTGCTATATAGAACCCTTTTCAAAAAGGTTCTACATAGAACCATTTACACATCAATCCGAAGAATATATCACGATGCAAAGACCCATTTAAGCATGAAAGGGTTCTTGGAGTGTTCATGGTTCTATATAGAACCATTGTCTTTCCTAAAGAACCCTTGCAGAACTGTCTTTTTTAAGAGTGTAGCTTATTTCACCTCTAGTTAGCTGAAACCAAACCTGATAAATTCACTGAATGATGCTGAAAATTTTATTCCTTTAAATTTATACGTATATAGTTAAAATAAAGACTGAGTTTATGTGTATCAGCACTTTCTGCCTCACATTCTATATGGAATCTGCCTTAAAGGGACCATAGCAGGAAAACTCACTATTTACTCACAATTACTTTAATTATGTAAACATTGCAAAAATTTCACAACACTCAGTTACACCATACGGTCCATATATGGAAACTAAGCTGCAAAAAAAGCCCATTATGAATTTGTTATTTTTCTGATTTCACATATATCCACTTGTTCAAACTTGCAGTTTAGCCCCGCCCATTCACACTGAAGTCATAAGGAGTGTTTCTGCCTACTAAGGACTGCACAGCCAGTCAGAACATAGCATTTGCATATATCAGTCTTAAAGGCACAGTAACACAAACAGCCTGTTTTAGGCCCGAAACATACTTCATGCAAGGACGCGAATGCAGACACTTAAAGCTGTGCAGGGGTTTTGCGCTTAGTTGCGTTTAAAAATGTGTCACGGTGCATTTATTAACACGACACAAGCGCGAGCTGCAATCTGAGCGTTACAGCAGGGGGGCGCTATAACGACAGCCAACCCTGTCCAAGCTGTCTTGTTCCGCCAGTGTGTTTTCTTAACTGGCATAGCAGACGAGCAGTTGAGTCTCAGGCAAAGACGACTTACATAAACATAAAAAATATCATACATTGCATTTTCATTACAACAGAAGAGGTAAAGCAGCTCACTGCTCTCTACTGAACATGTTTAGCTGTTGAGGCTGTTGGAATAACAGATCTTCTCTGATTTGTCCTCTAGCGCCCCCTTCAGTACTGAGTGTTTTAACCGCCACAGCAGAGTTTGTACAGAAGGACCAAGCGTTTGCAGCGCATTGGCTGACTGCTGTCATTTGCATTCATGTCCTTGCTTGAAGTACGTTTCGGGCCTAATTCTGGGGGATAAAAATGATTGAGGCTGTTTTTGGTGAATAAAATGACACAAATGAGTTTCCATTGCCTGTTAGCTACATTAGCCTTGTAGCTCCGGGGCTAAAACTAAGGAAGCAAACCTCAGACACCAAACACGCCTTGGCTAAAAGTCAGATACGTCACCAAACCGTCGCATAAAACATCATAGTTTGTTCATCTGCGGTAAACTGGTACGTGTATATGTAGAACTATTTAAACTTTCTGTTTTTGTATGAATTTAAAAAAAGAAAAAGAAAAAAACTCGAACTATGACGACGATATTCAGGCTACTCTTTGATATGTATTTGTAAATGTTTTTGCATTGACACTGAACGAAGGAGACGGACGTTCGGACGGCACGACCTGCTACTGGAAAGTCCCTCAGTCGAGGAGAGAACTCAGGGGCCACACACACACACACACACACACACACACACACTCACGTGCTGTGGCTCTGTTCGGACCTGTGGACGTTCTGCGGCGGTCTGAGCCCTGCGTGGACTACGAGCACAAACCGGCGAAGAAAAAGAGAATAAAACGGACGTTGGTGACGTAAACGACGCCTTGTACATTGTACGCCCCCCCCTCACCTTTTCTTCTGAATGTCCGACCCTGTACACGTGCTGTGACTCTTCGGTGTGTAATAACGAGAACGGAACAAAAGACTTAAAAAAAAACTGTTTCTTTATAAATTATTATTCCAATTCTGACGTTTGTAAACTGCAAAGGAGACGCCCTTCCCCCACCCCCACCACCCCCCCACAACCAAACCTGCTCTTTCAGGCCTGAACAGGCAGGAAAAAAGCGAGAGAGTGAAAAAAATCAGAGTGAAAGGGGGAATATTCCTTGGATAAGCTATTTTAAATTGTGGTTGAAGCAATAGACTTTTTGAATTCTAAATTGTGCATGGTTGTGTCTTGAGTGTTAAAATATTTAAAAAAAAGAAAAAATATGCAGTTTGGGAACTCGACTGAATTAAAAAAAAAATAAAAAAAAGAGAAAAAAAATATAACGTCCTCGAGATGATGTGTGCTTTCAGTTTGCTGCTTAATGTGGGGAAAAAAAATCAGTTTCTATAAACACCAGGGGCCGTATTACAGAAAATCATGGCAACTTCAGTTGAAGAATCCAAACCCTAACTGTACCAGGGGAACCAGCCTGATGTCTGGAGAAGTGAAGTTTATTCGTTTGCGCGCACGTACCGGACACCTAGCCAGCAATGGGCTGATGCAGCTTTATAGCCGGACTGATGCCAAGATTAGGCTCAGCCTGTACATGACAAGTGACAGGTGTGACAGACATGACCATGTAGGGATAAACAAGAATAGGCAGAAGAGAATGTTCTAAATACAGTCTCAGTACAGACTCACACAGTACTGAATACAGTGACATACACTAAACACATTACAGAGCAGTGCATTTCTACATTCCCCCCTCACAGTGAAATCAATATATCCTTTCCTCTTACAGAGAATTGTGGCCGGTATTTCCCCCTTTCTACACGTCCTAAAGACAGGTCTCTTTCCCTTCAGTTCGCATAAAGGCAAACTGGGGAAATTAAGTGTTTCCAGGATCATAAGGAACGTCTACGCTGGTGTAGCTTAGTCATTAAGCAGTTAGAGTCATTTTGAGGCAAAAGTAAATAACAATATCTACTATTACTGGTGCTACAAAGTGAAATATATAACGGAGCAATTGCTGTAAAATTCCAGAAAACATACCAAAAATGTAACTGACTAACTGAAGTTAAGGACAGAAGCCATTACAGAACAACAGTTCTTAAGTCTATAATCTTCTCTTATTTCCAGATAAGAAAACGGTTTTACAGAAACATCCTAAGTTGCCAAAATATCCTAAATATTGTCTTAACTGTAAGATAAACTCCAGAGCGTCTTCACTTCTGTTTAACCGTCTGTTTCTATTGTTTTATGCAGTGATGGGCAGCACAGCTCACTATAACCAGCATAATGAGCTCCATTTATTTCTACTGTAAAACGCTGCTTTCACTGTGAGATGATTTTCTTTTCTAACTCTGCGTTTTAAAGATCTCAGACGCTGCAGACTCGATCTCCACCGCCCCTCTGATCACCTTCGTGTGTTAATGTTGATGATGAAATATTACAGTGATGGTGGTGAATAATGAGGAGACGGAGCTGAACGTGTGTCTGTTTATTAGGAGGAGTAACGTTAGCGCGCTCGGCTAAAGCGTTTGGGAAATGGAGACTGAAACTGGGGAGCGGCGACGATAAGAACAGTATTCTTAACTCTCAGTTTATCGCGCTTCAGTTTTATTTGACCTTGTTTACATCAGTAACAGTAGCTAATATTACCTGTCTGGCCAACTAACTTGATTACGTGTTTACGTTTCAGCTGTGCAAGTAAGGTCGGTTGCTAGGTAACAGAAACGACAGTTGATTGTCAACTTCAATCGGGTTAAGATTTCCTGACTGGAGATAAGAAAAGATGCTGTAACATAAGATTCCTAAATTAAGATCAGATTTGCTTCTGTAAAACGAATTTGTGAAAAATCTTATCTTGACCTTTCAGATCTTAAGTTAAGATGAAAAGATAGGAAGTTTCTGTAATACGGCCTCAGGTCTGGTTTTTCAAGGGTTCTTTAGCAAAGACAATGGTTCTGTGTAGAACCATGAACAATGCATGCTTAAAATGTTCTCTGCATCGTGAAATGGTTCTTCAGATTGATGGAGAATCAGTTGTATGTGCTTCTATATAGCAGCAACAAGGGTTCTTCTATTGTAACAATGTCTCTTTTTGGTGCTACATAGAACCCTTTTTCAACATGGTTCTATATAGAACCATATACAACACGTTCTCCATCAATCTGAAGAACTCTTTCACAATGCAAAGAACCTTTTAATCACACAAGGGGTTCTTTGAGCATTCATGGTTCTATATAGAACCATTTTCTTTACTAAAGAACCATTGAAGACCCATCTTTTTAAGTATGTATGGTGTCAAGCTTGTGACAGTAGAAGAGTCTTTGGTGCTTTATAGAATCATTTTCAACAAGGTTCTGTATAGAACCATGAGCACTCAAAGAATCATTTCATGATTAAATGGTTCTTAACGTAGTGAGATGGTTAAGCAGATTGATGGAGAATGTGTTGTATATGGTTCTATATAGAACCTTTTTGAAAATAGTTCCATGTAGCACCAAAAAGGTTCTGCTATTGTGTACGATGTCAAGCTTGTAAAAATTTTTGGTGCCACATAGAACCATATACAACAGGTTCTCCATTCAATCTGAAGAACGCTTTCATGATGCAAAGAACCCTTAACCATTCAAAGGGTTCTCTGAGTGTTCCTAGTTCTGTGTAGAACCATTTTCTTTACAAAAGAACTTTTGAAGAATCATCTTTTAAAGCGTTTACAGTGTCAAGCTTGTAACAATAGAGGAATCTTATTTGGTGCTTTAGAGAAACATTTTCAACAAGGTTCTAGATAGAACCATATACAGCAAATTCTCCATCAGTCTGAAGAGCCATTTCACAATGCAAAAACTATTCAAGCATGCAAATGGTTTTATGTAGAACCATTGCCTTTATTAAGGAGCCCTTGAAGAACAGTCTTTTTTTAAGAGTGTATAGGAAACCATGAACACGTTCATGTAGCAGCACTGCTGTGTCTGATCCACTCGCACCAGCACAACACACACTAACACACCACCACCACGTCAGTATTACTGCTGAGAATGATCCACCACCCAAATAGTACCTGCTCTGTGAGGGTCCATGGGGGTCCTGACCACTGAAGAACAGGGTAACAAAGTATCAGAGAAACAGACGGACTACAGTCTGTAACTGTAGAACTACTGAGTGAAACTATACGGTCAGTGGAGCTGATAAGATGGACAGTGAGTGTAGAAACAAGGAGGCAGATCAGTGTACAGTATAAAAGTATGTGTTTCCTCTCATTGAGTGAGGGAGGTTGGAGTTATCCTCACGGGTCACAGGTTGGGCAGCCCTGTTATTGATTATTATGGTATTTTTCATTTTGTCAGAGCAGCACTAACTGGAACCACAACCAGGAATACCCAGTTATAACTGGGATTTAAACCCCTGACCACTGGGCTATAGAGCAGAAATTCACACATTTAAAAAAAATCATTTTAATATTTGTAAGGTCCAATATTACAAAATAAGCATTAATAATACAAAATACTGCACTGTGGAGTATAGTGGAGTCAGTTCTAGGTAAACATTTTATAGAACACTATATATATGTGTATATATATATATATATATATATATGGACAAAAGTATTGGGACACCCCTCCTCCTCACAGAGTGGAGCCACCGAGTGTTGAAGCGCACAGTGTCTATCCTCTGCTGAATCACTAAAGAGCTCCAAACTGACTCTGGAAGCTAAGATCAACATACACAATGCCGAGCGTCGGCTGGAGTGGAGTAAAGCGCCGCCACTGGACTCTGGATCAGTGGAAACGTATTCTGTGGAGTGAATCAGCTTCTCTATCTGTCAGTCTGATGGACGAGTCTAGGTTTGGCGAATGCCAGGAGAACGTTACCTGCCTGACTGCACTGTGCCAGCTGTAGAGTTTGGTGGAGGAGGGATGATGATATGGGGCTGTTTTCAGGGGTTGGTCTAGAACCCTCAGTTCCAGTGAAGGGGAATCTTAATGACTCAGCACCAAGACATTTTGGACAATTATACACTTCCAACTGTGTGAACAGTTTGGGGAAGAACCTTTCCTGTTCCAGCATGACTGAGCCCCAGAGCACAAAGCAGCTCCATAAAGGCCTGACTGGGTGAGTTTGGTGTGGAAGAACTTGACTGACCCTGACAGAACCCTGACCTCGACCCCATCAAACTCCTTTGGGATGAACTAGAACGCAGATTGTGAGCCAGACCCTCTCGTCCAACATCACCAATACTCTTCTGGATGAATGGGCAGAAATTCCCACAGACTCTCTCCTAAATCTTGTAGAAGCTTCCCAGAAGAGTGGAAGCTGTTAGAGCTGCAAAGGGGGACCAGCTCCATATTAATGCCTGTGGATTTAGAATGGGATTCATAAAAGCCCCTGTAGGTGTGATGTGTAGGTGTCCAAATACTTTTGTCCATATAGCGTGTATATATCTAGCTGTATGGCCTTTTTTGGTGAATATTGTGGAATGTTAGATGTTTGCCTGTGATATGATTTAATGATGATCATACGTCAGCTAAGCTTGACTTGTCAGTGTGAGTGGGTAAAACTGATAGTTCAGCCAAAAATCTGATTAAAGATATGAACTGTTCCTTTAAGAGTGGGTTATATGTGCTACACAGTTTCTTTGTTGTTCATATTAACTAGCCTCTGTTGTTCTACATGGCCGTGAGCTCCCTGGACGTTACGACCCTGAGGCTGATCTTTCCGGGCATTTCTTCAGCCGTCTGACGACCTTTCTTTTTCAATTGGATCTTCTGCGGTTCTGCAGTGTCCTGCAGAGTTGCCGGCAGAACCACCTGGCCCATAAACTGGTCCTTCACAGCGTTACTGTTCCACACCTGGAGAACACACACACACACACACACACACACACACACATACAAATGATATGCTATGTAGATGGTCAACCTACTAAACAATCCAAACTAAGTACTCAGACACAGTATGCACAATGGCCACTTTATTAGAAACACCTACCTTGTGCTTCCACTCACTGTCCACTTTATTAGAAACACCTACCTTGTGCTTCCACTAACTGGCCACTTTATTAGAAACACCTACCTTGTGCTTCCACTCACTGGCCACTTTATTAGAAACACCTACATTGTGCTTCCACTAACTGGCCACTTTATTAGAAACACCTACCTTGTGCTTCCACTCACTGGCCACTTTATTAGAAACACCAACCTTGTGCTTCCACTAACTGGCCACTTTATTAGAAACACCTACCTTGTGCTTCCACTCACTGGCCACTTTATTAGAAACACCTACATTGTGCTTCCACTAACTGGCCACTTTATTAGAAACACCTACCTTGTGCTTCCACTCACTGGCCACTTTATTAGAAACACCTACCTTGTGCTTCCACTAACTGGCCACTTTATTAGAAACACCTACCTTGTGCTTCCACTCACTGGCCACTTTATTAGAAACACCTACCTTGTGCTTCCACTAACTGGCCACTTTATTAGAAACACCTACCTTGTGCTTCCACTCACTGGCCACTTTATCAGAAACACCAACCTTGTGCTTCCACTAACTGGCCACTTTATTAGAAACACCAACCTTGTGCTTCCACTAACTGGCCACTTTATTAGAAACACATCAGGCTAAATGAAAAACTGGCTCTAAATAGGTATTGTGATACAATCTAAGTGAGTTTGGTCAGCGAGGCGTCTCACCTGGATGGTGATTGGTTTGTTTGGTTTCTTCCTGTAGAAGATGGCTCTGACGTCGAACAGCGGGTCCCGGGTGTTGTTCTGAATTCGGGACTGGACTGAACTGCTCTCGCAGGAAATGATCACATAGGGATCAGCACCTGCAATCAACACACACTGTGAGCCGTCCTACAGACTGAGTTACACTATAAAGGGCCCGTATCCTATATTTTCTGTATTTTCCACATATAATGTCTGTATGGTTTTAAATACCAAAACAATCATAATTAATACTTTAATGATCGTTGTCCAAACTCTCCTTATCTCTTAGAATTAAACACGCCCCTTTAGTTACTGTGCCTTTAAGACTGATGTATGTAAATAAGCTCTGTTCTGATTGGCTGTGCCTCATTCAAGAAGCAGTCTGGGCTGAAACACTTCTTATACCTTCAGTGTGAAAGGGGCGGGGCTAATAGGAAAATTAGGCAAACGTATTTAAATGCTTTTTGTGACCTCACAAAAACAAT
The DNA here is from genome assembly GCF_904425465.1 of Colossoma macropomum. Lineage (NCBI taxonomy): Eukaryota > Metazoa > Chordata > Actinopteri > Characiformes > Serrasalmidae > Colossoma > Colossoma macropomum. The sequence continues at coordinate 29,098,665 of NW_023494794.1, forward strand.
TAATTCAAACAGCTTATTTTCTACGTATAAACTACAAAGATGGTTCTTCAAGGGTTCTTTAATAAAGACAATGGCTGTGTCTAGAACCATGGACACTCAAAGAACAATTTGCATGCCTAAATGGTTCTTTACATGGTGAACTGGTGAAAGCTTGACATTGTAACAATAGCAGAACCCTTTTTGCTGCTAAATAGGTTCCATATAGAACCACATACGACATATTCTCCATTAATATGAAGAACCATTTCATGATGCAAAGAACAGTTTAAGCATGCAACTTGTTCTTTGAATGTTCATGGTTCTACATAAAACCATTGTCTTTACCAGAGAACCTTTGAAGAACCATCTTTTTTTCGAAAGTGTACTCAGAAACTTTAACATTGTTTATCTTTTACATCAAACTCTTTATTTTAAACAGTGAGTTTTCTGTGATTTTGGGCCCTTTAAAGTTTTTCTTACAGCTTTATATTTGTACAGAACTGTCTGCTTTCAGGACTGTGAGGTTTTACAGTCTGAAATGGTTCCACAGTGCCCCCTGGAGGCTGTTTCAGACAGACTCACCTCCGTTACTGTCCTGGTTTTCCAGCCCTTCTGCTCCGTGCACATAAATGTGAGTGACCATCTGAGGATAACCCACAAACGAGCTCCAGCAGTGGACGCGCGGCTTATCTAAATCCAGCTCTCTGAGAAAGAATGTGGGGAGGGGAGAAGTGAGCCTAATACGCCTTGAGAACTCAGGAGGCAGCTTACTGTTCTTCAGCTAGAACACATCTGATAAACGATACTAACTCCAGTATGGACGGAAATGACCACACAGCTTATAGCACAGCACAGGACGTCCTTATAATGTGACCTAATAACACTGCAGCCATGCAAATAGCATCTATTCCTGTAACAGTGGGTGATAATATCATTACATGCATTAGTGCTTATAAACCGTAGATGAGCTACAGACTGTAATTATATACCTTTGTAATTGTATATAATTGTCAAATTCTACGTTTTGCTGATTTTGAAATGGAAATAAGCTAACACATTCTCTACACACTTAAAATACACAATTGCTATATATATATATATATATATATATATATATATATATATATATTGCTGCTGTCGGAAGAAAACTTTTTTGTTATTTTTCAGTTTTTGACATAATTTGAAAATGCCTGTTGTTCTTTACATTGTATGCAAATTTCATGAAGGAGGGACCAAAAGAAACGACCCGAAATTACTGGGAAAAATGTCTGGTTCCATTGACTTACATTAAAAGTAAAGTAGGTTTTTTCCTTTTCCTGTAAAGTTACCATTTTGGAGATACGAGGTTTTCTTCTGACAACAGCGATATATATATATATATATATATATATATGTGTGTGTGTGTGTGGGTGTGTGTGTGTGTATTGCTGCTGTCATAACAAAACCTCATATCTCCAAGATGATAACTTTACAGGAGAAGGAAAAAAACCTACTTTACTTTTAATGCAGATGACGTGTATCTCAGCCCCTCTTCATAGGCTCATAACTCTGGATGTGAGTCTCGTATGATCTTGTGATGAGACGGAATGGAAAGGGCGACTCTACAGATTCAGGAAGTGTTTGAACTGGATTTCTGAGCTGGATCATCACAAAGACACAGACACAGATATAGAAACAGGGAATTTGGCACACAGGTGAGTTTGTGGACCCCACAGGGTTAAAATTGTAGGGTTACTTTTAAAAGTTCTCAGTTGTTCTTTTCCTATTTTACAGTCCAGTTTTGCATTGATACTTGTTCTGTAAACGTAGCCCTTCTTAGTGTTTGTATATGATTTGCTCACTTGTTCTGTAGACTTCACTGTTCAGCTAAAATTTAGCAGTTAAAGTTTAGTTTGTTCAGTTTTCTGTAAATGTTTTAGCTCCTCCAGCCTGTTTTACAGCCTAATACGTGATTATACAGCTGTGCTGGTTCTGCTGCAGTTTCCTTTAGGGTTAACAGTTCTCTCTCTATGAGGGGCAGCTGTCTCTCTGTATGTGCAGTGAGTGGTGTGGTGTTCAGGTGTGATACCTGCAGCCGCAGTTTTTATCAGTATAGACTCTCAGCATGAAGTCTCCCAGCAACTCAGGCCTTAAGGTGGACGGGATGATGACGTATCGGCCTTTGGGCAGAGCCTTCCTCAGAAACACAGAGCGAGCTTTTATGTACTTCGATGAGGCCACGTTCTGCTGAGTGATGAGGTCATGGATTCGATACTTCCTGTTCACCTCAACCTGGGAGAGAGAGAGAAAATTCGTAGTTTATACCGAACAATTCATAGTGGATATCTAATAATACGTAGTGGATACCAAGTAATTTATTGTGGATATCAAATAACTCATAGTGCATACTGAATAATTCATAGTAGATACTGAATAATTCAGAGGAGATACTGAATAATTCAGAGTAGATACTGAATAATTCATAGTAGATACTGAATAATTCATAGTAGATACTAAATAATTCAGAGTAGATACTAAATAATTCATAGCAGATACTGAATAATTTATAGCAGATACTGAATAATTCATAGTAGATACTAAATAATTCAGAGTAGATACTAAATAATTCAGAGTAGTTACTAAATAATTCATAGCAGATACTGAATAATTCATAGTAGATGTTGAATAATTCATAGTAGATACTGAATAATTTATAGCAGATACTGAATAATTCATAGTAGATGTTGAATAATTCTTAGTAGATACTGAATAATTCATAGCAGATACTGAATAATTTATAGCAGATACTGAATAATTTATAGCAGATACTAAATAATTCATAGCAGATACTGAATAATTTATAGCAGATACTGAATAATCCATAGCTGATACTGAATAATTCATAGTAGATGCTGAATAATTCATAGTCGTTACTGAATAATTCATAGTAGATACTGAATAATAGTAGATACTGAATAATTCATAGTCATTACTGAATAATTCATAGTAGATACTGAATAATTCATAGTTGTTACTGAATAATTCATAGCAGATACTGAATAATTCATAGCAGATACTCAATAATTCATAGCAGATACTTAATAATTTATAGCAGATACTGAATAAGAAATTTTAAGTCTAATAACCGAATAATAATCTGCAGTTTAAGTGTTTACACTGTTTATTTCGCTGTTATTTAGGAAAGGAGGAGTGTTATAAAGAAAAAGTTTCAGCAGTTAGACTGTAAATCTCCAGCATCACTAATGGCTGTAAGACTCCCATCTGCACCTCATCACTTATCAGTACCAGACATATTACAAGTAGTTTGATAAAAGACAGAGTCAACAAAGAGCTTCAAGTTTAAATTATTAGAGTTCTTTCAGACCTGGCGGATTCCAAACGTCTCGTTTTTATTGGCAAACTTTTAAATGTCACAGTAAATTTATCCCACCGGGTCCATGAACAAAAACAGCCAGGCATGAATAAAACACTAATAAGCGTGAAACTCAACGTCTGAGAGAGTCTCTGCCTTAAACACAGCATCAGGAGGAGCTTTATTAACATCAGGAGAGAGAGAGAGAGAAAGAGTCTCTCTCGTCCAGTTTCAGTGGTTCCTCACTGAGTGCTGATCAGTTTAATCATCTCTGAGGTCTGTTTGGTCTGTTTGGCCTGTTTGGTCTGTATTTTCTCAGCTTGTCGCGTCTGTCTGTGAGGAACGTCTCCCCGAAGATGAGTGATTTACAGCAGCAGCCGTGCTGGGAACTGTAACAGGC
>NW_023494794.1:29107395-29127395 GCF_904425465.1 Colossoma macropomum
TTTACTGAGAGTTTTTACTGAGTTTTTTACTTTAAAGTTTTAGTCTCTAGCCGCCTTCAGACAGCCTGTAGCTGTTGAGTTTAACCTTTCCATTCTCCTTTTTATTTATTGTTATTTTTAATATTAATTTATTTTATTTTTTAATTTTTTAAGATGATTTTAATTATTTTACTGCTCTATTCTAGTAAAGAAATTTGATTTTTAAAAAAATATTAGTATTTTTATTGCTCACTAAGTTGTTTTTTTTTTTGTTTTACTTAATTTTAAATATTTTATGCCTGTTTTCTATTTGAGCTGTAATTTTTTTATTTCATTTTTTAGAAATTATTATTATATTTGTTATATTTTTTTATATAGATTTTATATAAATAAATTTTTCATTGAAACTTTTTCAGTCCCTTTTTTCAATCCCAATGAGGTTCACCCTCAGTGTACTCGCGAGTCAAAATCAAGGTTGATTAATTGATTGATTGCTGCTTAAAGGGGCTAAAAGCGAATGGAAGCAACTAATCTGGCTTTTCATTTTCAATTATTGATAGCAACATTAGCTTTTTTGACCAAACCGTTCCTTTAAAAGCGAAAACACGATGAGCAGACGCATGAACACACTGTGACACATTTAGATGAAACTCGTCTTTAGCTCACAGCAGTACGGAATTGAAGCCTCCTGCTGGACTCCCCAGAGTCGCAGGCAATCTCGCCACATTCGGTTAATATGCAGGGGGGAAAATAGCGCCTCTAAAGCCTACAGGGCAAATGTGGCTCCCCATGAACACTCACTCCTCAGCTTGCAAATTGCCTTTCTGGTATTGCACTAGAAACTGGGCCTCCAGACATGACATCATTATCACATACACCCACTGGACCCTCTACACTGTATAAGCAATATAGAAGAGTTCAGAGCCCAGCGTGTCTGCTGTTACAGTAACTGCTATTTCTGGAACTCATTTAGCCAACGGTTTAGCTCAAAAGTGGTCTTATTCAAGTCTAATTCAGCCTGTTTAATATCTTTCTGCCACTAGTCGGTTTCAGCCAACTCTAGGTCCTATTACTGTGAAATGGAAGTGTATACAAGCAACAACTCAGTCACGAAGCTGTAGTGCTGAAGCTCACAGTGTCTATCCTCTGTTGAATCATCACTAAAGAGCTCCAAACTGGCTCTGGAAGCAACATCAGCAACAGAACTGCATATTAGGAGCTTCACGAAATGCGATTCCATGGCGGAGCAGCTGAACACAAGCCTAAGATCAACATACACAATGCCAAGTGTCGGCTGGGGTGGAGTAAAGCGCCGCCACTGGACTCTGGATCAGTGAAACGTATTCTGTGGAGTGAATCAGCTTCTCTATCGGTCAGTCTGATGGATGAGTCTGGGTTTGGCGAATGCCAGGAGAACGTTACCTGCCTGACTGCACTGTGCCAGCTGTAGAGTTTGGTGGAGGAGGGATGATGATATGGGGCTGTTTTTCAGGGGTTGGTCTAGAACCCTCAGTTCCAGTGAAGGGAAATCTTAATGCTTCAGCACCAAGACATTTTGGACAATTATACACTTCCAACTTTGTGTGAACAGTTTGGGGAAGAACCTTTCCTGTTCCAGCATGACTGAGCCCCAGCGCACAAAGCAGCTCCATAAAGGCCTGACTGGGTGAGTTTGGTTTGGAGGAACTTGACTGGCCCTCACAGAGTCCTGACCTCAACCCCATCAAACACCTTTGGGATGAACTAGAACAGAGATTGTGAGCCAGACCTTCTCGTCCAACATCAGTGTCTGACCTCACAAATGCTCTTCTGGATGAATGGGCAGAAATTCCCACAGACTCTCTCCGGAATCTTGTAGAAGCTTCCCAGAAGAGTGGAAGCTGTTAGAGCTGCAAAGGGGGACCAGCTCCATATTAATGCCTATGGGTTTAGAGTGGGAGTCATAAAAGCTCCTGTAGGTGTGATGTGTAGGTGTCCCAATACGTTTGTCTATATAGTGTGCACCCAATGGACTGTATAACTGTACGCTGAATCACTGACTCACTGAGACGCTGACTTGCGTCACATAATGACTCGTACATTCCATCCATTCTTTTAAAGTGCTTTGTGCTACGGTCTGTCTCTCCATTGTGTGGATAGACGAGTGCTGGCTCTCGTGTTGTCAGCTTTTCTGAATGGAGATGTAAAATTCATACTGACCTTCTGCCAAAGGTGCGGCTTCAGAGCCAGGCAGGAACACGCAGCCACAAACCAGCAGTTCCCCACCTTCCCCTGATTCAGATCATGAGCACTGATACCCTCCACGAACAGACGAGGGTTTTCACAGATCTCCTACAGAGAGAGAGAGAGAGAGAGAGAGAGAGAGAGAGAGGGAGAGAGAGAGGGAGAGAGAGAGAGAGAGAGAATCTTAATTAGGGCTATATAGGAGAAACAATGAGTGTGTATACATGCACTCAGTAATCCGACCATAATCAGATTTCTGCAGTTATCCGATAATTCAAACGGTCATGCAAACACCATACTCTGATCTACAAATCTGATTAAGAAATCTGATAAAGAGGCTGGATTTTAGCTCAGTAATCAGATTTCTCAGTGCATGTGAACTCTTACTCTGATTTCTTTCGTTTCTCTCAGTCTGCACATGTGCGAAAACAGACTGCTGTACCAGAAATAAGCGAGCCGCGTCGCCGTGAGACACAGCAAACACAGTTTTGGAGCGATGCTTATCTGATTACTCAAGTATTGCATGCAAATGTGTTGAAGGATTAATGACAAAATCAGATTTTCTGCAGTTATCGAATTATTAAGTGCATGTACTGTTTGAAACTTAAATGTACGTTAATGTAACGTTTACTATTAGTCTAAATGTTTACATCATGTAAAGCACAGGTGGGGTGGATGCGGTCACACCAGTGAAGCTTTTATAGCTCATTTGGGAGCACGGAGAACTGTAGATGTTACAAAAGGCCATCCTTAGGTCGCTGGGTCAAATTCGGATTGAAGGACAGCTCGTTTTAGCTCTGCCATTTCCCTTCGGGATCAATAAAGTTCTATCTGCCTACTGAGCTGAGTTGAAGAGGGTAAAATCATTTAAAGGTAATCATGATGAAGATGATGAGTTTATTTTGATTTTTTTTTCTTAATATAACTTATTTATCTATAAATAAGTACTCATTTTCTGTAATTCTAATAGAGGTGGGCGATATGGCAAAAATATAATATTTTGATGCTTCAAGAATCTTTCACCATACATGATTTATCACAATATTATTTTTTTCAGACATCTGATCAGCCGGAGCAGAGAAAAAAGAACCATTTAAAGAAAAATTCTTTCAATATATTGTCATATTTCTATATTATAGTCACAGTTTATAGGCAGCCAAAGCTCTATTCTGAACTCTGATACAGGACAGGGCTCACTGTCTGTAAAGTCTAGTAGTGTGATTTAGTCCAGGATGGTTAGGTTTATGGTTTTTAAGTTTACTGTGTTGTTTTTAATTTCGGTTGTATCGTCCTGCTTTATAGTGAGGATACTGCAGTGTTGGTCATGCTAATGTCAATCTAGTATTCCGGTTGATTACTATGGTTTTGTATCAAGGCAGATGTGCCATTTCTGTTAACATAGATTACTATATATATACACATCATTAGTATTATTATTATTATTGTTATTATTATTATTATTACATTTTCAGGTCTCACTTTATTTGTATGATCCACTATAGCCCCCTATAGATTCTCTACAGATATTCAAAGTGTTAACAAACTGTCTGTTGAAGCTCGGTTGATTGTAAGCAGTGGTGGGGTTACGGTCAGGATTTAGACCAGGGTTAGGGCTGGGTTTAGGTTTTGGGTTGAGGTGAAGGTTAGGGTTATGATTAGAGCAGGTTTAGAGTTAAAGAGTGTTTTAATTTAGTAGATTTTCAGCTGAATGTAACCTGAAATTAAATGAAGTATCTACAAAGCATCTAAAGTGGACGATCCAAATAAAGTGTATTGTTAATAGAATTAATAGAAGTATATATTAATTATATAAAAATAAGCATTATTAGCAGTACTAATCGTATATTATATATATTACAAATTATACAATAATGTTTCATAGATTTGTGTTACTTTAGAAAGCATCAACATGAGCAGCTATGTTTCAGCTGTGGTCACTGGGCTCTGAAACATCTGGACACATTCCCCTGCTGTCCAGAACATTACTGCAGACAAAACAACCTCACTGGTGTTACACGGCGGTCAGATAAGTGAGTGTTTGTTTTCTTTGTGAAAGAGTTGAAGTCCTGTTGGGGTCAGAGGACTGGCTGGGTCCCTCTACAGCCAGGGCCTGTTTCCAATTAAAGAGTTATTCACATTTCAGCACTGTCACATTTACGTAACACAGACTGATCAGAGCAACTACACACACACACACACACACACACACACACACACACACACACACACACACACACACACACACACAAAATCACTGCTCACTGTATTGCATTCATCTACCATGTATCTACACTCACTGTCCAGTTTATCAGTAGTTCTACCACCACCCAAATAGTACCTGCTCTGTGAGGGTCCATGGGGGTCCTGACCATTGAAGAACAGGCTAACAAAGTATGCAGAGAAACAGTTGGACTACAGTCTGTAACTGTAGAACTACAAAGTGCTCCTATATGGTCAGTGGAGTCGATAAAGTGATGACAGAGTGAAGAAACATGGTAGGTGTTTCCGATAAAGTCCAAAAACAGCGCACAGCTGGGAATCAGCGGCCAAAGATCAATCAGTGTGCTATGCAGACTGTGTTTGAATTACTGATTGCTATCATTAATCAAAAACCATGAACCAAACGCACACCCTTTTGTGTTTTGTTGTGTGTGGTGTTTCCAGGCTCTTTTTTGTGTTCGTGCCCATCTGGCCGTTGACTTCTATCACAAGTGGGTCATTCTATCAACGGTGAAGCCGTGAGAATGAGTTTGACCTTCAGAATAACCTTCAGAAAACTGGTGTCTGTGCAGTCTTTGATCTCTTTGCTCTATTACTAAATAAACCTACAAAAACTGTGATAATTCTTCTTTATGACTTATTATTTAAGTGGTTATTAGTCGTGTTGTGCACACGGTAAAAAAGAGAGGTTCCAGTCTTTTAAGCTGCACTGTGTAAGTTTTGGGGATTGTGTAACTGGACACAGTGTGTGGAAGAACATTCTGTAGCACGGGTTGTGCTTCAGTCCCCTTCCTTCAGTGGTGTTATGCTAAGTGGTGTTACAGTCAGCGGTGTTATGCTAAGTGGTGTTACAGTCAGTGGTGTTATGATCAGTGGTGTTACAGTCAGTGGTGTTATGCTAAGTGGTGTTACAGTCAGTGGTTTTACAGTCAGCGGTGTTATGCTAAGTGGTGTTACAGTCAGCGGTGTTATGCTAAGTGGTGTTACAGTCAGTGGTGTTATGCTAAGTGGTGTTACAGTCAGTGGTGTTATGATCAGTGGTGTTACAGTCAGTGGTGTTATGCTAAGTGGTGTTACAGTCAGTGGTTTTACAGTCAGCGGTGTTATGCTAAGTGGTGTTATGGTCAGTGATGTTATGCTATGTGGTGTTACAGTCAGTGGTGTTATGCTAAGTGTTGATACAGTCAGTGGTGTTATGCTAAGTGGTGTTACAGTCAGTGGTTTTACAGTCAGTGGTGTTATGCTAAGTGGTGTTATGGTCAGTGATGTTATGCTATGTGGTGTTACAGTCAGTGGTGTTAAACTAAATTATGTTAAAGTCAGTGTTACAGTCACTAGTGCTACAGTCAATGGTGTTATGCTCAGTGGTGTTACAGTCAGTGATGTTATGCCAAGTGTTAATGCAGTCAGTGGTGTTATAATCAGTGTAGTCATTGGTGTTACAATCAATTGCTAAGTGGTGTTACAGTCAGTGGTGTTATGCTAAGTGGTGTTACAGTCAGCGGTGTTATGCTAAGTGGTGTTACACTCAGCGGTGTTATGCTAAGTGGTGTTACAGTCAGTGGTGTTATGCTAAGTGATGTTACAGTCAGTGGTGTTATGCTAAGTGGTGTTACAGTCAGCGGTGTTATGCTAAGTGGTGTTACAGTCAGTGGTGGTACAGTCAGTGGTGTTATGCTAAGTGGTGTTACAGTCAGTGGTGGTACAGTCAGTGGTATTATGCTAAGTGGTGTTACAGTCAGCGGTGTTATGCTAAGTGGTGTTACAGTCAGTGGTGGTACAGTCAGTGGTATTATGCTAAGTGGTGTTACAGTCAGCGGTGTTATGCTAAGTGGTGTTACAGTCAGTGGTGTTATGCTAAGTGATGTTACAGTCAGTGGTGTTATGCTAAGTGGTGTTACAGTCAGTGGTGGTACAGTCAGTGGTGTTATGCTAAGTGGTGTTACAGTCAGCGGTGTTATGCTAAGTGGTGTTACAGTCAGTGGTGTTATGCTAAGTGGTGTTACAGTCAGCGGTGTTATGCTAAGTGGTGTTACAGTCAGTGGTGTTATGCTAAGTGGTGTTACAGTCAGTGGTGTTATGTTAGGTGGTGTTACAGTCAGCAGTGTTATGCTAAGTGATGTTACAGTCAGTGGTGTTATGCTAAGTGGTGTTACAGTCAGTGGTGTTATGCTAAGTGCTGTTACTTTAACATTGACATGACATACATTGGCATGAAACTTGAAATGTAATTTGAATTTAATTTCAATATTCATGCCACTGTAATGGTAAAATGACCCAAGTGAGTTCAAAGTGGGTGGGTTTTATGTTTTCCTCTGATTTCAGGGAAATGTGTTGAAATGATTTCCTGAAGATCAGGATGAATCAGTGATGCAGAAATGCTGCAATGTTCCTTTAACCTCAGCAGCCAAAGGATCAGATTTGGCCTCTTTTACCGTTTCTAATAAAAGGCAAACAAAAGATTGGCTCCATTATCTCGGGAGAGATTTTGTCCCCACTAAGAGATAAACATTCACATAAACACACCAGCTTTGCTTATGCTGGAGGGAGAAAATGGAAAACAAAACAGTCCAAATTTCCATGCTGGGTCAAAAGTAACATTAGCTTTCAGAGTTAATGAACTCAGCGTTTAAATGAAGGGTTTTGTTATGACGGAAATTGTGAATTATTAGTAATTAGAGGCTATTAGAAGGTTTTACAACCCTAAAGCCCATTTAACGAATCTGTTCTGTCCCTCAGCGAGGCCTTTATTCAGCAGTGTGTGATGTGTTCTATAGTTTCTCATTAGGCTGAATGAATAACCGACTCTAAATGTAGGTATTGTGATATAAACTGAGTCTGTTCTACAGTTTCTCATTAGGTTGAATGAATAACCGACTCTAAATGTAGGTATTGTGATATAAACTGAGTCTGTTCTACAGTTTCTCATTAGACTGAATGAATAACTGACTCTAAATGTAGGTATTGTGATATAAACTGAGTCTGTTCTACAGTTGCTCATTAGGCTGAATGAATAACTGACTCTAAATGTAGGTACTGTGATATAAACTGAGTCTGTTCTACAGTTTCTCATTAGGTTGAATGAATAACCGACTCTAAATGTAGGTATTGTGATATAAACTGAGTCTGTTCTACAGTTGCTCATTAGGCTGAATGAATAACTGACTCTAAATGTAGGTATTGTGATATAAACTCAGTCTGTTCTACAGTTTATCATTAGGCTGAATGAATAACTGACTCTAAATGTAGGTTCTGAGTAATATAGACTGATATATACTAGAAAAGACACATATAGGTACTATAGACTGATAGAGGTCTGGCTTATTGGACCCTAATCTTCAACTAAATTGAAGTGTCTATGGTGAATTACCATTGGAAGTGTTTAATCTAGGCTTATGCTTAATCTAGGTCTAATACAGATAATACAGACTAATAGGGAGTAATTAGATGAGGACAGAATAGTATAGACTAATATAGTGAAATATATTAATATAGACACTATAGAATTAGTATTGATTAATGTGAAAATGTAGATAGAACAGAATTCATATAGACTAATATGGATCATATAGATTAAGATAGGCTAATATAGACTAATACAGAGTAATATAGACAGATATACTAATATAGATTCTGTAGAATTACTATCCATTAAAAGAAACTAATATATAAATAGATAACATAAATAGATAAAATAGACTAATACAGGTAATAAAGAGAAATACAGGTATATAGAGTAATATAAGTAATATAAACACAGACTAATATGGACAAACACAAGTAGTACAAAATAAATGTAGATTAGTACAGACAATTATAGATATGTAGAGTAATATAAGTAGTATATAATAGTATATTGCTGATGTATTACTTGTATGTATAGGTAACATATCGCTGAATAAAACCTCGTATCCAGTTTTTGACATGTTTTGAAAATGCCTGTTGTCCTTTACATTGTATGTGAATTTAATGATGAATGAACCAAAAGAAACAACCTAAAATGACTTGGAAAAAAGTCTGGTTCCATAGACTTACATTAAAAGTAGACTATGTTTTTTCTTTCTCCTGTAAAGTTACCATTTCGGAGATACGAGGTTTTGATCTCACAGCAGCGACACAGATACTGAAGAGTAAAATAGTTGTGTACTGTGTGTAATGTACAGTATTGTATGCAGTGCAATGTAGAGGTGATTTCTGACCGCGGGTCGTTTCCACTCCACTATGATGGGCGGTGGGGTTGTGTAATAGAGGGAGCTGTTGGTGCAGGGGAACTCTGGGTCCTCAAACAGCTTCTTATGTTCCAAACAATCCTTCTTCAGTTCAGAGTAGTTCTGGTTCTTGTACGGAACCACTGTGGAGAACATGATTCTGGCCTTCTCTTCCTGTTCTTTCTGGAAAGATGGAGTGAGATCTGGATCAGAAATCAACATCAGTGACTTCACTCTCCACAGTTATGTGTTCATTAACAAAATAATTCTTTTTAGGAAAATTTTGGCCAAAGGTCAATATTTTCACAATTGACAATTATTGTGAAAATGATTGATTCGAATTGCCGAATGACTCAACGTTTCAGAGTGCCAGATGGACCATGTTTCAAATTGGTCATTAAGGTCATCAGGTGCTCTTCTATTAAATCTTCCAATAAATAAATCAAAATCATGCATAATTATTGTTTATTTGCTGATTTTAACATATTGGAAAAAAATGAAAACATACCTGCTGCCTGGGCAAACATTATAGTACATTTTGTATTTTGTCTTTTATGTTTAAATAGAAATTGTGCACAAAAAATTGCCGTAAAATATCGTATTTAAGTGTTTTTCTTTTGTGGATTTGGTAACAAATTTACTTAGAAACTTAACAACTTAGAAAATCAACAAAACAGATCATTTGATTGGGAGGGGTTGACAGTTTTGCACATATATAACTTGTGTAGGCTTTAATGTGGTTATTGCAAACTAACGTATTAAAACATTTAAAAAAGCTGAATATAACTTTTATCAATGCGTGGGTCACTCCTCTAACCTAGCGCTTATGCACAATAATTTACCTTAAATTATATTAAGTTTATTATTCTTATAAAAAAAGCAATAAGCAATGTTATCATATATATATATATATATATATATATATATATATATATATATATATATATATATATATATAGTTGTCGGAAGAAAACCTTGTGTCTCCATTTTTGTCATTTTTCAAAATACCCTTTACATTGTATGTAAATTTCATGATGAATGGATTAAAAGAAATGACTCAAAATGAATTGGAAAAAATTCTGGTTCCATTGACTTACATTAAAAGTAAAGTATGTTTTTTCCTTCTCCTGTAAAGTTACCATTTTGGAGATATGATGTTTTGTTCCAACAGCAGCGACATGTAAATATAGGCTCATGGTAGTATGTTTGGTTGCCATGGTATAGTTAGTATGGTTGCTAAGCAACTTAATGATTAAATATTATTCTATGAACAGCACAATGTTTTATTTAATAATTGTGCATTAGAACAGAGTGGCTTAGCCAATCAGAGAACACCAAAACAATTTGTTTTGTAAATAGTAACATTCCACTGTCACAAATATTTACAAGTGTGGTATTAACTTATGAAAAATCAACCTTTATGATGTGCTACACTCAAAAAATAAATTGTTTTATGAACAATTTAAAGAGTCAGTACACAGACTTGGTTACCTCAACGTAAAGTTCAGTTGTTGACAGAACAAAATCGAAACATTTCAGTGAAGTTTATTTGGTTTTCTTGTAAAAAAGGAATGGAATTCTCTTTGGATCAGCAGAAACAGGTGTCCTTCATTGAAATGTACTTTCATTCATTTTAGTCCATTTTACACCAACCAGCTACTTCATGACAGCACAGTTAATGAGGTAAAACAAACCTATTTTTCAGTGTATGTTATTAGAAACTGGCAAAAACATTTTGTTGAAACTTCTTTGCCCAAACTCAGTCTGCTCGCTCTAATAAACACGGGGGACTGTTCCCAGATCACTGTTGCTGTTTTGAGACACTGACCAGCAGGTCAGAAAGTTAAAATAGCTGAGAAGCTCCAGCGTCAGACAGCGACAAGTCTGACACCCAGAGGAGAAATCTTTGATCCTTCTGGAGTTTTCTGTGAATTCATATCTGTTTGGCAGGAAAAGGTCAGAATTATTTAATTTGTTTTTTATTTTTCTAGCTCTTTATGCGTTTAACAAATGTTTTCCTCTGATGGTTTATGAATGTTTATTTTGGATTAAGTGACTGACTGACGGGTACACTCCATCCTCTGAGAGCACTTTTATCAGGATTATTGCTTTTATTGAAAAGTACATGCAAATAAAACAGGCTGTGAATAAATATAAAAATAGTTTTTCCAAAATCACGCACTTACGCTAAACTAGAATGTGCGCCAAACACAAACTAAAAGAAAGTCCTACAAAGGTCAACACTTTAGTTTCCATATCGTCGCTGTCTAAAGAAAAACTAGTATCTCCACAATAGTAACTTTACAGGAGAGGGCGAAAACGTGCTGTACCTCTAATAAAAGTCAACAGGAAACAGATTTTTTCTAAGCAATTTTGGTGCCTTTTTATTGGTCCATTCATCAAGAAATTTTTACACAATGTAAAGAATGGCTGCCGTGTTCAAATCAAGTGGAAAAGTGAAAATCGGAAAAAATGGAGATGCGTGTTTTTCTTTGGACATTGACGATATTTTAACCCTTTAAAGTCCCAAATTCCACACTAAAGCCAGGCGTACACTGCGATTTTAGCCCAATTTGTTCGGAGCCGACTGAACTGCACGATCGGGCCGAATTTCAGTTTCATCAGCCGTCGTTTGCTGTGCAGTGTGAGAGGAGAAACGATGGCCGATTAACTGCCCAAAGGATTTCTGACATGTCAGGAATTTTGGCCGCTGGTCTCACAGTGTGAGCAGCCTCACGTACCGATTTCTCAAAGTCGCACCCAAAACCACGCACAGGCACAACCACCGCTCCTACATGGAGGCAAAAGAGTCCACGTTTGTGGCAGCAGCGTCCGTATATGACGACTTCGCTCTGTTTGACTGAGTTGAATTGTGAGGTATAAATAAATACAGTGATTTGATTATTTATTTATTTATTTATTTATTTATTTATTTATTTGTAGAGCTGCCTCTAGACAACCTGCTCTTCAGCTTCAGTGCACAGAGTAGCACAAGTTAATAAGAGAACACTGGTGAGTCAGAATCTTCGTCAGAACTGCGTAAGTGGGTTTTAAGAAGACATTTCTTCTTAAGAACGGTTGGTGAATGAGGCCCAATGTTAGTAAATACATGGAATTACATTAAATGGAAATTTTTACTTTCTAGATATAAGAAGATAAAAACAACCCTAAAACTATCAATGAGCTCTGAAATATAACATCAAAAACCAAAGTAAAGAAAAAATCAATAAAAATAAAAACTAATGACATTTGAAAAACAATAATAACCTGCTTGGGACTTTAGTTCTGCTGTTCTTACTTAGTTGAAAAAAAAATGCAATTTTCAAAACACATCCAGGTGTCCCCAAACTTTTGATGGGCAGTGCAGTACTGTAAAAACACTTCTGTAAATCCAAAACTGACCGAAAGTCAAAAGACTTTGCTGGACCTTGTTTATGAGACCCTGCTGGATGTTTTAAGGCTCTGTTGGCCTCAAAGTTTCGTGTTTTGCACATTTTAATGATTTCACTGCTAATTATTAAACATTATGAGTTTACAAATTCATGATTTTAAGAGTGAGGAATGTTAAAGAGGCACAGAGATGATGCTGTCACTGTCCATCTTATTACTGATTGAGTTAAATATGGACTAAAGTGATTAAAATCAAACTGAGCAAAACCTTTCAAAGATTCTAAAATACTGTTTTGGAACGAGATAAAATAGATCCACATAAAATTACTTTAATATATATATATAGACAACCTGCTCTTCAGCTTCAGTGCACAGAGTAGCACAAGTTAGCAAAGTTGTTGTAGCGGTTTCTCAATGGCTGAATCTCAAACGGCCCCTCCTTCCTATGTAGTGCACTAAGTTCTGGTTTCTACACCAAAATAGTTCCCTGTTTGTCCAGTATGGAACTGTGAACACACAGCTGAAGTATTAAAGCTATTTATTAGACATGTGATGCACTTTATGGGTGCAGGATCCACTATTTTAATATGTGGTGCACTATGTAGTGAGCAGGGAGCTGTTTGAGATTCAGCCAGTGTTTTTGCTCAGTACTCGGAGAAACGGCATGTTGTTTTGAACGAAAAAGCTTTACGGGAAGTTGTCTGTAGACTGTAGTGGCTGCATTTCACTTGCAGTGTGAGCACCCATGTTGCATCATGTTGGTCAGACCGAGTGTTTTCGTACAGTGTGAGTATATAAATCGCAGACTTTGGCCGAACGCGATGGGTGATTCAAATGTACAGTGTGAGTCACCAAAGAACAATTTCTAAAATCACACAGTGTCTTATTACTCACAGGTCTATTACTCAGTAACTACAGGGACTTCAATGCAAGCCAGGCTATTCTTAGGTTATAGAAGTGTGTAAGAAAACGTTTGGCCATTTAAGGGGTTAAATAAATAACTATAAATGATGGCCTTAAAGTACATTCAAACCCTAAACACTCAGGTGAGGCGGGTGCTAACTTAGGACTGCTAAAATGGCAACAATCATTGGGCCTCATTCTCTAATATCCTCCTAAGTTTGTTCTTAACTGTGTTCTTGAGAAAGATCCTAAAAAAAAGTCTACATCAGATTCGTGACGTGTTCTTAAAGCGCAGAACTGTTCTCACCTTTGTGCTCTTGAGTGTGTGTAGATTCTGTTCTTACCGAAGAACAGATCCCAAATAAGAGAACACTGGTGAGTCAGAATCTTCGTCAGAACTGCGTAAGTGGGTTTTCAGAAGAAATTTCTTCTTAAGAACGGTTGGTGAATGAGGCCCAATGTTAGTAAATACATGGAATTACATTAAATGGAAATTTTTACTTTCTAGATATAAGAAGATAAAAACAACCCTAAAACTATCAATGAGCTCTGAAATATAACATCAAAAACCAAAGTAAAGAAAAAATCAATAAAAATAAAAACTAATGACATTTGAAAAACAATAATAACCTGCTTGGGACTTTAGTTCTGCTGTTCTTACTTAGTTGAAAAAAAAAATGCAATTTTCAAAACACATCCAGGTGTCCCCAAACTTTTGATGGGCAGTGCAGTACTGTAAAAACACTTCTGTAAATCCAAAACTGACCGAAAGTCAAAAGACTTTGCTGGACCTTGTTCATGAGACCCTGCTGGATGTTTTAAGGCTCTGTTGGCCTCAAAGTTTCGTGTTTTGCACATTTTAATGATTTCACTGCTAATTATTAAACATTATGAGTTTACAAATTCATGATTTTAAGAGTCAGGAATGTTAAAGAGGCACAGAGATGATGCTGTCACTGTCATCTTATTACTGATTGAGTTAAATATGGACTAAAGTGATTAAAATCAAACTGAGCAAAACCTTTCAAAGATTCTAAAATACTGTTTTCGAACGAGATAAAATAGATCCACATAAAATTACTTTAATATATATATATATATATATATATATATATATATATGAAAAACAACAGAGAGTGAAAAATCTAAATCTAAGTGAAGTAATCTATGAATCTGCCTGAATCTACCTGACTTTACTCAAAGCTACCTGAATCTATATGAATCTACCAGCTAGAGGTGTTTATAATAGAACAGGTAACTTACAGAAGAAGTGTCCTGTCACCCAGCGAGTCCCTGCAGGTAAACTGAAGAGTTTCTGCTCTTCACCCAGCCCCTCAACCTGACCTGCTTTTTTCAGTATTTTGACAACACCCTTTCTGTCCTCTGAATGGCTGGAGTGCTGTAGTGCTTATTATGGACGGGAACTTCCTTGTGATGCAATGAGAGAGAGAGAGGGAGAGAGAGGGAGAGAGAGAGAGAGAGAGTATGCAGTAGAGTAAGTTCTTTACCTTTTCAGTGGAGCATACAGTGTGAAAACAGTTTCCCTCCCATTTTACCCCAAATGTAGTAAGTAATGTAGATAACAAGTAATAGAAACTCCACCAGTCCACCAGGAAAGTCCACCAATTAGCATGGTGCTAACTGCACACCTACATTATCACTCACTCCGCTCAGAGTGTGTGGAGGTGTTTGGTGTCTCTAATAGTCTTGATGATGTGGTTTCTGACACTGTATGACTCACTGTTATCTATAAACATGGGCTAAAGCAAAGCTAAAGCAGTTTATTACATGTTAATATTTAACAGTGAGTCGTACAGTATCAGAAACCACATAATCAAGACGTGTCAAGATGTGATCTGATGAGGTTATTAGTAGATTATGACTGTATCAATAATGATGTGTTTCTGTCTGTAAACCTCACCTTTAGTCTGTGTGTGTGGCCCAGGTTTATGCCACACTGTGGGGACCAAAACATGAAAACTGTTCATACACCCATGTTGTGGGGACCCTTCTACCTTGTGGAGACCACAAGCTAGACCCATATAGTAAATCATTAAATCTTAAGGTGAAGGTAAGGTTAAGGTTAGGGTTAGGATTAGGGTTAGGCTAGTAGAAGTGCTGGTTAAGGTTTGGGGAAGTCTCCAGTAAATGAATAGAAGTCTATGTAATGTCCCCACAATTTACATAAACAAGATTGTGTGTGTGTTTGTGTATGAATGTGTGTGTGTGTGCTCGGTATGACTGCTTGGCTACAGCTACACATCTAAAAATAGTGTGCATGTGAGTGTGTGTGTGTGTGAGTGTGTGTGTGTGTGTGTGTGTGTGTGTGTGTGTGTGTGTGTGTGTGTGTGTTGATAATACAGTGATAATGTTGATGCACTGCAGGCGCTCGTTTCACTCAGAGTGATGAAAAGTGGAGCCATTTATAAACACATACGTACCGATTACACCCTGTTATGCATGTATACTTCATTTATTCAATGTCCACTCAAAAAGGCCATTTAGTACAAGTTGTTCATTTTTCAGTGTCAGTAAAAAACAGTAGTGAGTCACTACATCATTACAGCCTCCACTCTTTTCAGGACCCTCACTTTCAGCTCCTCAAAGAATCTGCAGACACACCTCCAAAGTTCAGTCTGAGAAGCTGGTTGATCATTTTCTAAAGTAATCAAACACATTCAGTGGTGTTGAGGTCTGGACTCTGGGGTGGTCAGTCCATCGTTCAGCTTCTTTGTTTGATGTGTCCGTCTCCTTTTCTCAGTGAGGTTCTTCTTGATCAGCGCTGAGTCGTCTTCTCACAGTGGAAGGATGGACAGAAACACCTGTGGATGTTTTCAGATCTGATCAGCTTGATTTTCTCCTCTCTCTCAGAGATGAAAGCTTTAAGTGCTGCTTATCTGATGGGGGCAGGTTTGGGGTCGACCAGCTCTTCCAGGTGGTTGTTAGGAGCCACATTTTCTCTGGAGCTTTTAATCAGTTTTGGAAACTTTTTGACTTTCTCATTTCTTATGCTGGTCTCCTCAGAAAAACCTCCTGAAAATTGACAAACTTGTACTTAATGGCTGTTTTGACTGGAAGTTAAATAAATGAAGGGGGTCTCTGAGTTTGGTCTTGCACTTTTTTCTGCTCTCTCCTTCTGGATGAACTTTATGTAAATGAGTTACATGGTGTCCAATCACATTGTTGATGCGTGGCGTGGTAACCAGTTGTGTTGCACCCACAGTCATGAACCCACACCAGCAGATTTAACGGTTGATAAAAAGAATGCATTATGTATTTTTAGTTTAAAAACAATATTAGACACACTTTCTTTCTTTGCAAGTCAACCTGCGCAAAGCGGCCAGCAGGGGGCGAGAGAAGCTTCTCCTGTAGTTACTATTTAGGAGATACGAGCAATATATAGTAATTCTGACTGGCATTAATAAGAGAACTGAGTTTGTGATTGTGCTAACAGACAATAGAGGTAAAGATAAAACTCTGGCGTGTTTCTACACAGAGAAAACTGACAATACATTCCTCTCTCTCTCTCCCTCTCTCTCTCTCTCTCTCTCTCTCTCTCTCTCTCTCTCTCTCTGGTAGAGATAAGTAAGGCTGGTGGAATGCAGAGGAGTGAGGATTAAAGTGAAAAAGCACATTGTAGCCTAATGAAAGCTGTGATGTGTCTAGTCCCAAAAGAGCAACTTACGGGAAGTTTTCGTTCAGCTCCTCATATTCATGACTTCCAGTATATCTGAATGTTACTAACCCTGAAGACTGTTTTTCTACCACAAAAGTACCATAGCAGTGTTTGATTATCTGGAATGTGTGAAATTCACTTTAATCTCCTCTTGGTTTGTGTAATATAACAGTGTTTAGAAGCAGATAAACAGCTCACAGTGAGAGCCAGACTGGCTAAATACAGCCTCCATATGGAGGTGGGGGAGTTTAACGCACTGTTACAGTTAAGATCCCCAAAGTAAACAATCGGAGGAGACGATTTACCCACATATATATTCAAAACAACTGTCATTGTTTAGCAAATTTCTATGGAAAGATTCATCAATGCATTGGAAAGTTAGTCCGGTCCAAACAACACAGAACTCGACTGAATTAACTGTGTTTTGCAGAAAGAGACAACTCACCCTCCATCTGTTAGGCCTGATTCACACATGCTGCGCCTGAGCGGCGCGAACGACGCGGAAAGTCATCCTTTTTATTTCGTTGCCCATGTTAACTGGTCAGCGCTTCCACACAGGCTGTGTGTGCGAAGCAGCAGAGCGTCCTAGACGCCGCACTGAAGTGGTGAGGTATTCAACACACACGTCACGCAGCAAAATACACTAAATAAGCCATGAAAATCAGTGAAAATTGAATAGAAAACCAAAAAATAATTCATGACCAAAATACCAGCTCTGTGCTGCACACAGATTTCCTGGTTGGTCTACCAGGCTTGAAATGTTTGCTGAATGCTGTTGAGGGTAAACAAATGTACGGTGCACTTTTATAGATTATGTTTTTATTGAGCAGATTGACTGATGTGACCATAAATAGGAAAGCGTCTGTATAACTGCGTGTGAGTGTGTGTGTGTGTGTGTGTGTGTGAGTGTGTGTGTGTGTGTGTGAGTGTGTGTGTGTGTGTGTGCGTGTGTGTGTGTGTGCACTGCTGTAAGTACGCTGGTGCAATATGGCTGCCGATTTGCCGGTTTTCTGTTAGTTTTGTATTGTTCATGTGTTTGTTTTGATGTTTGAAATCTGAGATGTTTGCCATCATATCCACCAAGATAGCGGCCGAGAGTGACTCTCCAGCTGTGGCTCAGAGGCTTATTGGACTGGCTGTTTGGGTGACACTACATCTCAGCTATTATGCAGCCCTGACCGGCCACTTGAGTGACGCTGCGTTGTGGCTACGGGGCTCTCTGGACTGGGACCTGATTGACGTGACATTGCAGCCTGGGCTGGCTGCTTGGTTGACGCTGCACTGCAGCTGTGGGGCTACTGGACTGGTGGTGTTCAGCTGCATGAGCAGCACTACGCCGCAGCTCTCGGGTCGGGCGCTTGGGTTACACTGCGTTGCAGCTATGAGGCTGACTGGACTGGTGGTGTTCAGCTGCAGGAAAATGCTACCCCTTCATGGTGAAGGACATTTTTGGCCTTCGAGGCTTCCCGGTTCAGCCTCTTGTGTGATGCACCATAGTTGCAGTGTGAGACTCTTCCACGACTAAAGACTCTTTTCGGGCTGGCTAAGTGACTCTATACTGTGGTCAGTGAAAGTCCCAACTGAACCATGCCTGAGTCCAACTGAACCATGCCTGAGTCCAGCTGTACGGTGCCTGAGTCCAACTGAACAGTGCTCGAGTCCAACTGAACCGTGCCTGGGTCAAACTGAACTCTCCCTGAGTCCAACTGAACCGTGCATGAGTCCACCTGAACTCTCCCTGAGTCCAACTGAACCATGCCTGAGTCCAGCTGAACCATGCTCGAGTCCAACTGAACCATGCATGAGTCCAGCTGAACCATGCCTGAGTCCAGCTGAACCATGCATGAGTCCAACTGAACCATGCATGAGTCCAACTGAACTGGGCATGAGTCCAACTGAACTGGGCATGAGTCCAGCTGAACCATGCATGAGTCCAACTGAACTGTGCATGAGTCCAGCTGAACCATGCATGAGTCCAACTGAACCGTGCATGAGTCCAACTGAACTCTCCCTGAGTCCAGCTGAACCATGCATGAGTCCAACTGAACTCTCCCTGAGTCCAACTGAACCATGCCTGAGTCCAGCTGAACCGTGCTCGAGTCCAACTGAACCATGCATGAGTCCAACTGAACCATGCATGAGTCCAACTGAACTGGGCATGAGTCCAACTGAGCTGGGCATGAGTCCAGCTGAACCATGCATGAGTCCAACTGAACCGTGCATGAGTCCAACTGAACCGTGCATGAGTCCAACTGAACCATGCATGAGTCCAACTGAACCGTGCATGAGTCCAACTGAACCGTGCATGAGTCCAGCTGAACCATGCATGAGTCCAACTGAACCATGCATGAGTCCAACTGAACCGTGCATGAGTCCAACTGAACCATGCATGAGTCCAACTGAACCGTGCATGAGTCCAACTGAACCGTGCATAAGTCCAGCTGAACTGTGCCTCAGTCCAACTGAACCATGCATGAGCCCATCTCTTCAAGCGGGCCTGGGTACATTACAGGGTTATCACACTATTCAAATGAACTGGACTTTGGGGGTCAAACACGAGAGGTTTAAATTATTAAAATTATTAAAATATAACATACACTGTGCTGGGCTGTAATTCCTGCTGTTATAAACATAACCGCATTGTAACCTGACTGATATTAACATTTTGTGGCCGATATTAATTGTAAGGGGTTAAATTTTCTCTCAAAATAGTTTATATTTATATTTTTTAATTTTATACTCCAGTATTACATCACCAGGGGGTGGAGCTACCCAGAATTCATTACAGTTACCGTTTCTGTTAATTGGCTCCTTTATTTTCATTGGTCTCTTCATAAAGAGTTTGTTGTGTTGACCTTGTGCTGTGGTGTTTTGTGGTCAGATTGTCCAGATCAGTCTGTGAATGTAACAGCTGCACTGTTTAAGGTGGATAAGCGGTCAGTTTCAGCTTTTTAAGGTGGATAAGCAGTCAGTTTCAGCTTTTTAAGGTGGATAAGCGGTCAGTTTCAGTTTTTAAAGGTGGATGAGCGGTCAGTTTCAGCTTTTTAAGGTGGATAAGCGGTCAGTTTCAGCTGTTTAAGATGGATGAGCGGTCAGTTTCAGCTTTTAAAGGTGGATAAGTGGTCAGTTTCAGCTGTTTAAGGTGGATAAGTGGTCAGTTTCAGTTTTTAAAGGTAGATAAGCGGTCAGTTTCAGTTTTTTAAGGTGGATAAGCGGTCAGTTTCAGCTGTTTAAGATGGATGAGCGGTCAGTTTTAGCTTTTTAAGGTGGATAAGTGGTCAGTTTCAGTTTTTAAAGGTAGATAAGCGGTCAGTTTCAGCTTTTTAAGGTGGATAAGTGGTCAGTTTCAGCCTCGTAGTTCCAAATGAATGTAAACAAACGAGTGAAAAGCAGAGAGAAGA
>NW_023494794.1:29129895-29162395 GCF_904425465.1 Colossoma macropomum
CTGCTTTTGAGTTTTAGTTTCTTCTCAGTCGTTCTTCTTCATGTTCTAAGGGAAGTTCTCCTTTTGAGTCTGGGTTTCTCTCTGTGGTTTTTTTCTGATGTTCTTAGGGGAGTTCTTCTTTTGAGTTTTGGTTCCTCTCAGTGGTTTTCCCTGTTGTTTTTAGGGGAGTTCTTCTTTTGAGTCTTGGTTCCTGTCAGTGGTTCTCCCTGTTGTTCTTAGGGGAGTTCTTCTTTTGAGTCTTGGTTCCTCTCAGTGGTTCTCCCTGTTGTTCTTAGGGGAGTTCTTCTTTTGAGTCTTGGTTCCTCTCAGTGGTTCTCCCTGATGTTCTTAGGGGAGTTCTTCTTTTGAGTCTTGGTTCCTCTCAGTGGTTCTTCATGTTCTTAGAGAGGTTCTACTGTTGAATCATGGTTCCTCTCAGTGGTTCTCCCTGATGTTCTTAGGGGAGTTCTTCTTTTGAGTCTTGGTTCCTCTCAGTGGTTCTTCATGTTCTTAGAGAGGTTCTACTGTTGAATCATGGTTCCTCTCAGTGGTTCTCCCTTGAACTCCATGGTCTGTGTAACGGAAGCAGTGTTGAGAGCTGCAGGTCTGAACTGAGAGTGATGAAGTTGTTATTGTCAGTCACTCTTACTGATCTGACCAGCTCACAGTCCAGATGTTCAGATGGACGTCTGCACTTCTGCGGTGACTCATTAAACCCTTCATCCCGCTGCTCCGATGTGCTGCTAGCCTCTGAAAACCCAGAACATTTCAGGAAAAGAGGCACTGCAGGAGTGAAGAACCCATCAGAGAGAGGCAGAGCGTGGAAAAGCCCAGAGATCCACTCTGACGTCCAGCGTTCTCTCTGTCCGAATCCAGCACTGTGAGACCTGTTTACTTCCTCTTCAGCTCCGGCTTCACTGCAGGAGGAGATCTTTATTAAACTCGCTGTGGGCCGCTGTGTTTGTTTGTGTTTGTAAACTGACGTTCTCTTGGGAACCTCACACACAACATCATCAGCACGAGGAGATTTACAGGAACAGAGTCGTCATCACAGAAACACCACAGAGCAGCGACCGCACTCACTACTTACTGCAGTCCTTATTATTCACTCCTGTACTTACTGTTTAATTCTAAACATTAAAGAGAGAAAGAAAGAAAATATAATTAATAAAGGAATCAATGATTGAATAAAAATGAAAGAGAAATAGTAGAGAGAGAGAGAGAGAGCAAGAGAGAGAGAGAGAGAGAGAGAGAGAGCAAGAGAGAGAGAGAGAGAGAGAGAGAGAGATAGTATAGAGAGAGAGAGTGTACATATGTCACATGTCTCTATATGTGTGTGTGGATAAAGCTGTGATTTAGTAGATAGTAGAGAGAGAGAGAGAGAGAGAGAAAGAGAGAGAGAGAGAGAGAGAGAGAGAGAACACCATCAGTGAAATATAATGCAGTATATATAGTTGAATATATAATATTTAATATATAATATATAACACTGTTAATACATGTGAAATTACATTGATGGAATATCTTGGTGAATTGTGAGTGTATGAACTATGTGTGTGTGTGTGTGTGTGTGTGTGTGTGTGTGTGTGTGTGTGTGTGTGTGTGTGTGACTGTTTGATAGACTGATGTATATTACACAGTTTAGAAACAGTCATGTGATACGATCATACCAATAAAGCATTCTTGAATTGAAATGAAATTAAATGAGAGGGAGAGAGAGAGATAGATAGATAGTTGAGAGATAGAGAGAGAGATAGTAGAGAGAGAGCGATAGTAGAGAGAGATAGTAGAGACAGACAGCGAGAGAAAGAGATAGTAGAGAGAAAGAGAGAGAGAGAGACAGTGAGAGAGATAGAGATAGTTGAGAGGTAGAGAGAGAGATAGTAGAGAGAGAGAGAGTGAGAGAGAAAGAGAGAGATAGTAGAGAGAGAGAATGAGAGAGAGAGAGAGATAGTTGAGAGATAGAGAGAGAGAGAGATAGTAGGTGAGGACAGGAGAAGGACATTGAGCAGGACCAAGACCCTTCACTCTATACCTCCATTACCCTGATAAAGGAACACTTTACACGACTGGAGGTAGAGCTTGTACACCTTGGTCCTCAAGATGGTCCTCAAACAGGAACAGGACAAAGAGCTGAAGCACGAGAGAGACGCCTACAGAAAAGAGCTGGCTGAACTGAAAGAGCAGGTCAGAGAACTACAGAAGGACAGGGAGAAGGACAGGGACAGCTACAGGAAGGAGATGGCTGCACTGAGAGAGGAGCTGAGACAGAGAGACAGCACAGTGCAGAGTCTGAGAGAACAGCTACTCTCCTCCAATCAGCAACAGAGTCTTCTAACAGCAGATACCTCCACCCAGACTAACCCGTCCCCCCAGCTTCAGCCTCCACCTTCAACCTCAACCTCCACCAGCTTGCAGAAGCCTCCTCCACCTTCTACCCCCACAAGCTCACGGCAGTCTCCTCCCAGCCAACAAGCACATCTAGAGCCCAGTGTCCAAGACACAAACAGAGAAAGAAGAACCACAGACCAGCTGGACATTCTGCACTTCTAATAGACTCCAACGGAAAATTTATCGATGAGAAAAAACTCCTCCCCAGGCACAGAGTGGCTAAACTCTGGTGCCCTTCTACACGAAAAGCACTGGAATTACTCACAGAGGCAACACTAGGGTCACCAAGCCACATCATAATACACACAGGGACAAATGACCTCAGAGCTCAGCGTCCACCTATTCAAAGAATTAGTTCGTGTTTGCTAAAACATTGAAAGACGTCACACTGACCCACAATGTCACCACACTCCAGCGCAAAGCTGGACAAAACCCAAACACACGGCCATTGAGACGCACCCCAAGACCTGCAGATGGAGCAACTCCACAAGCCCTCCATCTGAGACCTCGACACCACGCCCCTCACTATCCAGAACAGCCAGCTAGGCAGACGAGGCACCGTAACAACCTCAGCCTCCCGCCAGCACCAGCACCTATGGCAGGAACACACACTGCACCACTGCCCCAGGGCCCAGCTCCACCTTCCCAACAACTCCAGACCAGGCCTGGAGTACTGACCTACGCTCAGGCTGTCAGTGGACCAGCAAACCCTAATAACTCTGAGCTCAGAGACATACAGCAGATGCTCAGCCAAGTCTGCACTTGTCTAATGGGACATGGTCTGTGGTAAGAATCACATTACCATAAAGGTAAAGGACATTAACAGTTAATGTTAGTTTAAAAAAATAAATAAATAAAATAAATTGTATATGACTCAATTTAAGTTCAGTGAGTAAGACATCAAATTCTATTTTCAAAGATTCATTATAACTTTATTTTATTTATTTGCAATAATTTTCCCATTTCAAAAACATGAATAGCAACACACTTCAGCTTGTACAGAATGACATCTTTTCACATTTCTGTATGGAATATTCAAGGTTTAAACTCCTCTTTATTTGGTTTAAAAAGTAGAAACCCTGATTTTTTGAAGGAAGTAGGAAATGTTGATATATTAATTTTGCAGGAAACATGGTGTAGAGGAGACGAGCCCACTGGTTGTCCCCCAGGCTACAGGGAGTTAGTGGTCCCCTCCACCAAGTCAAAAGGAGTGACTCAGGGGAGAAACTCAGGGGGGGGTGCTCATATGGTTTAAATCAGAACTAACCAATTCCATTGAAACAATAAAACAAGGACAAAATAATTTGTGGTTAAAAATTAGTACGCAATTAATCTCAACACCTCAAAATCTATTCCTCTGTGCAACATATATCCCTCCTTTAGAATCCCCCTATTTCAACGAAGAAACCTTCCCAAACCTAGAAAATGAAATCAGCCATTTCCAAAAACAAGGCCATGTAATTATCTGTGGCGACCTAAACGTGAGAACAGGAGAGCAACCAGACTTCATCAGCACTCAAGGTGATCACTTTATAACAGGAGATCATATTAATTTCCCCTCGTACTCCCCCAGAGAAAACTGTGACAAATCAGTAACGCACATGGGAAGAACCTACTGCAGCTCTGTCGAAGCCTGGGTCTGTACATCGTAAACGGACGGCTGCGAGGGGACTCCTTCGGTCAGCTCACCTACAGCTCAGCTCTAGGCAGCAGTACGGTGGACTATGCCATAACCGATCTGGACCTAACTTTCCTGAAAGCCTTTACAGTCAAGCCATTAACACCCCTCTCTGACCACAGCCAAATCACTATATACCTGAAAAGAACAGCTACAAATGATAATCGGCAAAAACCCAACCAAATATACAAACTCAGACCACCCCTCAGGTGGGCTCAGGACTGCACCGAAAAATATCTCCATGCCATCAGCAGCCAAGATATCCAGACACTTCTTGACTCCTTCCTGTCAAACATCTACCCCCAAAATAGAGAGGGAGTCGACGTGGCTGTGGAAAACCTCAACAGAATTTTTAATCATGCCACACAAATTATAAATCTGACTGCTAAGTAAAACAAATCAAAGAGCTCTCAGCCAACAAATGGTTTGATCAGGACTGCAAAAAAAAGAAGCAAGAAGTTAGAAATGTATCCAATCAGAAACACAGAGAACCACATAATCAGGAACTGCGCACAAAATACTGTGAGATACTTAAAGAATATAAATGTATACTGAAAACAAAGAAGCACAAATACATGCAAAATCAAATAAATAACTTAGAGAAATCACTCAACTCCAATTCATTATGGGACCACTGGAAATCGCTAAACAGAAAAAAACAAGATGATATAGCAATTAGAGATGGGGATAAATGGAGAAACCATTTTGAAAAATTATACAGAACACCATCGGTAAATATAGAGCAACAAAAAATATCTGGAAAATTAGAAATTCTTGATAAAACAATTAAGGATTATCAAAATCCACTGGACTTCTCCATCACAATAGAAGAATTAGAGGAAAAACTCAGAGGCCTCCAACCCAGAAAAGCCTGTGGTACAGATGGCATCTTAAATGAGATGCTAAAAAACACAGACCCTAAATTCAAATGGGCTATTCTAAAACTTTTCAATCTTATTTTAAATGTAGGCCATTTCCCCACAGTCTGGAATGAGGGGCTCATCACCCCCATATTTAAATCTGGAGACAAATTTGACCCAAACAATTACAGAGGAATTTGCGTGAACAGTAACCTGGGAAAGGTCTTCTGCAGCATCCTCAGCACTCGGATAACGAACTTTCTAAAAGAACATAATGTTCTAAGCAAAAAACAAATTGGCTTCTTACCAAATCATCGAACATCTGACCACATTTTCACTCTTCACACACTAATCGATAAATACGTAAACCAAAATAAGGGCAAAATCTTTGCGTGTTTCATAGACTTTCAAAAAGCTTTTGACTCGATCTGGCATAACGGACTATTTCATAAACTTATTGAAAGTGGGGTGTATGATGTTATTAAATCAATGTATTCTCACAGTAAATGTGCAGTGAAGATTGGAACAATCAGAACTGGGTTCTTTCCACAGTCGTGAGGAGTGAGACAGGGCTGCAGCCTGAGCCCCACCCTGTTTAACATATACATCAACGAACTGGCTGAAAAACTCGACCAGTGTAGTGAAATACCCGGCCTCTCTATGGGAGACACAACAATTAAATACCTCCTCTATGCAGATGACCTCGTCCTGCTGTCACCTACCAGAGAGGGGCTTCAACAAAATTTAGAAATCTTGGACAACTTCTTTTCAA
The DNA here is from genome assembly GCF_904425465.1 of Colossoma macropomum. Lineage (NCBI taxonomy): Eukaryota > Metazoa > Chordata > Actinopteri > Characiformes > Serrasalmidae > Colossoma > Colossoma macropomum. The sequence goes on from NW_023494794.1 coordinate 29,135,576, forward strand.
TTCAAAAAATTGGGCTTTGAAAATAAACCGTCAAAAAACCAAAATAGTAATTTTTCAAAAGAGGTCTAAAAATGAAGGGAATTATATTTACACAATTGACAACACCGACATCAAACAATCTAAAACATACACTTATCTGGGCATTATTATTAGCTCCACAGGAGGTTTTGACTTGGCTGTGAAGGAACTCGGGGGAAAAAGCCAGGAGAGCTCTTTTCACTATTAAAAAATCAATCAAATTTGAAATACCAATCACAATCTGGCTAAAAATCTTCAAATCAGTAACTGAACCAATTGCACTATATGGCAGTGAGGTATGGGGACCCCTGACAAAAAACAATTTTACAAATTGGGACAAACATCCAACTGAAGCCCTGAACACAGAATTCTGCAAAAACATCCTCCATGTGCAGAGAAAAGCACCCAATACTGTGTGCAGGGCTGAATTAGGACAGTATCCACTCCTATTAAACATTCAAAAAAGAGCTCTAAACTTCTGGAAACACATAAAATCCAGTGACCCCCAGTCACTCCACTATAACGCACTGGCTAGTCAGGAGCTGAACATCGACAGGAGTCCCCTGAGCCAGCTGGTCCTGAGTCTCAGTGACCTACAACCAAATGATATCACTAACACCAATCAGTCTGACCGCACACTCGCCCAGAAAATCAGACCCAATCAGATTATCACCAAATAAAAACAAAACTACATCACCCACTGGACTGAGACCGCACATCAACAGCACAAGCTTCAGTGCTATTCGGCCATAAATCGAGATTATACTTTAGCACCGCACCTCACAGCAACTACAGACAGAAAACTGAGGAGAGTGCTGACCAAGTACAGACTCAGTGAGCACAGCCTGGCCATCGAAACTGGCCGGCGCAGACAGACCTGGTTACCCAGAGAGGCCAGACTGTGCTCCCACTGTGAGTCTCAGTGGTGGAGACGGAGCTGCACTTCCTCACAGAGCTGCTCGAGATACGACTCCATTAGAAAGGAGTTCTATGGGAAGGTGAGCAGCGTCTGTCCTGAGTTTCAGCTCTGCAGTGACTCTGAGAAGCTGCCGTACGTGTTGGGAGAAAAGACAAAGTTGATCACACACGCAGCCAGATACGTGACCGCCTGTCACAACCTGAGGGACGACCAATGAGAAACTGATAGTTTTTTATTGATTATTATATATCTATGAAATTTGTCTTGACCCTTTTATTTTCCCTTTCTTTCTTTTTTTTTTGATTACTAATAACCCTGTAAATAACGTATTTTCTAATGTTCTATTATGATCTATTATATCATCTTTTTCTTATTTTTTATGTGTTTCTTATTAACTGCTTTGGCAACAGTGTATTTCATTACATTCATGCCAATAAAGCACTATTGAACTTCATCAGAGACGCTTTTCTGCCCAAATTTACTAATAAAACCCCCTCCTTCCCCAAACTGACCGACTCCTTCCCCAAACTGACCGACTCAGAGAAAATGAAAATTTTACTGGGAGAAAATGTAGAAACAATAAGTTTAGCAGGACACTTTATTCAGAACTGCCACATGATCAGAGAGGAAAATGTAACATAGCACTTCAGTTATGTAATTAATATTTCTAATTCCTGATGTTCAAAATGTATTACATTTTTCATATGCACCTTGTTTGTTTTATTTATTTATTTTTAATTATTATTATTATTATTATTATTATTATTATTATTATTATTATATTGTATTTTATTTTATTACATTTGGCATGTCCATACTCATTCTATGCTGTATTACCATATTTATTTATTTATTTATTTTTTTTCCCTATTTATTTTCTATTCATTTTTTTTTCCTATTCATTTATATTTTAATAATAATTCAATTTAAGATGTATTTACAGCTTTGGCAACATAGGTCTGTCATGCCAATAAAGCATATTTGATTTGATTTGATTTGATTTGATTTAGTAGAGAGAGAGATAGTTGAGAGATAGAGAGAGACATAGTAGAGAGAGAGATAGTAGAGAGAGAGAGAGAGAGAGAGAGAGAGAGAGACAGTGAGAGAGAGAGAGATAGTTGAGAGATAGAGAGAGAGATAGTAAAGAGAGCGATAGTAGAGAGACAGTGAGAGAGAGAGAGGGAGATAGAGAGAGAGAGAGAGAGAGAGAGAGAGAGAGAGAGAGAGAGAGAGAGAGAGAGAGAGAGAGAGATGAGGGTGTTTTTCAGTCAAGGTTCAGCTCTTAAGTGCAGAATCTCTGACTTAAGCTGTTTGGTCAGAAGTCCTTTTGAGTGCTCCGTAACCATGGCGACTTGTCCAAACACAAACAGCAGCTTGTCAGAACACAGAGAGAGAGAGAACCCACATCACTGTAGTTACAGTCATTAGTGTTCAATGTCATCACTGATAGCCAATTAATAATCAAACTGAAGCACATGTAGTGATGTAGTATCATTACTGAGCTTTATTCTACCGTCTGCTGCCGAAAACTGACGGGGTGCTTAAATATAACACTTAAAGCAACAGTTAAACAACAGCTGACCAGGGTAAAAGTACAGAAATGAACATTGATATTATTATTATTATTATTATTATTAGTAGTAGTAGTAATAGTAGTAGTAGTTGTAGTAGTAGTGCCATTATTAATCCTTATTACAGTTTAAGGTTTGAAATATCCATCTACAGCCACCAGGGGGCACTAAACTAATACAAATAAAACTGCAGAGTCACTTTCTCAGCGGTGACTCTCAGCTTTAGTATATAAACGTTTTATAATGGAAATACTGAAGCCAATATTCTGTGTGTCTACTACTGTATAATAATGCATCATCAGTGCATCTGACTGCATCGGTGCTAATTATTACACTGTAATAGAGAGCATTGTAGTGTAAATTCAGAAAACAGAAAGAGATAACAGTATAGAGGATGCTACAGTGTAGTGGTAGGCTTTAAAAAACTATTTTATCAATGTTTAATCATTTCCTATACAGACTTATGGCACCTAACAATTCTGCAACTGGCACATCACAGTAGCCACTAACTGGCCACTTTATTGGAAACACCTGCCTTTTAGTTTAACTAACTGGCCACTTTATTAGAAACACCTACCTTGTGCTTCCACTAACTGGTCACTTTATTAGAAACATCTACCTTGTGCTTCCACTAACTGGCCACTTTATTAGAAACATCTACCTTGTGCTTCCACTAACTGGCCACTTTATTAGAAACACCTACCTTGTGCTTCCACTAACTGGCTGCTTTATCAGAAACACCCCTCTCTGTGCTTCCACTTCCTGGCCACTTTATTAAAAACATCCCCCTTTTGCTTCCACTAACTAGCCACTTTATTAGAAACACCTACCTCTGTGCTTCCACTTCCTGGCCACTTTATTAGAAACACCTACCTCTGTGCTTCCACTAACTAGCCACTTTATTAGAAACACCTACCTCTGTGCTTCCACTTCCTGGCCACTTTACTAGAAACATCCCCCTTGTGATTCCACTAACTGGCCACTTTATTCAGAAATATTACAGACTTAAAAGAAATTCCACCAAAATTTCTGCATATTTAATTGGCTTAAGCTGTAAACAGAGTGGTTCAGAGTGGTTTGGTGTGAAATGCTCTGTTCTAGATAAACTTGATCTAACTCTGACCGAGTCAGAATTGTTCACAGTGGTGGTGATAGGAACCAGACGTCCACCTCTAAAAGCTCCCTCACAGAAAGTTCCTACATGAAATGGTTATGAATTCACTGCCTGATGACTGAGACACTGTTTTATGAGAGTTTAGAGAACTTAAACTCCATTCATGGTGGAGGGATACATGCAGGGCGCTGTGAGGCAAAATAGTCCCCAAAGAAAACTTATTATTTCAGATTTTCCACTATTTTCATCATCAACATTCCATATAAACTCAGAAGACTCGTGTAGGTTTACTGGTGGTTCTGGATAGTAAATAAAATGTCTATATTTGTGTTGTAGTCATGGCGACCCCTGGTTCCTATCACCACTACTGTAAAGACATCTGAACCATTTCACACCAAACCACTCTGAATCTCTCTGTTTACTTTTTAGACACTAAATTTCTAAGCAAAAATAAATACATCAAACTCATCTGGGTGATTTTTGTAATCAAATTTATTGTTTTTATTGGACAGCACATCGTCAGTGGACACAGAGGAACAGGTTGGAAATGACAGAACTGACACGGTCACTGTGTTCAGGACACGAAAGTTCTAAAATTGTCCCCAAAAAGAGGCTTAAAAAAAAAAAACAGGAGAAGATTCGTCACCAGAGTCATGTGACCAGAATCATGATACAATGACAACAGCAGAGCATGCAGGCTGAAGGCTGAAGACTTCGGAAAAGTTCAGTTCATGTCAAAGAGATTTTTTTTTCATTCTTTTATTCAGTTTTTTTTTAATATTGACTTCAGTGATGAACCAAAGGAGATATTTTAGCAAGCACACAGATCAGAGCCTAAAGACAAACTGACCCCAAACTGACCCCTAAACTACAGAACAGTATCCTAATCTCAATCTACACACCAGACCCAGGAAGCTTCCGCTTTACAAAGTCAGAAAGAGTTAAAAATATTTATTTACAAGAGTAAATTCTGCCGGCTTTTCACACGGCCGGAGATTTTGTGGCTGGAGTAAAGACCCTGTCGAGCAGCAGGACTGAGGCGGAGCTGCGCTTCCAACAAAAGAAATGCAGCTTCCTTTTGGAGTTACATTTGTTTTCCAGTTGCATGAAGATGAAAAACAAAACAACAAGACAAAAGAGTTTTTCCACATCAGCTCGCACAGATTTTTATGGATTTCCATGAAGAAATTTTAAACAAAAAAAAATGTATATATATTTCATGCTAATTCTCGCAAATTTTGCAAAATTTCAAAATTTTGAACAAAAAAATTCTCAGCTTCTGACAAACTTTGGGTGGCATAAAATACATAAATAAGAATATATATATTTTTAATGAAATAAAATAAAATAGTGTCAAAAATGCATTTTGTTTTATTTTAGTGATAAAATTTAGCTAAACTAAAAATTTTAGTGAAGCTACTTTGAATTCATATTGTAGCTTCAAATATTTCATACAGAAATCAATAATTCATAGCAGTGACAGAAAGATTACAACATTGAGTCTAAATTTCCAAAAACAAACAAAACAAACCTCTTGAAACATCACATTTTGATGTTTAATTTAATACATTTAATATTTTGTTTAACATTAAAAGACAATTAATCAATCATAAATAAAAAGAAATTTTGAGCACAATTTTCAAATTTTGCATGGTTGCATGGATAAAAGTAGATATTTGTGCTTGAATTTAAAACTTCACCCTAAATTAATGTGGGAATTTATTAACATGAAACCAGATGAAAACCTTAACTCAGTATTTTAGAACCAGGTTGGACAAAAATATTGGAAGCACGTTTTTGAATGTTTGCATTAATTCTTTCTGATTTTACATGAATTTTTTTGCATAAAAGAAATTAAATTTTTTCCTGAATTTTTTCATGGAAATCCATCACATGACCTGCTGGATTCTAGGTGAGCTGCAATAATCCAACAAGAAATTTGCTGCCAAAACCCAACAGACCTGCACAATATTTACCACATCAAAAGAATCGTTTTATGACCATCCAGATCTTTATGTTGGAATCTGCTCATTTATAGAATTTATTTGCACAAAATGTAGACACTATATGCTTGAAGAACACCAAGAACAGTTGTTAGAAGCATCTAGAACAATGTTATATCTTAGGGTTACTAGATAGTGAGAGTTTATTCTAAAAACTAAAGATTTTGTTGAAGATTTTAAACCGAATTTAAAGATTTTAAGAACACTGTGTTAGATATGGTGCAGGTTGTAATAGTTAATGTATTGTAAAAACGTACTAGTTAAATACGCCCTTAAAAACTGCCAAAAAGGGCGAGGAGAACCACTTTTGGTTCCCTAAATAACTTTTCAATGGACACTTGAACCATTACTGTAAACAAGTGAGAAGAACATTTAAAAGTTCAAAGAACCTCAACATAGATCCTCTACACCTTTATTAGAACCGAACCTTTAAGGAACCTTTAAGTGTGTAAGACACATTCACGCAACTGGAAATAAGATGTAAACGCAGCTCAGCCCAGGTTTCGCTGCTACGTTCCGAAAACGCCGCTGTGACCTACGCAAGTGGACGAGACGTGAAGAACAGAAGTATAAAAATGAATCTGAGGTGAAATGACACACCGAGATGAAAAGCTGCGTTCAAAAACGGGGAAGGTGGACGGCTCGTGGTTTTCACTGTATATCTACAAATGCCTCCCGGTGGGATCTCAGGACACTTCGGACTTAGTCGCTCTCTCGTCGCTAACATCGCTAGAACGTTAATAAACATGGTCATTTCTCAGTTTTAAAGGAAGTTGTGATCTCATACTGTTTAAAGAATGAAGTGTTGTTCGAAGCAAAATCATAAAAAACGATGTTTACGTTTTAAAGGCATACAGAAGGCTGGTTAGGGTGAGTTATGGAACCAGGACTGGTGAGAGTTCTGTGGCCCTTCAGCTTCAGCTCCACTGTTTCTGTTTAAAAACGTGACTCCATCATCGTCATGACGTCGTAATAAAACGACGTATTATATGGACCCTGTGCAAGGTGACGTCATAGACTGTGAAGATGGCTTTTGGTTTTGGGCCTGGATACACAAAGAAGAGGAAAACATGGTCAGGAACATGGCGTGAAAGATCAGGACTAAATTCTTCCGTCTGGTTTATTGCCGTGGTAGAACCACTTTTATTTCAAGAAATAGTTCGGCAGAGAAAATCCAGAGTTTATCCAAAATTTAGTCAGTTAGCCAAGACATGTTTGGTGTCTGAAGATCACTTCTTAGGACAAAATTCAGGCTTTTAGATCAGCACTGCTACTGTGTTCAGCTATAATAATGTACGCTTCAAAAAAGATGGTTCTTTAAGGGTTCTTTAGTAAAGACAATGGTTGTACATAGCACCATGAACACTCAAAGAACCATTTGCATGCTTAAATTGTTCTTTGCATGATCAGGTGGTTCTTCAGATTGATGGAGAATGTGTCTATGGTTGCATATAGAACCTTTTTGAAAATGGTTCTACATGCACCAAAAGGGGTTCTCCTTACAGAAGCCTGTTCTCTGTCAATCTGAAGGCCCGTTTGACCATGCAAAGAAAAATTTAAGCAAGCAAATGGTTCTCTGAGGGTTCATGGTTCCATATAAAACCATTAGCTTTAGTAAGGAACCCTTGAAGAACCATCTTTTCTAAGAGCGAAACTTTAGTCCATGTTTATAGACTACAGTGAGTCCGAAACCAGATCCTGAACCACTCCACACACTTTGTGATGTTAGCCCCATGCTAATTGGTGTTAGCATAGGCATCCATTACTGGTTAGCTACATTAGCCTCGTAGCTCCAGTGCTCAAACTTACATGACTTGGCTGATCGACAAAATTTCGGGAGGAAAACAGTGTAAAGATCATTTTTCTGCCAAACTATTAGTTCATTACAGTGTCCAACTGACTTTGCTAAGCGTCTCTGAGGTACTATGGGAGTGTTTCTTGGTGTATCCAGGCCTGCAGAGCCCCATAAATGTACTCTTTAGCACCAAATGAAGCACCAAGAGCTGGTTTACAACAGCTGATAACGTCTAAATGGCCTGAGAGTAGAGTCGAATAGAAAATGCTAGGCTCGGCTAGGCTGTACAAAAGAGCTGGTAGAAGAGAAGCCCCTACAAATCAGGGTTCCTCTGCATGAAACCTCTCAGATTTTAGAACACTGGATGCTGGTGGATGACGTTCTACTCTGAGGTGGTCTTCACAAATCATCTCAAAATACAGCAGCAGGTCCAGGAACAGACCTCCAACACTATGTGGTCCAAAATGCTGCTCCAGAAAATGAGATGCTACACTTTTTCTTCACTACGTGAGTCAGGGGACAGCAGAATTCTCGGGGTTTCAGTGTGGACCCCACGTTTTAGTTAAGGGTGGGCAGTATGATGATATTTATTGTTATTGTGATTAATTATGTTACAGTTTGCTTTTCTGAGCATATCGTCAATATATCAAAGAAGCTGATCCACTAAGGTTTCATTCCAAAGCAAAGCATTAAAAGCAACCTCATGAATTTTAAGAAATCTTAAGAATTTTAAGAAATATCAATGCTAGATGATGATTAATATCATAAATATGAGAGATATAAATGATTTCCATTATATGTCAGCTCTTATTCTTTTCTCTTTACATCCAAAATTGTTATAAACGGATATACAGCTTTTTGTAATTAAACTCTTTATTTGTCCTCATAGTTTTTGGTAGTACTGTACTGTGCTGGAGACCACCCTTCATTTATTTAATGTCCAGTCAAAACAGCCATCAAGTTATTCATTTTTCAGCACGAGGAAAGAAGCAGAATCCATTCTTTTCAGGAGACTCACTTTCAGCTCCTCAAAGAATCTGCAGACACACCTCCAAAGTTCAGTCTTAGAAGCTGGTTGATGATTTTCTGAAGTAATCAAACACATTCAGTGGTGTTGAGGTCTGGACTCTGGGGTGGTCAATCCATTGCTCAGCTTCTTTGTTTGATGTGTCCGTCTCCTTTTCTCAGTGAGGTTCTTCTTTATCAGCTACACCTCCTTTCAGACCCACAGCGCTGAGTCGTCTTCTCACAGTGGAAGGATGGACAGAAACACCTGTGGATGTTTTCAGATCTGAAGCAGCTTGATTTTCTCCTCTCTCTCAGAGATGAAAGCTTTAAGTGCTGTTTATCTGTTGGGGGCAGTTTTGGGGTCTACCAGCTCTTCCAGGTGGTTGCTAGGAGACACATTTTCTCTGGAGCTTTTAATTCCTGTTTATCCACATATTTTCTTCTGACTTCTTTGGATACCGTAGCAACATCTTAGCAAACACATTGCAACCACCTAGGATACCATAGCAACCGTCTTGCAACACCTTAGCACCCACCTGGGATGTCATAGCATCTAGCTAACAGCACCATAGCAACTACCTTGGATACCATAGAAGCATCCTAGCAGCACCCTAGCAACCATGCAAAATACCATGGCAACACCTTAGCAACCGGTCTCAAATCGCTTAAGGTGCAATCCACTATTCTAGTCTTACATCTAATCTCCTAAACAAATACCTCCTGAAAAGTGAAGAACGTGTTCTTGGCTGCTTTCGACTGGAAATTAAAGAAATGAAAGGTGGTCTCTGAAACTTTTTCCATATCGCCCCCCCAAGTTGTAGTGTTAGCATTAACCCTGCTGTCTACAGTGTTCTTAAACTTATCCGGCTGGGCTTTTTAGGGTGAAAAGGCCAAAAACTGATCTTAGACCAGTGTTTTTTGACTCTGAGAGGTTCAGTACAGTGGACAGTGGTCCATGATGCGCTCGCTGGTCCGTTAAAGTGTGGACGCCCCCTTGCACACAGTCAGCCTTCTGGAGTGAGTCTTTTTTAAACATGTTTGAGGCGACAGAGCTCTTTTTGCATTGTATGTGTCTTATAAATGCTTTACATCATCACGATTGTCTCAGTGCACTTCTAACTTACGGCATTACTCTGACCCACCACAGCACAGCTTCACTTTTAACCCTTTAATCGCTAAACCTGTAATGGATTTAAGTGACACCAGCTCTACACGGTCAGTCATCGGAGCATGAGCACCTCAAGCAGTCTGGATATTTTGAATATTTGTTTATTTTCACCTGTGAAATAGTCAGCGGTGGGTTTTTAAGGCTGAGCTGCTGAGTTAAAGTATTTGCCGTTGCTGATTTTGGAAATTTGCCCCTCTCGGGGAGCTAATGTGGGGCTTTCTCGTCTCCAGTCACCTTCAGGGTAATTAATTCTCAGACGGCTAAGTTGATTTGATGTTTGCCGCTGAGTTGGATGTCTGTGTTTCCGTGGCAACCGCCGGGGTGGGAGCAGGGGACTAAATGGTGACAGACTCATGATTGGAATAGTAATAGAAGCTTTTTCTGTTGCTTTTATTTCCTCTCTTTTGTCTCTGGCAGCCTCTCTCTCTCTCTCTCTCTCTCTCTCTCTTGGTTAATGGTTTAGTGCCATATCTATTCTTCTGGGAAGAAGGGACTCCACCCGACATGCACATACATTCCAGTAACCGCATTAAACCCAGGTATGATGGCACTAGAAAGCCTTCATTTGGTTGCTGTGACGACCAAACATAGGCTTTTAAATCTTTCCCTCATACAAAACAATGACAATAAATAAACTCGCAACTGTCTCTTCATTTGCTTAGAAACGCTTTTAAGAGCAGCCAGAGACGCCCGCCTCTGTCCTGCTGTCAGAGAACAAGCAGCCGGTAATTAATTCAACTCAGTTCAGCCTCGCAGCTTCAAACCCTTCATTAGGAGAGAACAGGGGCGTCTAAACGAGGGAATTTCCATCTCTTCAGCAAAAGAAAGAGGGATAACTCTGTTCACAGATCCGCCAGGGAACGATAACCCTTAACTCTGCATTACAGACGCTTCATTAATTAGGACCATTAGAAGTGGACATTTCTGACCTTAAAGTGACTTAAACTGATTTGATGCATCACGAAATTTCAAATTTCACCAAGATTCGATTGGATTATGATTCTTTAGGAAGCGATTCAGTTTGTTATGAAATCTCAAATTACACCACAATTTGATTGTTTCCTTGAAAATGATTCAGAGCATTTTAAATTTCACCACAACTTCATTCAATTATGATTCTTTAGCAAATGATTCAATACATCATGACATTTCAAATTTTTACAACAGCTCAACTTTTGAAAATGGTTCGATGCATCATGAAATCTCAAAATTCACCGAGACTTGATTACGATTTTTTTTTAGGAAATCGTCATGCAATCTCAAATCACACCACAATTCAAATATGATTATTTCGAAAACGATACATTGCATAATGAAATTTCAAATTTCACAATTTAATTTTTTAAATTCTTTAAAAAATATTTGATGCATCATAAAATCTTTTGATCAATTTGATATTGATTCTTAAGGAAACTAATCAGTTCATCATAAAATCTCAAACTTTCCCACAATTCGATTATGATTCTTTTGAAAATTATTAAATGCATCAGGACATTTAAAATGTCACCAGTTATCTGATTATAAATGTCACCAGGAATCTGATCATAAATGTCACCAGGAATCTGATTATAATTCTTTAAAACTATTCAGTGTATTATGAATTTTTTTATTTCACCACAATTCAATTTAGTTTTTGCTTTGTTCTTTTTATAATGTTTTGGTACTAATCAGAGATTTTTTTAAGTGGAAAAACTCTTTACAAATTAGTACAATTACAGGGAAGTGGATAATGAAAAAAATCTAACTTTTTGTTTTTGGAAGTTTAAATTTGGAAACATATTCTGGGAAAAAAATATTTATTTATAATTGATTCTAATAGAATCAGGCATGATTACCTTTTCACACCCCTAATGTTAATGCATGACTATCTTGGCCAGGGTTCCTCCACAAGAGCTCTTCAACTGAGAGAGACGGCGCTATTAACTAAAAATACAAAGCAGATGAGTGCATGTTGGGTAATGTACTCAGTTATGTTATTCACATGGATATGGGCTGCATATCCATAACGATGGAACAATACGTGTGGAAAATGGTGGACGTACTGCGCAATGGAGCAACGAACAGACGCCAAAAGAAAAGCAACACAAATATGAATATTATTTGATTACAGTCAAAACAGGAGGTGGAATAACGTCTCATTTTAATTGAAAAAAGGAGAGAAGTTAATACACAGAATGACATCACTGAAACAGTCACGATGACACAGCAAGAAATACATCATCATCATCATCATCATCATCATCAGAGAGGAAGTTGAAATTTCATCCCTAAACCAAAGGAGTAAATCTGCACCTGTTTGAGGAGAATCAGCCTAAAATACTACAAAAACCAGCAAACAGCTTCAAACTAGCAGTAGCAGATGTAAAAATGTATAAAATGATCACCACTTCAAATGAAACGAGGAGAGAGAGAGACAGAGAGAGAGAGAGATTTACAAACAGTTGAACAGTTCTGGTGCACACTGGGAGTTTTTACTTTCATTAATTCATTTTTTTGTTTATATAAAAAACACAAGAGTGTAAAAAAGGCACCACAGGAGGTGAGATACTTTCACACCTTCCACTATTAATGGTGGCAAAAGTAGTAGTAATATAATAAGTAATAATAATAATAATAATAATAATAATAATAATACAACTGTTGAAATGTACTGTATGAAAAATGTGAGCGAGAATTCAGGGCAGATTTTTTCTTTTTTTTTTGCAGTTTTAATATTGTGTCATATGTTTGTGTTGAAACAGGACGTTGTGACGTTACACTATGAAGAGTGACTTTTTTTTTTTTCATTTTTTTAAATATATGTATATTATCAGGCATAAAATCTGATTAACCAAGTCTTTCAGTGCTAAAAGCTGCTTCAACTGATAGAATCTCACAACTTTCTGTAAATTGGATTTATTGGTAAATTGACATTTCGTAAACATTTCCAAACTGGACTGGATTCAGACAGCAGTGTTGAATTTGAGTATGACTTATGACTCAAAGCGTCAGACAAAATTAGACATTCTTTTGCAGCTCTGTTTCTTCTCTGAAGAGAGAAAACGCCGCCATGCATTAAAACAAAAAATCCCCATCGTTTTCAATTATAGAAAATCTAAAATTTTCTAAAATGTAAAAATGCTCAAGGCTGTTTTTTCATATTTTCTTTAAAGGAGTTTCTAGCTAGCTTGATTCATGCCTATATGTACACCACCACCGGAGGAACTCAACAATAAACCTTCAGTCCAACAAAACTTTGGCTTTCAAAGCTTTCGAAAGATGTTTCAACTTACAGTTCACCTTAAATCGCCCTTAAATTTCCTCTTTCAGGAAAAAAAATCAATATTTCAATAAAGATTCCATTCAGTTACTTTTTTAAAATCTTTCTACCATTTAAAAAAACAGAAACATATGTGCTCATTTCTTTTGTAAAGGACTGTGATTATATGGCTTTGGCTGGGCAGTTTTCCTCTCTTTTTTAAACGTTAATTTCATTTTTTATTTTGTTTTATTTCGTTTTTTAAGCTAAACACCAAAAACATCCAAACGGTTTCCCTCTTTCGCTCCATAAGCAACAGGTTACAGTTCAAACTTCATCAACATGTTGGAGAAACACTGAACAGACACAGCAGGAAGAGTGTGGCAGGGCTGGAAAAAGGCCGAAAGCGGTTTGGAATGGGACATAAAGAGAGGACGACTGTACATCCTATTTATAAGGTGTGGGAAGAGGGTCAAAACTGGGGTGTTTGACCCACTCCATCCAAAACAAGGCTGTTGATTGGTTGTAAAACACACGAAACCATCGCACAAACAAGAGAGGGTTACAAAAACTGATTAATATAAAGTTTAAATGCTGCAATAAGGTTTTTTTTGTACAAGTCAGACGAAAACACCTTAGTAAAAATGTCCATTTGCTGCTTGGAAATTCGCAGAACCAAGCGGCGAAGAACCAGTATGAAAAAAGTCTAGTGGTTTTGGCTTAAAGGTGACGATGACTGAACGGTTAGCAAAAAAGCTGCACTGATATGAAATGCATCAATATTACAAACGGCACATTTAATATCAGCTCCTTTTGTTATTGTGCTAAAAAATCACTTCAGAAATGCAGAAAAGAATGAACTACATTAACAGACGGCTCGTAAAAATTTGGGTGTTTGTTGTTTTCACTGTGCACGATGGGTTACAATCGCTGCGTATGCCCTGCATACGCAGAAAAAACGTTTCAAACATCGTTAAAAAAGAGGAAAATGAACCCGGAAAAGGTGCCAGAAATGGATGCAACGAATTCTCAAGCAGCAAACAGCGCAGTGACCACTGCTGCAAAGCCTGATGGGCTTAAGCCATTGACCAGGGGGGCAGCTGGGATGACAAAGTGCACTCCTCCACACCACTAGGGGGCGATGTTGACGTTTCAGAGACGCAGAACACCAGAGGTACCTCTGTGATTGGCGGATCAGGTGGATCGACGGGCCTCAGCAGAGGTGGGAGGGGCTTACATGGATTCTCCCAGCGAATCGTTGTCGTCGTCCAGAGAGAGGGGCAGATAGAGATCCTAAAGGTCAAAGGTCAGGTTACAGGATTGGACTTGGTTGGGAGAAAAACTCACCACTAGTTTTTAAAGAACACAGAAAATAATAGAACAATAGCTTGTTTAACTACACTCTTAAAAAAGGTTCTTCAAGGGTTCTTTAGTAGAGTTCTATTAAGAATCATGAGTTCTATATAGGACCATTTCATGCTTAAATGGCTCTTCGCATGGTGAAATGGTTCTTCAGACTGATGGAGAATGTGCTGCATACGGTTCTGTATAGCACCAAAAGGGGTGCTAAATATAAGTTTGGCATCTCAGCAATAGAAGAACCCTTTCTGGTGCTATATAGAACCATTTTCAAAAAAGTTCTACATAGAATCATATACAGCACATTCCCCATCAGTCTGAAGAACCAGATGGAGAAAGTGTTGTATATGGTTCTGTACTGAAACTTTTTGAAAATGGTTCTGTATAGAACCAAAAAGGGTTCCGAGCTTAACACCGTAACAATAGAAGAACACTTTTTGGTGCTACATAGAACCATATAGAACACATTCTCCATCAATCTGAACAGCTCACCTATTTCACCATGTGACAAACCATTGAAGCCTGCAAATGGTTATATACAGAACTCATGGTTCTAAATAGAACCTTTACTAAAGAACCCTAGAAGAAACCATCATACAGTTTCAGTTTCTAGGCAATGAAGGACCAACTGGGTGAACCAGTCTGCTACAGCGCTACCCTGAGGCAGAGCAGTGCGGTAGTTAGTTAAGAACCTCAGAGACAGAAGCTGATTGTGGGTGAAGCAGATAAACAAATCTGAGCTTCATAATGAGTTTATTTTCAGGGACCCCCAGAATTTTGTTTTTGAGACATCCAGGGGGTTCAGAGGTTAACTAGGGGGTCCAAACCCCCCAGGACCTCCTGGTTTGAGATTCTAAGTGAACTGAACTGGTTGCAAAAGGTGACGTGGAAAACTGCAGACGGCTGTACTGACGATACAGATGAAGCAGAGGGAGATCAGGATGAAGAAGCGCTGCGGTGTTCTTTAACCCTGTAACAGGACAAACAGAGAGAGGGAGGAAGACAGACGGAGTACCTTCTGCTTGCGGGTGCTGCCGGGACTGGTCGGGGTGGAGATCGGAGACTGCTTGGAGATGGGAGTGGACAACTGACTACTGGAACCAGTACCATTAGCTACAGAGAGAGAGGGGGTGGGGGAGAAAAGTGAGTACAGTTACGACAGAGAAAAGTTGAAGAAATTGAATAAAATTACAGTAAGTTTAGCCCTCGTGTGGTGTTCAGGTCTGTGGGACCCGTTTTCAATGTTTACCAAAAGAAAAAATGATGTGATTTATTAATATTTCAGCCTCAGATTCTTGGCCTTTGCTCATTTTCTGTGAAGAACATATAAAACAACCCATTTTCAGTGTCTTCACTCTGTTCACCCCCCACACATTTATATTACACATGTGGTGTTGGGTGAACCCGCGGGGAGTAAAAGTGTGGAGGTGCTGTGTCCTTCACTCTGTTCTCCTCCTACATGGCCTGCTGTTAGTGAGTGTGTGTGTGTGTGTGAGGGTGGACAACATGGACAGGCTGCTGACTGGCTACAGCTGCTAAAGGAGAACCCTACGCTGGACACTTGTGATATTATAAACATCTAGTATTTTTACATAAACTGTTATGGCTGTATTGATTTAAATAAACAATAATGCGGAGGGTCCATCGGACCACTGAGTAACAAACACATCAACACCACACAAGGGTTAGAGAAAGAACTGAAGACAAAAATTAAAGACATGAGAAAAGAAAATAAATAGGAAGAGAGAGAGAGAGAGAGAGAGAGAGAGAGAGAGAGAGAGAGAGAGAGAGAGAGAGAATGTGTGAAAGACAGAGAGAAAGAGAAAGCCAAAAGAGAGGGAAGAAAGAGAAGAGGGAGAAATAGAAAGAGAAATAGAAAGAGAGGAATAGAGAGAGAGAAAGAGAAAGAGCAGAAAAGAGAAAAAAATAAGAAATTCAAAGAAAAAGTGAATTAGAAGTAAAGAGAGAGAGAGAGAGAGGTATAGAGAGAGAGGTATATATATATATATATATATATATATATAGAGAGAGAGAGAGAGAGAGGTATAGAGAGAGAGGTATATATATATATATATATATATATATATAGAGAGAGAGAGAGAGAGGTATAGAGAGAGAGGTATATATATATATATATATATATATATATATATATATATATATAGAGAGAGAGAGAGAGAGAGAGGTATAGAGAGAGAGGTATATATATATATATATATATATATATATATATGTATATATATAGAGAGAGAGAGAGAGAGAGAGAGGTATAGAGAGAGAGGTATATATATATATATATATATATATATATATATATATATATATATACATAGAGGGAGAGAGAGAGAGAGAGAGAGAGAGGGATAGAGAGAGAGTAGTGTAGAAATACAGGAATGTCTGTAAGCAGTGTGTGTCAGTACTGAGGGGGTCCGGCCCTGTCTGGCGCACTGGGGCGCTCGGTGGTCTCGGGGATTGCTAGGAGACCGTGTTTCTGAGTGAAAGTGGTGTGATGTGGCGTGGTGTTCAGAGTGCATTGTGGGTAGTCAATGCTGATCCAGGTTTGTTTTTGTTTTGTGTTGTTTTAAAGAACATAAACACATGTCTGGAACAGAGAGCAGTCTGGAACCGCACTACTGGGAACAGAACAGACAAAAGACCGAAAAACCCCTCAGAACACGCGCCAAGAGAACCGAACACCCAGCCTGATTTACAGCCAGCACTACGAACGTACTCTAATACACTTTAACACGCCGAGTTCCTCCTCTAATGTCTGTTTAACCCTCCGAGTTCCCCATTACCCACCTTAAAACTCCTCCTCTACTGCCTTGTACCTCCTGCTCGTTTGCACACATCTGCACTTTACTTATATTCTTATATTTTTATATTCTGTATTCTTCCTCCCCTTATATATATATATATATATATATGTAAAGACAATGTAAAGAGCAACAGGAATTTTCAAAAATGGAGATACGTGGTTTTCTTCCGACAACAACATACATATATATATATATATGCACTATCCTATGTTTTTCTATTTTATATTCCTACAACGTACAGTCGCATAAGCATTTCAATCCACGTTATAATGTGTCTGACCAATAAAGCTTGATTTGATTTTTATTTTTATTATTTCTGACTTGTTTCTGAAACCAGTGAAGCAAAGTGCAGATTCTAAACTCTCAGTTCATCCTGCATCAGTGTTTGTAAGCAGAAGAGGAGATATTTTATTATGATATGAATTTGATTAAAAAATGCAGAAAGAAAAAAAGGCCTTTAAATTTTTACTATATAAAATAAAATATATATATATATATATATATATATATATATATATATATATATATATATAAATATATATATATATATACCGATCAGGCGTAACATTATGTCCTTGTTTCTACGCTCATTGTCCATTTTATCAGCTCCACTTACTATATAGGTGCACTTTGTAGTTCTACAGTTACAGACTGTAGTCCATCTGTTTCTCTGATACTTTGTTAGCCCCCTTTTACCCTGTTCTTCAGTGGTCAGGACCCCCATGGACCCTCACAGAGCAGGTACTATTTGGGTGGTGGATCATTCTCAGCACTGCAGTAACACTGATGTGGTGGTGGTGTGTTAGTGTGTGTTGCGCTGGTACGAGTGGATCAGACACAACAGAAACAAGGAGGTGGTCATAATGTTATGCCTGACAGGTATATATATATATATATATATATATATATATATATATATATATATATATATATATATATATATTTAATGGTATCAATACTTTTTTTTGCCTTACAGTGTTCGTGTATTGTTACAGGAGTCAATGTGTTGGCAGTTACTCTAATCTTACTCCACCTAGTGGACAAATATCACAACTACCTCCAAAAAAAATTCTCAGCAATGAGTTATAGAATTCAAATGTAGTGAGAATGAATAAAAGTGAACAAGGAAAGAAGAAAGTAAATAAGGAAGAAAACAAGTGAAGAAAGAAAGAAAAGAAAGTGAATAAAGGAGGATGCTGTCTACACAGGCTCCTGATCAAGAAACTCTCTCTGTTCTTAGATCCCTTAAAAGTATTGCCTAACATGGTTCCTCAAGGGTAAGGACAATGGTTCTTTATAGAACCATGAACACTCAAAGAACCATTTGCATGCCGAAGCGGTTCTTTGCAAGGCGAAAAGGTTCTTCAGATTGATGGAGAATGTGTAGTATGTGGTTCTATACAGCATCAAAAAGGGTTCTTCTGTTGTTACAAGCTTGGAATTGTATACAACAGCAGATCTTTTGGGTGCTACATTGAACCATTTTCAAAAAGGTTCTGTACAGAACCACATACAACACACTTTCACATTCTCCATCAATCTGAAGAACCATTTCACCATGCATTACACCATCACTATATGGAACCATGGTCTTTGCTAAAGAACCCTTAAAGAACCATGTTTTTGTAATAAGTGTAATAAGGATCTTATAGTGTTAAAGCAGCATCATATATATCCTTCATCTAAATCGTTTCATTATCAGTCCCACAGTTTTCATTGAGGATGATGGACAGACACACTGAGGGAGTGAGGGAGGGGTTAGTGAGTGGGTGAGTGAGTGAGTGAGTGAGTTGATGAGTGAGGGGGAGGGTGTTAGTGAGTGAGTGAGTGAGTGAGTGAGTTGATGAGTGAGGGGGAGGGTGTTAGTGAGTGAGTGAGTTAGTGATGTTGAAGTGAGTGAGTGAATGAGTTGATGAGTGAGGGGGAGGGTGTTAGTGAGTGAGTGAGTGAGTTGATGAGTGAGGGGGAGGGTGTTAGTGAGTGAGTGAGTGAGTGAGTGAGTTGATGAGTGAGGGAGGGTGTTAGTGAGTGAGTGAGTGAGTTAGTGATGTTGAAGTGAGTGAGTGAGGGAGTTGATGAGTGAGGGGGAGGGTGTTAGTGAGTGAGTGAATGAGTTAGTGATGCTGAAGTGAGTGAGTGAGGGAGTTAGTGAGCTGATGAGTGAGGGAGGGTGTTAGTGAGTGAGGGAGGTAGTGAGTGAGTGAGTGAGTTAGTGATGCTGAAGTGAGTGAGAGAGGGAGTTGATGAGTGAGGGAGGGTGTTAGTGAGTGAGTGAGTGAGTGAGTGAGTGAGGGAGTTGATGAGTGAGGGAGGGTGTTAGTGAATGAATGAGTGAGTGGTGCTGAAGTGAGTGAGTGAGGGAGTTGATGAGTGAGGGGGAGGGTGTTAGTGAGTGAGTGAGTAAGTGAGGGAGTTGATGACTGAGGGAGGGTGTTAGTGAATGAATGAGTGAGTGGTGCTGGAGTGAGAGAGTGAGGGAGTTGATGAGTGAGGGGGAGGGTGTTAGTGAGGGAGTTGATGAGTGAGGGAGGGTGTTAGTGAATGAATGAGTGAGTGGTGCTGGAGTGAGTGAGTGAGGGAGTTGATGAGTGAGCGGGAGAGTGTTAGTGAGTGAGTGAGTAAGTGAGGGAGTTGATGAGTGAGGGAGGGTGTTAGTGAGTGAGTGAGTGAGTGAGTGATGCTGAAGTGAGTGAGTGAGGGAGTTGATGAGTGAGGGAGGGTGTTAGTGAGTGAGTGAGTGAGTGAGTGAGTGAGGGAGTTGATGAGTAAGGGAGGGTGTTAGTGAATGAATGAGTGAGTGGTGCTGAAGTGAGTGAGTGAGGGAGTTGATGAGTGAGGGGGAGGGTGTTAGTGAGTAAGTGAGGGAGTTGATGAGTGAGGGAGGGTGTTAGTGAGTGAGTGAGTGAGTGATGCTGAAGTGAGTGAGTGAGGGAGTTGATGAGTGAGGGAGGGTGTTAGTGAGTGAGTGAGTGAGTGAGTGAGTGATGCTGAAGTGAGTGAGTGAGGGAGTTGATGAGTGAGGGAGGGTGTTAGTGAGTGAGTGAGTGAGTGAGTGAGTGAGTGATGCCGAAGTGAGTGAGTTGGTGATTCTTACACAAAACAACAGGCTATAAAATACTGAAAATTGCACTTTATTTTAAAAGATCAGACGTGCGAGAAAGTCTACATGGACAGAAATGGACATAAAGACAAATGATGGAAGACAAAGACAAAAAGTGATATTAAATGAACAGTCCAGTCAACCAGAATGAATGTGACAGGGGTTAGTGTTTAAAATAAGTAAAATAAAATAAAACAAACAAAAACAAATAAAATAAAATAAAATAAAACAGATGAACAGACATTTATATGATGCTTTTTGCCGTAAAAGTGAACAAATGTCATTTTATTTATGATTTTTAATTCTCTCTCTCTCTCTCTCTCTCTCTCTTTCTCTCTCGCTCTCTCGCTCTCTCTCTGTGTCTCTCTCTGTGTGTCTCTCGTCCATATGTTTCTCTAAAGGACTCGTCCTTGATCTCTGAAATATTAATCAGGTGAAACAACCCAAAGTGACAAACTGTCCACTCAGATTAAACCCCAAAACCCAGCCAGGGACGGGCGAGAGACCTTCTGCCTGACTCACTCTCTCTCCCATCTGTCTGTCTTTCCACCTCTTTCCCTCTTTTTATCTCTCTCTCTCTCTCTCTCTCCATCTATCTTTCTCCATGTCTTTCACCTCTGATCTCTCCCATCTGTCTCTCTGTCTGTCTGTCTGTCTGTCTGACTCTCTCTCCCCCTCTCTCTCTCTCTCTCTCTCTCTCTCTCTCTCTCTCTCGCTCATCCAAAATCTGTCTGTTTGGTCTGCGTCCCAGAGGATTATAAACACTCTGTTGATGCGTCTTGATTGATCTATTCTAGGCTCCGCCCACAGAGCGCTGGTAAAAATCCATTAACCCTCATGAGGATTAATGGAGGAGGGCGGAGTTTAGAGTCGCTCCGTAACGCTGAGTTTTAAACGCTGCACTGCTGAGCTGGACTGTGTTGTCTAATCCAAACTGGGCAGAACTGGACAGGGCAACAAATGATCCACCATGCTGAGTTACATCAGCCACACATCTTAAACAGATGGTTCTTCAAGGGTTCTTTAGTAAAGAAAATGGTTCTATGTAGAACCATACACACTCAAAGAACTCTTTGCATGGTTAAACAGTTGTTTGCATCAAGATAGCGTTCTTCAGACTGATGGAGAATGTGCTGTACATGGTTCTATTATAGAACCCTTTTGAAAAGGGCTCTTTGTAGCACCAAAAAGGGTTCTTCTATTGTTACAAGCTTGACGCTGTACCATTACACATTCTCCATCAATCTGAAGAACGCTCTCTTGATGCAAAGAACTATTTAGTCCTGCAAATGGTTCTTTGAGTGTCAACATATTGAACTCATATGTGTAGAACCCTACATAGAACCACTGTCTTTACAAAAGAACCCTTGAAGAAATATCTTCTGAACTGACAGAGGAATCAGCCCATCAAGCTTTCATTTACAGTGGGGCTAATTTAGAGAGAAGAAGCATCTGGAGGGTCTAAACACATCACTGACTGTGAATACGAGCCGTAGTCTAAGCAGTGTTCCGGGTAGTTGTTAGGAATGGAAAACAGTGGCGGCGGCTCTATTCCAGAACTCTTTACTGAAAGAGTCACTGTGAAACTTTGAGGTTTACCAAGTTTAATCTAGAAGGGTCATAATATGTTCATGTGAAATGGTGTTAGCTTAGAGCTAACATATTAACTAGAAGCCCATAGGGCCGCTAGCAGAAATTAGCACTATTGTAGAGGTGTTTTTGACATCAGGTCCTGAGCTGAAGTCCGATCTCTAATAGTGAATGTTCACCACTCGTTAGTGTTTAGTTTGCAATCGAGACACAATGATGAAAGACCAGCAATTACAGAGTTTGGCTTTTCACAATCAGCTCCGATTAAAACCTCAACTGAAGGACAAGCAGTTCTTTTAATTTTTCTGTAATTAAAAAACTATTTTTCTGCACAAAGAGGACACAAACCGAACGTCTGAGAGATTCGACCAGCATTTCACTCAGAAACACTCAAAGGAAATCAAGATAAAACAAAACTACACTGCAAAAAAATCAGAACAATTGAACTCATCTTAAATATCTATATATCTAAATATGTGATGCTTCTCATTTTGAGATGTCATAGAAATATTATGAGATTATATAACGGATTTGTAGATGTGTTATACCTGTTTGAAGTCATTTTGTTAAGTAATATTATCTCGCTACATAGATCATTTTGCTTGTTTTGAGCAGATTTCTTAAAAGTACCTTCTCGTAGGTAAAATCATCTGCCAGTGTAGTGAGGAGTGTTAGCATACTTAGCGTGTAGCATAGAGTTGGGCGGGATGTGTGTGGTGAATAAATCTGCGTGTGAAACTCGGCTCAGGGCAGGATCTGTGTAGAATTAGTGTAGAGTTGGTTTAGTGTAGAGTTTGTGTTTATCACATAATAACGTTCTCACTGGACTCGGCGGGAGATTTGCTGCGGCGGACGGGACCGGGACTCTTAGCAGAACCTCTCTGGCCTTTAGGGGTCTTCATCACCCGGCATTCTACGGAGAGAGAGAGAGAGAGAGATACAGAGAGTAATACAGACAGACAGACAGAGAGAGAGAGAGAGAGAGAGAGATACAGAGAGTGATACAGATAGAGAGTGATACAGACAGAGAGAGAAAGAGAGATACAGAGTGATACAGACAGACAGAGAGAGAGAGAGAGAGAGAGAGAGAGAGAGAGAGATACAGAGAGTGATACAGACAGACATGAGAGAGAGAGAGAGAGAGAGAGAGAGAGATACAGAGAGTGATACAGACAGACAGAGAGAGAGAGAGAGATACAGAGAGAGATAAAGACAGAGGAAGAGACAAACAGAGAGATACAGAGAGAGAGATACAGAGAGAGAGAGAGTGAGAGATACAGAGAGAGAGACAGAGAGATACACAGAGAGAGAGAGAGTGAGAGATACAGAGAGAGAGTGAGAGAGAGTGAGAGATACAGAGAGAGAGAGTGAGAGAGATACAGAGAGAGAGATACAGAGAGAGAGTGAGAGATACAGAGAGAGAGTGAGAGAGAGATACAGAGAGAGAGAGAGTGAGAGATACAGAGAGAGAGTGAGAGAGAGTGAGAGATACAGAGAGAGAGAGTGAGAGAGATACAGAGAGAGAGTGAGAGATACAGAGAGAGAGTGAGAGAGAGATACAGAGAGAGAGTGAGAGAGAGATACAGAGAGAGAGAGAGTGAGAGATACAGAGAGAGAGTGAGAGAGAGATACAGAGAGAGAGAGAGTGAGAGAGAGTGAGAGATACAGAGAGAGAGAGTGAGAGAGAGCATTAGCCGTGCATTTTTCAAAAATTTACAGCCAAATTTTAGCCGAAATATCAAATTTCCTCTTTTTCCCTCCTTTTACCTCAAACGTAGTCGATCAGCTGTTTGGGTGTCTGAAGTTTTGCTTCTTTAGTTTTAGCAGTGAAGCGACGAGGCTAACACAGCTAACAGGTAATGGAGTCTTTTAGCAACCAGTTTAGCATCATGCCAGCATCATGCGCTCTTAAAAAGACTGTTCTTCAAGAGCTCTTTAGTAAAGAAAAAGGTTCTATATAGAACCCGTGAACAGTCCCTTCGCATGATTAAAGCTCTGCTGCTGTTATGATGTCAAGCTTGTACACAATAGAAGAACCTCTGTTGGTGCTACACTGCAAAAAATAGTATCTCGTCAAGTGAAATTGTCTTAATTCTAGTCGATTTATGTCATATTTTTTCTTTTGAGATGGTTGTCCACTTACTATAAGATTATGTAGCTTAAATCTAGACATTTATAACCGTTTTAAGTAATATTATCAAGTAAAATTATCTCCCTATACTGGCAGATAGTTTTACTGGTTTTAAGCTCATTTCTTAAAGCAAGCAAAATTATCTGCCAATATAGTGAGATAATTTTACAAGTAAACAAATAAACAAGTAAAAATAAGCTTACAGCAGTCTCAACAGGAGAAATATTAGATTTATTAGATTTATTAAGCAGATTTAAGATCATTTTACTTGACAAGAAAAACATTTTTTGCAATGTAAATATGTAAATAGAACCATTTTCGCCCAGGGTCTTCATAGAACCATATACAGCACATTCTCCGTCAATATGAAGAGCCATGCAAATGATTCTTTGAGGGTTCATAGTTTTATATAGAACATTTTCTATACTAAAGAACCTTTGGAGAACCATCTTTTTTAAGTGTGTACCTAAGCGATTGTCTCTAACCGAGCGGAGTTCTTCAGTGATCTCTAATAGACCTGATTGTGTGCACTAGCGTAGCTAAAGACAGTAGTAGCATCTTAAAGCTGTACTTTAGTCCATGTTTATAGATAAAAGTGAGTCATATGAGCTGCGTCCCAATTCAGGGGCTGCGTCCTTCAGAGGCTGCATTTGAAGGCCGACTGCATCACAGCGGCGCGACTAGGCTGTCCCATAACGAAGACTCCTTCATAAGCGGCTGAGAAACGTGTCCTTCTTTTCCATGGAAACCAAGGATCCAACGGGTGGATCCTTCACCAGCCAACATCTCGAGGTTCACTGTGTGCCGGCGAGGATTCGAGAACATGGAGGCGTCAGCAGAGGAGCGAACGGCGACTGAGGAGACACTTTAAATGAAAGTGTTGGGTTTAAAGGAGTCGAATAGCGAACAATACTAATGTTAAAGAAGCCAAAACTTTTTGTTTTGTTTTAGGGAGTAAAGAGCCGACAGAGAGAAGCATCTCCAGCTCTAATAAATGAAAAAATAAAAAAGTTTCTGGCTCCACCTTTAAAGAGCTTTAAAAGACCTTGACAGGAGCGGCGTTTCGTGACGCAGTGGTGAGGGCGGGAACAGCGGTGCTGTGACACAAACAGGAAATCCGCCGTAGAGCCGACCGTCTCATTTCGGTTCAGCCTTCGAAGGATGCAGCCCCTGAATTGGGACACAGCTCCAGTATCAGGAACCACATAATCAAGTCTATTAGAGACACTGAACACCTCCACACAGCCTGAGGGAAGAGACCGGGCGCTGATTTAGGCCTGCATGATAACTGGTGGGGTGTAAGCTTTCATCACCTGTTAGCTACATTAGCCTCGTATCTTCAGTGCTACAGCTAAAGAAGTGAACTTTAGACTCTAAACATGTCTTGCCTGCTCAACTACGTTTGGAGTTTGGGTGTCGGGGGCTGCCCTGCTACAAAAAACAGCACAGACCAGCATAAAAAAACAGCTTATGTTGTGTTTTGGATGCTGGTATGCTGGTCAACCAGCATGACTATGCTGGGGTGACCAACTAAACCAGCACCAGACCAGCACAGACCAGCTTAAACCAGCATGAAATGCTTGTACTGCTTTTTTTCAGCAGGGTAGGGACACCTGGGTAATATTTTTGGCTGAACTATCCCTGTAATTTTTTCATTCTCTTGTCAAAAGTCAACAGAACGTTTTAATAAAAACAAAACAAAAAATAAGAGCACTGACAAAACAGACTGGACACAGACTGGACACAGACTGAACGCAAGAGGGACAAAGACAGATCCTGTCTGTCACACTAAAAACAGAGAAGTGTATACACACACACACACACATATATGTACACACACACACACACACACACACACGCCCCTTAGTTTAGTCTACCCTCTGGAGCCATTATCTAACACCTGCTCTAAACTCCCCCGGGACAGAAAGTGGAACAGTCCGCCCTCACTGAGGGCAAATACCATTACCCCAGAGTGGGGGGTGAACAGGGATTTAATCAGTGAAATTCAATCAGTGAAATATTCTGTAAGAGCCATTTGTGCTTATGTTAAGTCAATTACAGGCAGATACTGAGACAGTGTACGTACAGTAGTGTACCTGCAGTTACAGTAACACTGTGATTGTAAATACTGTTACATTATGACAGTAAATACTCAAATATCATTCACTGTGTGGGGGAAATAAACTAAATATGAATGCTGTAAAATTCTGATTGTTAAATACTGTTAATTAGTAAATACAGTTAAATTGTGTTTTTAAACTGTTAAATTATAAATAATGTTAAACTGTGTTTATAAATCCTGCTAAATTGTAAATACTGTTAAATTGTGTTTTTAAATACTGTTAAATTGTGTTTATAAATACTGTTAAATTGTGTTTATAAATACTGTTAAATTGTAAATACTGTTAAATTGTGTTTATAAATATTGTTAAATTGTGTTTATAAATACTGTTAAATTGTAAATACTGTTAAATTATGTTTATAAATACTGCTAAATTATAAATACTGTTAAATTGTGTTTATAAATATTGTTAAATTGTAAATACTGTTAAATTGTGTTTTTAAATACTGCTAAATTATAAATACTGTTAAATCATGTTTATAAATATTGATAAATTGTAAATACTGTTAAATCATGTTTATAAATACTGTTACTCATAACTGTAAATACTGTTGAAATGTAAATTCTGTTGAAATGTGTTTGCAGCTGTTAAGTTGTAAATATTGTTAACTGTGTTTTGTGTATATTTGTGCATAATAATCGAATTGATTGTTCACCACAAAATGTGTGACTGGTTGAACATGATCCATGTTTCTATGGGTTTGAGAGGAATGCTAAATAAATTAAGCCTGTACTACTTTTTCTTATTATTATTATTAATAACACAAACCACCAAAGGACTAATAAACACAGATACGACACAGATATTGACTGTCATCGTTTGATGGAGCTCAGAGAAATGAATATTAATCAGATTCCTGTGCAG
>NW_023494794.1:29167395-29244895 GCF_904425465.1 Colossoma macropomum
AATTTACAGAAAAGCCGTATTTAATTGGATTTAATTTAATTACAGCCGTATTTAAGTGGAGACCTGCGTGCCACATTTTAGACACCCGAAAAAATGTTCAAAAAGCTGCGGATCTGGGCCGTAAGCATTCATTTACACAGAGAAATGTTAATATTAGATATCATTAATATAACCAGTAGTAATGTCGTGTGTGTCAGTGTGAGTGTTGAACCATTTCCTGCCCTCTCCTCACAGAAGCCCAGAATTATTAGGAGTTATCATCCAATACCTGCTTCGTCTAATCAATACTTCATAATGTTAAATCAGGGATGTTCAAAAGTATCCAGACAGTTATTTACAAAACCCAAACACAAGCTAAAGAAGGGTCCTGCCACACCCTCCGCACACTGACTGTCTCACACACACACACATGCTGTGACACATGTCAGCAGTAATTGGGGTCACTCTTGCCTTCAGCAGCTGGTCAGCAGGGTGTGTGTTGGTGTCTGCAGCGAGTGTGTGTGAGTGTGTGTTTTATAAGTTTCGTCTGGGAAACTCGGCTAAAACCGGAGAGAGGCTGGTCACCACGGCGACGGCCAGCTGTGCCCACTTTCAGCATGTCTGTCCCTGGGGTCATGCCGGCTGTGTGTGTGTGTATGTGTGTGTGTGTGAAGTGATATACTGCCAGGAAGTGGCCTTGTTAAGCAGCGCGGGGTGATTTATATCTCCCTTTTTAATCTTTAATAAATTCGCGTAACCATCAAACGGTCCCTGATTGCATGTCCAGCTGCAGCTCAAATGAACTTTAACCACACACAAACACACACACACACACTCTCTCTCTCACACACACACACACACACACCCTCCTGTCCGTGGTGAAAGAGATGACTCATCTCTACAAACTAAATTAGCTGTGAGAAAAACATCTTGATCCTCAATCAGATCCTGAACTGGATCCAGATTCACAAAAGCTTCCTCCGGATCCTGAAGGCCCATTTCCCACAGCACCACTGTGTTTCATTGTCCCTCCTGAGACCCACCGACAACCCTGTTATGAGTTGTGTGTGTGTTTATGTCGCTGTTGTCAGAACAAAACCTCGTATCTCCAAAATGGTACATTTACAGGAGAAGGAAAAAACACATTGTACTTTAATGTAAGTCAATGGAACCAGACATTTTTACAGGTCATGTTTAGTTTTTTTTTTCATACATTCATCATGAAATTTACATACAATGTAAAGGGTGACAGGCATTTTCACTTTATGGCAAAAACTGAAAAACGGCAAAAATGGAGACACAGTGCTATGTTCCGACAGCAGCGATATACATTTGTGTGTATTTGTGTTTGTTTAAATATATGTATTTGTGTGTGTGTATGTGTGTGTGCATGTGTGTGTATTTACATGTTTGTATGTGTATTTGTGTGTATGCATGTATGTATGTGTGTATGTTTGTGTGTGTGTGTATTTATATGTACATGTGTATTTATGTTTGTTGACATATATGTATTTGTGTGTGTTTGTGTGTTTATGTATGTGTGTGTGTTTGTATGTTTACGTTTGTTTAAATATATGTATTTGTGTGTGTATGTGTTTGGGTGTGTATTTGTTTCTGTATATGTATGTTTATATGTGTGTTTATGTTTATATATGTGTATTTGTGTGTGTGTGTTTATACATGTGTGTGTGTGTGTGTGTGTGTGATTATACGTGTGTGTGTGTGTGTGTGTGTGTGTGTGTGTGTGTGATTATACGTGTGTGTGTGTGTGTGTGTGTGTGTGTGTGTGTGTGATTATACGTGTGTGTGTGTTTATGTAGCTCTTGTTCTCCTCTTTAATGACAGTGTGACATTTACACGAGGGCTTTTTCTAAAATCCAAGCTGACATTTGCAAAGCCGTCAATCAAACCGCCAATCATCTGTCAGCCCCGCCCCTTACACCTGCCCCATCGCCACGGCGATGAGATGGAAATTGGTTTGCCTCAAGTGTAAAGAGTGTGTGTCAGAGCTGACAATAAAGAGGGGGCTATTAAAGGATACACACACACACACACACACACACACACACGCGCACACACACACACACGCACACACTCTCTCAGTACTCTGTGTGTAGTCGATCACTCTGTGCGATCCCCCAGCTGTGTGAAAGGTTTAGGGTCAGTCTGGGTCAAAGGTCAAGAGCAGAGGACTGAAATGAAGAAAACCATGGAAACCTGCAGAGACATCTTTAAACACTGCAAAGAAAGAAAGAGAGAGAGAGAGAGAGAGAGAGAGAGAGAGAGAGAGAGAGAGAGAGAGAGAGAGAGACATAAAGAGAGAGACAGAGAGAGAGAGAGAGAGAGAGAGAGAGAAAGAGAGTGAGAGAGAAAGAAAGAGAAGGAGGGAAAGGGAGACAGAGAGAGAGGCTCTTTTACTTCAGGCTGGTCTGAGATGAAGATGCATTGCCATGGTATCCCAGGTGGTTGCTAAGGTGTTGCTATGCCATTGCTATTGTATCCCAGGTGGTTGCTAAGCTATGAGCAATGAGCCATGTCTGAGAAAAGACAGATGAGTGAAGTGTAGGACAGACAGATGAGTGGAGGACGGGCAGATGAGTAGAGTGGAGGACAGACAGACGAGTAGAGAGGAAGACATAAGAGTAGAGAGTAGGACAGACAGATGAGTGGAGAGGAGGACAGATGAGTGGAGAACGAGAGAAAGAGAAGAATAAATAGAGAGAATGGAGAAAGACACGGAGAGAGAGAGAGGAAGAGAGAGAGAGAGAGAAATAAAGCGAGAGAACGAAGAAAGAGAAAGGGGAGGAGAGAAATAAAGTGAGAGCACAAAAGAGAAATAAAGGGAATGAATGAAGAGAGAGAAATAACGCAAGAGAACGAAGAGAGAGAGAGACAGAGAGAGAGAGAGAGAGACAGAGAGACAGAGAGAGAGAGAGAGAGACAGAGAGACAGAGAGAGAGACGGTGGTGGCCATGAGATGCTGTGCCAGTGTAATCTCATTACAGTCAATCCCTAATCTGCCTCTCTGTTCTCTCTTTCTCCCTCTCTCCCTCTCTCTCTCTCTCTCTCTCCCTCTCTCCCTCTCTCTCTCTCTCTCTCTCTCTCTCTCTGCCCATCCAGATAACAGAACAATGCCCAATTTGCTCATTTACACGCTCCAGCTTTAGATAAGCTCAGAACCGCGTTGGCCTGCTAATTGCTGCTAACACTCTGGCTGCTGCTAACTGGCTAGCGCTGCGCTACCGCTTAGCAGCCATAAACGGTTCAGTAGCTCTGCTAATGGTGTGTTAGCGAATTCGACACAGTGCTAAGGGCGTCCATGTAGAGATTAAGGCCAGAAAAACAACCCAATCAGGTAACCGCTAACGCTAATGCTAATGTATGTGTATTGGTATTTTGTAACACAGCAGTGACACGTTATATTTAATACTCAGACGGGCGTCTATCTGTCTACGCAGCAGCTCCACACTGTAAAACCGCTCTTTGACATTTATTGTCATTACTTATTCATTTACGAGTGCTAATACGCGCGGTAGGACAGAATCCCCCTGGACCACCGGCTGAAGAACCTGTCCATCAAAACCGACCAGTGGCAAACATTACACACAAATGACCCGCTGCCATACGTTTGCTAAAGAGGATCTGATTTGATACGTATGGATTAAGCTGCGCTGATGAATAATTCACAAACTCAGCACAAAAGCAAACAAATGCTTAATCTCCATTAATATTAATGAATTAATTATCTCTGCTCTCTTGCAGGAGCGGCTGAGTGTGAGCGCTCGCAGCCGCTCGTACAGAGCCTGCAGGCTGTTTGCTCGTATGTGTCTCTAAATGCTGACTGTAGCTGTAGATGAAACAGCAGTAAACACTGATCGCAGTGCTGAGGGACTCGAGCAGCTCAGATGTGCCGTAAACAGCAGCCGGTTCTCAGATCTACTGTGAAAACACCACCACTGCACACTCGCTACGAGAATCCAGTCTGAAACGGGATGAAGAGTTTCAGCTGTACTGAGCATCTTATTACAGAACAGTGGTTGGCATCACTGCTACTGAGTGCTAACTGGTTGGCATCACTGCTACTGAGTGCTAACTGGTTGGCATCACTGCTACTGAGTGCTGACTGGTTGGCATCACTGCTACTGAGTGCTGATTAGTTGGCATTACTGCTACTAAGCGCTGATTGGATGGCATTACTGCTACTGAGTGCTGACTGGTTGGCATTACTGCTACTGAGCGCTGATTGGATGGCATTACTGCTACTGAGTGCTGATTGGATGGCATTACTGCTACTGAGCGCTGACTGGTTGGCATTACTGCTACTGAGTGCTGACTGGTTGGCATTACTGCTACTGAGCGCTGACTGGTTAGCATTACTGCTACTGAGCGCTGACTGGTTAGCATTACTGATACTGAGTGCTGACTGGATGGCATTACTGCTACTGAGTGCTGACTCGTTAGCATTACTGCTACTGAGCGCTGATTGGATGGCATTACTGCTACTAAGTGCTGACTGGTTGGCATTACTGCTACTGAGCGCTGATTGGATGGCATTACTGCTACTGAGCTCTGATTGGATGGCATTACTGCTACTGAGTGCTGACTGGTTAGCATTACTGCTACTGAGCGCTGATTGGATGGCATTACTGCTACTGAGTGCTGACTGGTTGGCATTACTGCTACTGAGCGCTGATTGGATGGCATTACTGCTACTGAGCACTGATTAGATGGCATTACTGCTACTGAGTGCTGACTGGTTAGCATTACTGCTACTCAGTGCTGATTAGTTGGCATTACAGCCACGGAGTACTGATTGATTAGCATTACAGCTACTAAGTGCTGATTGGTTAGCATTACTGCTACTGAGTGCTGATTGGTTGGCATTACTGCTACTGAGTGCTGATTGGTTAGCATTACTGCACATTATCTGGAGTTGTCTTTAGTCAGTGTGTCAGTGTTGCTGACGGTCGCTGGTCATCCTTTCTTAATTCAGCAACTCAGCATGTATGAGACCGTCCACTCACTCACTGTTGGCCTGAGTGGGGGTCAGTTGTCACCATAACAACCCCCAACTTTCCCTCATTGTTCCTCATTTGGAATAGGCGCCAATACCCCGAAAACTCACACTGAGGGGGCTGCTCCTAATCCAGGCCTCACCAGCTGTCCGCACCACATGTCCACCCCACCACCACACAGACACAGCAGAAACCTAAGACGGACCACCGGACCACATAACCGACAGGAAATTCCCCTCCAACACACTCACACACACACACTCACACACACACACACACACCTACACACACACACACACACACACACACACACACACATGTACACCGATCAGGCATAACATTCTGACCACCTCCTTGTTTCTACGCTCATTGTCCATTTTATCAGCTCCACTTACTATATAGGTGCACTTTGTAGTTCTACAGTTACAGACTGTAGTCCATCTGTTTCTCTGATACTTTGTTAGCCCCCTTTTACCCTGTTCTTCAGTGGTCAGGACCCCCATGGACCCTCACAGAGCAGGTCCTATTTGGGTGGTGGATCATTCTCAGCACTTCAGTAACACTGATGTGGTGGTGGTGTGTTAGTGTGTGTTGTGCTGGTCTGAGTGGATCAGACGCAGCAGTGCTGCTGGAGTTTTTAAACACTGTGTCCACTCACTGTCCACTCTATTAGACACTCCTACCTTGTCGGTCCACTTTGCAGATGTAAAGTCAGAGACGATAGCTCATCTGCTGCTGCACAGTTTGTGTTGGTCATCCTCTAGTCCTTCATCAGTGGTCACAGGATGCTGCCCACAGGACGCTGTTGGCTGGATATTTTTGGTTGGTGGACTATTCTCAGTCCAGCAGCGACACTGAGGTGTATAAAAACTCCAGCAGCGCTGCTGTGTCTGATCCACTCAGACCAGCACGTTCTCAAACCATGTGCAGTTGCTCAATAATCACTAATAGTCTTGATTATGCTGTTTCTGACTCACTGTGATCTGTGAACATCAGCACAGCTAAATCAGTTTTATCTTTATAATACATTTTTCGTCAGAAAATGTCTTTAACAGCCGAACAGCAGCAGGTATCAGTGTTCAGCCTGTGAATGTGTTTGTTAGTGACAGCAGAAAGTGACAGTGATCGTCGCCGTAAACATTCTGTCAGCAATCCGTCTGAACTGAAAATCCCCAGACTTCCCTGCTCAGCACTGCGGCAGCAAGAAAGAGGGAACGGGGGATAAAGTGGAGAGGCAGTAAAGAGAGAAGTCTCAAAAATGTCCTCAGTTTCTTCTCCCAAAATGTCTTTTATCATGTTTTTTTACACCTAAGATTGAGCTGCTCAATGCTACCGTCTAAATTAAAGCTACAAACATGAAGGAAAGTAATAAATAAAAGACTCATTACAGGACCTGAGTTCAGTTTTCCCTGTTTGATTATGACTAAACAGTAAACAGTAATTCTGCCTTCACAGTTTATTTCTAACGTATCTGCTTTAGTCATTTTAATATTTAATAACATCTATGGAATAAAACTTTTTAAACATGTATGACACCAAATTAGCTCATGGGCTAATCTTAATCCAGATAGTAAGCATATATTGGTCCGCTGACTGTTTGCCAATGCTGGTCCCCCCTCGGACCACCCAGATTACTGTCCTGCAGACCATCTCTGGCTATTTTTAATCTCCTCAAACAGATTTAAATGCACAGTTTATTTTCTAAAGCTAACGATAAAGGTAAGCTAACAAGGTTACCATGGCAACCAACAGTCAGTTCGAGTTCAGAAATGCCCACAAGTGATGAGCGACCAGCGATTTGGGTGGCTGCCGGTGTGAACGTAGGGTAACACTCTGCTTAAACACCAGTGGGCTGCCCGGAAAGCGCTGAGCAAAAAGCCAGTGGGCTGATGTGTATTGTTTGTGTGGTGTTTATGTAGATATGGCCGTGTGGTTGGTGAGGAACAGAGAACCTGTTGATGTGATTGTTTTTCCTCTGGTTTTATATTCCTCTGGTCTTATTTCTTTAATAGTCTATTCAGGGGGTCTTAACTTGATGTAGTAGTAATTTATGTACAGTGATGGTTAAAGCTTTGTAGCTCGGTAAATTACAGCATTCCTTAATCAGTGTAGATATTCATAATAGATTAGCGTTAGCACCTTTTTACACCAAGCTGAAGTTAGCGTCTTATATGCCAGCTTCTTGTTCAGATTTTCCCGTTCCGTGTTAAATGGGATAATTCAAACAAGAATCTGGCAAATAGGAAGCCACCTTCCACATAAAGGTGTGGCCGATTTAATCCTGAGACTCATCGTCTCTCAATACAAGTCAATCTGTTCACAAGTGGATCTTGACCTCTCCAACATGGCGGACGCGCAGACGTATCGCCTCAGATAGAGATCAACAGACAGCGCAGCATCTGGGTATGTATGTCTATGGGGCCGACAGTGACCCTCTATCCTCTTACTGTCTGGGGTTTATCAGCTGTTTATGTTAAACTCTATCAGATTCATGATGTCATTCAGTTCTAAACAACATAGTGATGAACTTGGAAGCCGTTTACTAAACTCATGAATCCCTGTTTGAATTCCTTTCTCATTTTTCCCCTCTGTGGATGCGATTTGCTAGAAAACCTCTCAGACGGAGAGTTTTAATTCCACAGCGCTGCGTCTGTGGATTCAGGCGATATTATGTGCCTAGAAATGGAGTCTAGACAGACTCTGAGTCAGCTCGGCGAGCGAGACGGAAAACATCATTAGAAAAACGCAGCTTTGCTCTCAGCGGGAGCTCAGGAACACTTCAAAGCAACACGCTTGCATGCTAGCACAGCTAATGCTACACTGACAGCGTGCTGCAGTGAGCTGACTGGATTAAAACAATCAAAAGTTTCTCAGCTATAATTGTTAATAATGTTAACGAATCACTTTTTTATAGTTGAAGAATGCATGTGTTGTACAGCGCTGAGCTTTCTGATCATTAGACTCTGTCTGACCTACAGAGAGGGCAGCCTTAATCGAAACCTCTGAACTCTGTATGTATGAAATGTGTTTTTTTTAAGTGCACTGAAAGAAGTGATGCATTTAATTTACTTACATCATTTCCTCATGAATGACTAAAGTATGTTGAATCAATACACTTTTGTCTTTCGCTTTATTGTCAGCAGCAGCTGTACTGGTGTGATGTTTTATTCCTGTGGGAATGACTGACAGGTTTAGTCACCAATGCATCAATTTATATGTCATTTTAATACAGTCAGATATAAACACTGGTGATAGGAACCAGGGGTCGCCATGACTACAACACTAATATAGACATTTTATTTACTATCCAGAACCACCAGTGAACCTACACGAGTCTTCTGAGTTTATATGGAATGTTGATGATGGAAAATAGTGGAAAATCTGAAATAATAAGTTTTCTTTGGGGACTATTTTGCCTCACAGCGCCCTGCATGTATCCCTCCACCATGAATGGAGTTTAAGTTCTCTAAACTATCATAAAACAGTGTCTCAGTCATCAGGCAGTGAATTCATAACCATTTCATGTAGTAACTTTCTGTGAGGGAGCTTTTAGAGGTGGACGTCTGGTTCCTATCACCACCACTGTGAACAGTTCTGACTCGGTAAGTTTCTCTAGAACAGAGCGTTTCACACCAAACCACTCTGAACCACTCTGTTTACATCTTAACCACTTAATTATCAAGATTTTTTGAAAAGCTAGTGGAGTTCCCCTGAAAACACAGGAAAGAAGACGGTTCATTCACATTTTTCTCAATTAAATAACATGGGGCGTTCAGTTCTCTTATAGGGGGTTCCTTTACTCTTATGGAGGGTCCAGGATGCCCCAATTCGACCCCCGCTGTTAACCCCACCTTACTTTAAAAATGGTTAGCAAAAAACAAAAAGTGTCTTAACACTTAAAGTGCAGCGACGTCAGTGCATCTCTGTTTTTTAGCGAACGCAGCACAGCTGGTCGGACATTCTGATGAATCTGGGTTCACATTTGAACAAATGAAGCCACAGATGAATTAAAGGTGAGGTTACGTTAGCGATATTAGCCTTTCACACAGTTCAGTGTTTGCAAATAGTCTCTAAAAAGCTGGTCACTCATTCCTGTCTGAGTCAGTATAAAGAGACGTCGCCCCACAGGCTGCATCAAAGCAACAGTCTCAGACATCAACCTCCGTACAACTGACCACAAAATGAAGTTCAAAGGAATCATGGGAAAGCACCATCGCACCGGTCTCAGTGCTGATGGGAGGATTAAAGGCAAGGCCACGTAGGCGACGGATCAAACAGAGGGAGACGAGGCGGCTTCTCCGCTTTAAATAAACAGAGAAACGACATGGAGGTCAGCGCACGGCCTTCAGTCGGCCGGACGGCTCCAGGTCAATTACACAGTTATACAATTATACCATTTTAGGTAAAATCCATGATGTACACACACCTAAGACCTCCTCACAACAACTGAACTCTGTATCACTGCGCCACAGCATGAAAAACCCTCCGCTGTTAATGGAATAATCTTTGACTCTCATGCTGCTCACACGGACCACCGAGTGTACTGATGAAGTAAGAACCCCTTTTTGTTTAAACTGAGGGGCTGAAAACTTATGTTCTTAACTAGAACTGGGCTGGTCAGCTAGCTAACAGGATAAAAGAGCCTAAACAGCTCCATCATTAATATGACAGGCTTGAATTAAAGCACTTACAGTGTGATTAACTGTAAAACGGCAGTATAAAAGTCTAAAAATGTCACCTGAATGTTTTACACCCTGTAACTGTCCGTGTTTCAGTCAGAAGTCGCGTCAAACCCAGGCTGAGTCTCAAACGGCTCTGTACTCCCTAAATAGTGTTCTAGCTATAACATTCTAGCCTCTACAGCCAAACAGTGCATCATTGATCCAGTGTGGATGAGTCTGAATCCCAAATGGCTGTTTCTTAGCTGTATTTTGCTCTGTTGGGCTGCAGGATCCAGTATTTAAACTCCTACGTAGTGCACTATGTAGGGAGCAGGGAGCCGTTTGAGATTCAGCCCCAGTGTGATAAGAGGGGCCGCTGGATTGGTGCTAAATAAGACTCACTGTGGTAATTTGGTGACCAAAAAGTACTTATAAAGCGAAGGTCCTGCATTAAACAGTGCTGTGTTATCACATGTTCATTATTATACAACAAAAAGGTAACAAGTTCATGACATGTCCGCAGTGTACAGTGATGGACACCTGAACATTCAGAGGTCCATGGTTGCTTGGCAACGATACTGTACTCTAAAGGAGCAGAATATGTGTTGATGTTGAGTATTATTATTAATAATAACTTAAATTATTTTCTGAAAAGTATGTATTTAATAATATTTTATGTTGGCTGCCTTTTTATAAAAGCAGTAAGCTACTTGATGTGCCTAAGAACACCCTTCCCATGATAAAATTGCCAAAACCCACAGCGACTCGTGGCTTATTGCTTTAATAATTAGCTGTAAACAATCATAATTAACCCTCTGTAACCGCACTGTAGCTTTATATGAATCATTTCTGACTCGTAGTTCGTGGAAACGAGTGGAGAAACTGTGCGGAAAGTGCAGATTCTCAGCTTTTAATTCAGACCATCTTAGTGTCGGTAAGTAGAAGAGGAGATATTTTATTATGATTTGAATCTGATGAGCAGTTATTGTGGTGTATATGGTTTTGTTGTGCAGGACAGAAAAACATCCTGTAGATTTTTCTCAAACTCGTAAATCAAATGTAATGTAATTAGTTAAGTAAATATTCAATTATATTTAAACAAATATTAATGAAAATAAAAATACAGAGCAAAACAGCTCTATATTAATATTAAAAACTCCAAATGTATATGGATTAAAGGGCCAATATCCTTCATTTTTGTTGTTTTTTTTCCCCCCCCGAGGTCAATTTTTTCATGATTAGTGATTTTATGTACTAAAAAGTCAGTTAAGGTTTAAATTAATATCTCTTAAAATTAAACAGGTTGTTTTTTTATCGCATCTTTAAGACTAATGTATGTAAATGAGCTGTTCTGATTGGCTGCCCATTCAAAAAGCAGGCCAGGCTGAAGCATTGCTTATAATTTCTGTGTGAGTGGGTGGGGCTAAAGTGCTGAATATGCTGATATATGTGTGCTTATTTTTGTGACATCATAAAAACAATGAATTCAAAAACAGCTCAGTTTCCAATTACAGACGTTATGGACTGGACAGTGAAAGGTACTCTAAGAAATCCTGTATTTAAAAGTAAAAGGAGGGGATTCTATGATTTACCATGATACAGGCCCCTTAATGGATGCCGTGGGGGTCGGACAGATCTGTGTCCAGTCACAAAGTTCACTGTAGGTCATATACATTATAATGACCGAGACCTTAATTTGCCCTCTCGCTAATTTGCTAATTCACCCTCAGTTTAAAGGAGCGCAGGCAGAGAGAAGCTTTCGAACGCAGTACATTCATAAATAACGAGGTAAAGTATCGTCCGGTCTCATAAACATGATGACCAACCAACATCCATAAAAGCTCATTACTTCCTTATTAAACTTCCTGCCTTTCCATCATCTGCAGTGCTGATCTACTCACAGAGAGAGAGAGAGAGAGAGAGAGAGAGAGAGAGAGAGAGAGAGAGAGACAGAGAGAGTGGGGGATGAGGGGAGAGAGAGAGGAGAGAGATAGAGAGACAGAAAGAGAGAGAGAGAAAGAAAGAGAGAGAAAGAAAGAGAGGGAGAGAGAGCGGAGAGAGTAGAGGGAGTGATAGAGAGAGGAGGGAGAGAAAGTGAGTGATAGAAAGAGAGAGGATGGAGAGAGGGGAGAGAGAGAGTAGAGGGAGAGGGAGTAATAGAGAGAGGAGGGAGAGAGAAGGACAGAAGGAAAGACATTGAAAGCAAAGGACGAGAGAAAAGAGGAAGAAGGACAGAGAGAGAGAGAGAGGGAGAGAGAGAGAGAGAGAGAGAGGGAAGGGAATAGTGGAGAGACAGATAATAATTCAGTAATTCTTGTCATTCGTTGTGGGTGTTCTCCACTCAGACAGACAGACAGACAGCCAGCCAGCCAGACAGACAGTGGTAGAGACGCAGTGCTAAACTGAATGCGGTGATGCTGCAGGGTTGGTATCCATGGCAACAGAAAGAGGCAAGAAGCTGAGTCTGTGAGCAGCACACACACATGTAGAGTTCACTGCGTTCATGAACACGGCGCTGCGTTTATCAGAGAGATATCACACACACACACACACACACGTCAGAACTGTTCACAGTGGTGGTGATAGGAACCAGACGTCCACCTCTAAAAGCTCCCTCACAGAAAGTTCCTACATGAAATGGTTATGAATTCACTGCCTGATGACTGAGACACTGTTTTATGATAGTTTTGAGAAGATTTTAACTGCTGATACTGACACTCAAAATTCAGTTGTAACTGAAACTGGCCCTTTAAAATCTGTCTCTGTCCCATAATGCATCTGTGTTAGGTGTTTTCTCGCTGAGTCACAGAGCCCAGCTGCACTTCCTGTGACCCACCAGGTCACGCCTAGCAGCCCGATGAAGACATTCGCCATCACAGCACTGTTGCCATGGCAACTGTCAGCTAGCCTGCCTGCGGAGCAAGCGTGATTGATGTGTGTGTGTGTGTGTGTGTGTGTGTGTGGTAATCCGAATCCTGTTATCACACACACAGATGTCAATCTCGATCAATACTGTTGACTCACATAAAAATATGAAGAATCTTCATATTCATACATAATATTTTATCAAAAATAAACAGACATCTCTTCATTCCACTGTAGACTGAATATAAAGCCTGCTCTTCTCTTATTCCTGTCAAAATGATGCATTTCCTCAAAATATAAATTTATTTGACTTCTTATATTAAAATAATTTATTTTCTCGAAATTTTAACGTCTTATATCAAACTAATAATTTATTTCCCTAAAATTTTGACTTCTTATGTCAAAATAATTGCTTATTTTCTCACTTTTTTGACATATCTCAAAATTCTGACTTAAAATGTTGAAATGGCACATCTTGCAGTGTTGAATAATTAAGAAAGAAGCAAATTATTCGCAATAATAAATCATTATTGATGATCTGTCAAGATTTCGAGAAAGTCAGTTGAGCTGAATTCTGTTGTCAAATGAGTAAATATTTTGAGAAAATGAGCCCTCAGAGGAGTCGCTAACCACCAGATCTGTTACACCAGCTAACGGACGCCTGCGCTGACCAGCATCACACTGAGTGATGGAGTAGACGGGGGGCCATCCTACCCACCCAGAGAGCCAGGACCATTGTGCTCTCCTGGACTCCCATCGCCTGATCTCCTGATGATAGGACCAACGCTTAGACGGTTAAAGTCAAAGTCAAAGGTAAAAATAAAATGACTGCAGATGTGAATCAGCCATCTGGCTAAATGTGGCACATTTACATTATGAAATAATGATGATTAATATTTACATAAACAAATACATTCTAAAATGTCATTATTGTGAGATAGTAGAGGTCAAATACTCAACACTGGAATTCTCTCTTTCTCTGCCTGCAGTGGGGTGTGTGTGTGTGTGTGTGTGTGATTTGGGAGGGGTCCGAGTGCTCCTCTGCAGTGTGATCTGCAGTGCAGTGAGGCCGCAGTGACGGAGCACTGAAGTGTGGACTGTGGACTAGATCAAGCCTGCATCATATATATATATATATATATATATATATATATATATATATATATATATATATATATGCATCATATATAGCAATGCTTTTGGTCAAAACAGCATTTAATCTTTAATCTTAAGCATATTATTGATTCACAAATGTGTTTTAGTATATTATAAGCCATATTTTAATCAGAATATGTAAAAACAAAAACCACAATATGCTGTTTGTCCATAGTGTGCAGCCCTATAGACTGCAGTATACTGAGGATTGGGACGGGTCCACGCTTCACTGCTTTCCTGCTGCAGTGTGTGTGTGTGTGTGTGTGTGTGTGTGTGTGTGATACACACGCTCATACTGGATGTAATGAAAAACACGATGGATTGAATATTAATCACAAAATTCCCCAAAATGTTCCTAACGGGATTAATGCTAATGAGGGTTAATGACTGCGGGCTCTGTTCCAATAACACATACATAGCGAGAAATGGGACACAGCCTAGTCAGTCTAGCTTTAACGTAAAGACGGATGCAAAAAAAATGAAGCACGCTTAAACAAAGGCAGGCAGAGTGAGCTGAGCTGAGTGTGCGACCGAGCGCACAGGGAATAGGGTGTGATTTGTGACACAGCCGCTCTGATATTGTGGCCGTATAAGGAGAAAAAGAATGATTGAGCAATTCTCTCTCTCTCTCTCCCTCTCTCTCTCTCTCTCTCTCTCTCTCTCACTCTCTCTCTCTCTCACTCTCTCTCTGGAGGGATGAAAGCTGCACTCGTTTTTTGGAGAGACAGCCTCATTATCACTCTTTCAGAAAATGTTAAGCAGCCCAAATCACACACACACACACACACACACACACACACACACACACACGCGCACACACACACACACACACGCACATACACTCACACATACACAGAGCGTTTATCACAAAGCGCCCACTCAGCGCATTCTCCGTCTCCACTGTTGTCACGGCAACCACCGGCAAGTCTGCTGCTGTCGCCATGGCAACGCCCTCCGCCACGCTCTGCCTCCCTGTCTTCACAAAAAAAGATATTTTTCTGTCTATCTCACTTTCCCTTCTCTCTTTCTCTCCTTTCCTTCTTTCTCTATCCTTTCCTTTTTTTACTCTCTCTCTCTGTCTTCATCTTCTCTCTCCATTCCTTCTCTCTCTCTCACTTTCCTTTCTCTCTTTCTCTCCTTTCCTTCTTTTTCTCTATCCTTTCTTTTCCTCCTTCTTTTTGCTTCTTTTCATCTCTCTGACTCTCATTTCTCTCTCCTTTCCTTCTCTTTTTCTTCTTTCTCTCCTTTTTCCTCTACCCCTCTCTCTCACTCTCTCTTTTTCTCTCACTTTTTACCTCTCTCTTTCTCTCCTTTCCTTTCTCTCTCTCTCTCTCTCTCTCTCTCTCTCTCTCTCTCTGACAGTGAGCTCATCCATGTATTAGTCAGTTCAGGCTGCTTTTATCTGAAATTAGCGGAAAAAAATAAAAAGTAAATAAAGAGCCCTGTGCGGTTTCTGCTGGACTGTGAATCTGGGCCGATGACATCATCACTCTGTAGTGCACAGTCTGATCATTCTGGGATGTGGATGAATGCTAATTACACATATACACACACACACACACCCACACATACACCCACACACACACACACACACACCCACACACACACACCCACACACACACACACACACCTGCATGAAGAACTCCTCTAGTCTCTCTGTTGAAGTTTGTAGTGAACAAAATGAAACAAACACTTCGTGACAAAATGCTCAAAATTTATAAATCTACAAAGAATTCTTCACCATTCTCACAAGAGGAACGAACGACAGGATATATTTATATATGTATACACACCATACGGACGAAAATATTGGGACACCTACACATCACACACAGGAGCTTTTATGAATCCCATTCTAAATCCATAGGCATTAATATGGAGCTGGTCCCCCTTTGCAGCTCTAACAGCTTCCCTTCTTCTGGGAAGCTTCTACGAGATGTTGGAGAGAGTCTGTGGGAATTTCTGCTCATTCATCCAGAAGAGCATTGGTGAGGTCAGACACTGATGTTGGGTGAGAGGGCCTGGCTCGAGCTCAAGTTCTTCCACACCAAACTCACCCAGTCAGGCCTTTATGGAGCTGCTTTGTGCACTGGGGCTCAGTCATGCTGGAACAGGAAAGGTTCTTCCCAAAACTGTTCACACAGAGTTGGAAGTGTATAATTGTCCAGAATGTCTTGGTGCTGAAGCATTAAGATTCCCCTTCACTGGAACTGAGGGTTCTAGACCAACCCCTGAAAAACAGCCCCATATCATCATCCCTCCTCCACCAAACTCTACAGCTGGCACAGTGCAGTCAGGCAGGTAACGTTCTCCTGGCATTCGCCAAACCCAGACTCGTCCATCAGACTGACCGATAGAGAAGCTGATTCACTCCACAGAATACGTTTCACTGATCCAGAGTCCAGTGGCGGCGCTTTACTCCACTCAAGCCGACTACTCTGCTCCGCCATGGAAACCCATTTTGTGAAGCTCCTGATGTGCAGTTCTGTT
The DNA here is from genome assembly GCF_904425465.1 of Colossoma macropomum. NCBI lineage: Eukaryota > Metazoa > Chordata > Actinopteri > Characiformes > Serrasalmidae > Colossoma > Colossoma macropomum. Next base: position 29,183,561 of record NW_023494794.1, read on the forward strand.
GCTGATGTTGCTTCCAGAGTCAGTTTGGAGCTCTTTAGTGATTCAACAGAGGACAGGCACTGTTCTGTACATGAAGATGATTCCACACAAACAGTCCAGAATCAGCCTGATGTTGTGCTTAAAGTATAAATATCTATAATCTATAATAAATGTTTTATGAAGTGACCTAAATGACTTCATTAACAATAGTGAATGTGTTAAAGTGTCCAAATACTTTTTGGAGCCCCTGTTTATTACAGAGGGCACTCTGATATATACACTGTGATGTTAAGCATCTTCCTAAAGGGATTAAATCTGATAGAGTCAATGGTCACGGGCTGTGCTCCAATAACACAAGCTAGAAATGGAACACAGCCGGACCATTCACTCTCTCACTCTAAACTGACCCCTCAGTGTAACGCTGGCGTAAGGAATGGTGAAGCACTCTTCATAACAGGCAGGAAGAGTGAGCTGAGCTGAGCTGAGTGTGCTCTCTAGTGCACAGGGAACAGGGTGTGATTTGAGACGCAGACGCTCCAACGCTGCATCCATATAAGGAGAAACAGAATGACAGAGCAGTTCAGTCTCTCGCTCCTCTCTCTCTCTCTCAGTTTCTCTCTCTCTATGTCTCTTTCTCCTTGCTCCTTCTGCCTGTCTTTCTTTCTTTCTCTCGCTGTCTTTTTTCTCTCTCTCTTATTTCTCTTTCTCTGTGCCTTTCTCCTTCTCTCTGTCTTACTCTGTTTCTCTCCATCTCTCTCTCTTTTTCATGTACACCTCTCTCTCTCTCTCTCTCTCTCTCTTTCTCTCTCTCTCTCTCTCTGGAGGGATGAAAGCTGCACTCGTTTTTTGGAGAGACAGACTCATTAGCGCTCTTTCAGAAAATGTTAAGCAGCCCAAATCACACACACACACACACACACACACACACACACACACACACACACACACACACACACACTCAATCGCAGTAGCATCAAGGACAAAGAGTCAAATACTGAAAACTGAAAATTTGCATTTGAGGAAATATTCAATAAAGACAAAACTTATAACTATATTAGAGCACCTGCTATGTTATATAGATAAATATAATACAGTGCATGTGATCAAATACACAAAAACGAATTGTATATTGCAATAATGTTATACTGCATATATATGAGAGGATAAATAATTGTACAGTCATTGAAATTGAATTCAGAAACTCTCTGTAATTAATCTATCTAAGCTCCGCCCACAAATATGCTCTTTCATAGCTACTGTACTGTATTCTGTATTTTTCTTGCGTTTTCTTTGTTCCTACTTAGAACATTTGTGCTGGGACGGATCATGGTGTTTTGACGCCCCTGGGCACGAGTGCCTTTGGAGCCCCCCCTTCACTCCACTCCCCCAGCTTATGCACACTTATATATTCAATAAAGATGATGATTATTATTAGTAGTATTATTATTATGTAAGCATATATAAAATTAGTCATATCATACTGGATCATACATTACAGCTAGAAGAGATCAGAGGAAACAGAAACAGACACATGGAGAAATCCACCTGGAGGCGGATGTGGCTCTGGTGGACTGGTGGAGCCCAGCTGGGCCTGACTTTATACAGGACAGAAAGGTTGCCTAGCAACCAGCCATAGCAGCTGCCTAAGCAACTAACAGAGAAGAGAAGAGAAGAGAAGAGAAGAGAAGAGAAGAGAAGAGAAGAGAAGAGAAGAAGTGAGAAGAGAAGAGAAAAAAGGAGAAGAGAAGAGAAGAGAAGAGAAGAGAAGAGAAGAGAAAAAGAGAGGAAAAGATGAAAAGAGAAGAGGAGAAATGAGCAGAAAAGAGAACAGATGATGATAAGAGAATAGAAAGATAAGAACAGAAGAGAAAAGAAAATGTGAGAAGGGAAGAATAAATAAATGGTGAAATGAGAGGAGGAACAATAAGAGGAGAAGAGAAGAGGAGAAAAGTGAGAAATGAGAAAGAAAGAGTAGGGAGTGAGGAATATAGAGACAAAGGAGAGTAAAAAATATAAAGAGAGAGAAAATAGAGACAGAGACAGAGAGAGAGAGAGAGAGAGAGAGAGAGAGAGAGAGAGAGAGAGCGAGAGACAGACAGACAGACAGACAGACAGACAGATGCAGTGAGTTATAAATACAGTGCTGGTGCTCAGACAGTGTCAGACAGCTGGCGGCTCTGAGCTCCGTCAGACTGATGGTGAACGCCCACAGTCTCAGATCACCAGCTGATCTCAGATCTGCCCTGCAGCACCTACACAGTCAGAACGTTCTTCTGTTTGCAGGTTATTCTGACAGTCCAGCCCTGCGCAGTGCAGCAGCGTCAACACTAGGATTCACTGATCAGGCATAACATTCTGACCACCTCCTTGTTTCTACACTCATTGTCCATTTTATCAGCTCCACTTACTATATAGGTGCACTTTGTAGTTCTACAGTTACAGACTGTAGTCCATCTGTTTCTCTGATACTTTGTTAGCCCCCTTTTACCCTGTTCTTCAGTGGTCAGGACCCCCATGGACCCTCACAGAGCAGGCACTATGTGGGTGGTGGATCATTCTCAGCACTGCAGTAACACTGACGTGGTGGTGGTGTGTTAGTCTGTGTTGTGCTGGTCTGAGTGGATCAGACACAGCAGTGCTGCTGGACTTTTTAAATACTCACTGCCCACTCTATTAGACACTCCTACCTTGTCGGTCCACCTTGTAGATGTAAAGTCAGAGACGATAGCTCATCTGCAGCTGCACAGTTTGTGTTGGTCATCCTCTAGTCCTTCATCAGGGGTCACAGGACACTGCCCACAGGTCACTGTTGGCTGGATATTTTTGGTTGGTGGACTATTCTCAGTCCAGCAGTGACGCTGAGGTGTTTAAAAACTCCAGCAGCACTGCTGTGTCTGATCCACTCAGACCAGCACAACACACACTAACACACCACCACCACGTCAGTGTTACTGCAGTGCTGAGAATGACCCACCACACAAATAGTACCTGCTCTGTGAGGGTCCATGGGGGTCCTGACCACTGAAGAACAGGGTAAAAGGGGGCTAACAAAGTATCAGAGAAACAGATGGACTACAGTCTGTAACTGTAGAACTACAAAGTGCACCTGTATAGTAAGTGGAGCTGATAAGATGGACAATGAGCGTAGAAACAAGGTGGTGGTCAGAATGTTATGCCTGATTGGTGTTTTAATCCTGTGCGAATACAAAATAGGATATTTCATTATGTTTGCACATGTATGTAATGTAAACATCTCCATTCCAGCATTTTGTCATTACTCATAATCAATTATCCATAAACTACTGTAACTGTGTGGCTGTGCAATATCAAACATTCTTTACTACCCAGACCGTCTCCTCAGCAGGTGACGTGCTACTGTTTACGTTAACGTCGCTAAGCAGTGTACAGCTCAAACACCACAGAACACACTTTCTGTCACCAGTCATTCCAGTATTGTGCTCTCAGACACGAGTCTTTATCCTCTAAACGAGTGTATTTAATCATATATTCATTAGAACCGAGCCCGGATTGGTGGACAGCACCGTACACTCATGCTAGCTTAGCCTAACAGGCTACAGCTGGAAGCACTACAGACCAGGCCTAGTTTCGGCTTTCTGCGACTCTGTTATATGTTTTTATTGTCTACTTGTGATAGCAGAGCAATGGTTAGTCAAATCAGACCTGCACAGCGGTGTTTGGATCTTGTTAACTAAGCTAAGTTAGCTGGGAGAGAGGAGCTGGCTAGCATTAGCTTAGCTTGGAGGCTCCAGCTCAAGACACCAGAGAGCGGGTTTAATTTCAGCTTTCTGTTCCTCTAACATCAGTCGCTCGACTTTGCTTTCTCAGATTTTAAGCAGAAAATTGATTAATTAAAGCATTCGTCCATATATTGTACAAATCGCCCATTTTGATAAAAGTTGGGACGCTGTGCAGAATGTAAATAAAAATAGGATGCAACGATGTGCAAATCATTTAAACCATATATTTAACGGAAAATACTACAAAGACAACATACCAAATGTTCAAACTGATACATGTTATTCTTTGCTGAAAAATATATGCCATTTTGAATATGATGCCAACACACGTTCCAAAAAAGTTGGGACGGGGGCCTGTTTACCACTTTCATCACCTCTTCTTTTAACAGCACTCTGTAAGCGTTTGGGAACTGAGGAGACGCTGCTGTAGTTTAGAAAGTGAAATGTTTTTCTGTTCTTGTTTGATACAGGATTTCAGCTGCTCCACAGTTCAGGGGCTACTTTGTCATATTTTTCATTTAATAACCCTCCAAATGTTTTCAGTGGTGACAGGTCTGGACTGCAGGCAGGTCAGTTTAGCACCCGGACTCTTTTAATATGGAACAATGCTGCTGTAATACATGCAGAATGTGGTTTGACATTGTCTTACTGAAATAATCAAGGCCTTCTCTGAAAAAGACATCGTCTAGATGGCAGCATGTGTTGCCAAAACATGTACATATCATTCAGCATTAATGGTGCCTTCACAGATGTTCACATCACCCATGCTATGTGTACTAATGCCCCCCATACCATCATGAATACTGGCTTTTGAACTGTGCACTGATAACAAGCTGAGCGGTCTTTAGCCCGGAGGACTCCGCCTCTCTGGGATGCTCTTTTATACCCAGTCATGTTACTGACCTGTTGCCAAAAAACCACCAGGTGTTTTTTTAGCATTACACAACTTTACCAGCCTTTTGTTGCCCCCATCCCAAATTTTTTGGAATGTGTTGCTGGCATCAAATTCAAAATGGGCAAATATTTTTCAGTAAACAATAACATTTCTCAGTTTCAACATTCGATTTGTTGTTTTTGTACTATTTTTAATGAAATATAGGGTTTAAATGATTTTCACATCATTGTTTGTATTTACATTTGTATTTACACAGCGTCCCAACTTCTGACTTCACCCCACAGCCTCGTTAGGACTGTTCCTTTCATGTGACTAATAGGCTACTAAGGAGGAGTCTTCATAGGACAGTCCTACCGAGGACCCGCACTACCTCGACTGCAGTCCAGGCTTTGGAACGCAGCTATAGTCTAATGCCTGAGACACGGAGCAGAATTTCAGGGGTTTTTCTATTCTGTAGTCTTTTTTTCTCTCCCATCAGTCGATCCACTGCAGTGACCTCATCACTGTCACTCTGCCAGACTGGTGACATCACCACGGATCTGGAGGACTCATTACAGAGCCATTCACTACCGCACAGTGTGTGCGAGTGTGTGAGTGTGTCTGTGTGTGGAACAGATGAGAAGGACAGCCAAAGAACTCGAAACCTAAACTGAGACTGAGGACAAAGACACGCACAGTGTTAAACTCTATCTGCAGTTCATCTGCGCTGTAGGAGAAGCACTGTTTACTCAGGACCTCCATTTAACGCCTGCTTCACTTTATTTACATTATACTGATTTATATCTCTGTATTTATGTTAATATCTATTTTACTAGACATGACAAATGACTTCTTTGTCTTCTTTGTGTAAATTTGACCCTAAAGAAAAACATTTTATAGTCGCTTAGCCAATAGTTGGTTCTTCAAGGGTTCTTTAGCTAAGGCAATGGTTCAAAACGAGTAAAAAAGTCAAGAAATAATCTAAAAATTAATCTTATAATGTTCCCACAACCATCTGAAAACGAGAAATATTAGATATTTAGAGATGTTAAGATAATTTCACCTGCCAACCTTAAATAAGTGTTTCCAGGTGAAAAGTTCGTATTTGTACCTTTTCATAACCAAATGTTTTAAACAGAACAGTAAAATAAAAGCCTGGAGACGAGACGGGGTGTGTGGAGTCAGTACAGCTTAGAACATATCATTCAGTGGATTATGGTTCAGTTATGTTCCCTGACTAAAGGTACTGAGGTGGACCCTTGAGGAAATCACCCCAGAGACAAGAGGGGAACTGACCCAGAGACAGTTTACTACCTTTATTTCTGAGAGTGTTTGATTTTTACAAATAATGTCATTTCTACTGTTTTCTAATGGAAAAAGTCAGTTTTTCCTGTGTTTTTGCTGTATTTTATTGTATTTAAATGTAAAAGGGTCTCACTGTACACGACGGGTCTGGAGGAGTTTAGTGTAGTGTGTGTGTAAGAAGCCCAGGCTGAGAGTGTAAATCCCTCAGTCCACACTAACTCCACACTAACTCCGCCCTCCACTGCCTTCTGAACCTGCTGCCCATATTAAACCCCTATCACAGTCTGTCTGTGTCAGTGAGCGAGTCAGCACTGATAAAGCTGACTGCGGAGGACGTAAACGACCCGCAGTAACCCCCCGACACTGCAGGGGCTTATGGGTAAATCTGCACATTTCTGCCCTATCTCAGTCCTGCAGGTGCTGCTGCTAAACGAGCTTTATAAAGATCATTCAGCTCAAAAGGGGAATATTCATGAAGCTCCGCATGAGGGAGCACGGAGAAAGAGAGAGGAACAGGGATAAGGAGCAGAGAGGAATGACTTACAGCGAGGAAAGAGGAGATAGAGAGATACACTTAAAAAGACAGAAAAGAAAGAAAAAGACAGAGTCAGAGCGGAGTGAGAGAAAGAGGGAGAGAAACAGACAGAAAGAGAGGAAGAGAAGGAAAGGAGTGAAAAGAAAAGAGAAAGAGGGAGAGAGTACAAGTGAAAGGGAGAGGAAAGAAAGAAAAGTAATAGCAGATACTCTATAATGTAAAGTAGATACTGAATAAATCACAGTCAGTACGCACTTAAAAATGATGGTTCTCCAAGGGTTCTTTGATAAATAAAATGGTTCTGTATAGAACCATAAACACACAAAGAACCCTTTTGCATGCTTAAATGGTTCTTTGCATGGTGAAAAGGGTTCTATATAGTACCAAAAAAGGTTCTTTGATTGTTACAATGTCAAACTTCTAATAACAGAAGAACCTTATGGTGTTATATAGAACCATTTTCAAAAAGGTTCTATAAAGAACCATATTCAACACATTCTCTATCCATCTGAAGAACCTTTTCACCATGCGAAGAACAATTTACGCATTCAAAGGGTTCTTTGAATTTTAATGTTTCTATATAAAATATAAAAAGTGTGCAATGTATAATTCATAGTAGATACTGAATAATTCATAGCAGATACTGAATAATTCATAGCAGATACTGACTAATTCATAGCAGATACTGAATATTTCATAGCAGATACTGAATAATTCATAGCAGATACTGACTAATTCATAGCAGATACTGAATAATTCATAGCAGATACTGAATAATTCATAGCAGATACTGACTAATTCATAGTAGATACTGACTAATTCATAGCAGATACTGAGTAATTCATCGTAGATACTGAATAATTCATAGCAGAAACTAAATAATTCATAGTAGATACTGAATAATTCATAGTAGATGCTGAATAATTCAGTTATTACTGAATAATTCATAGTAGATACTGACTAATTCATAGTAAATACTGAATAATTCATAGCAGATACTGAATAATTCATAGTAGATACTGACTAATTCATAGCAGATACTGAATAATTCATAGTAGATACTGACTAATTCATAGTAGATACTGAATAATTCATAGCAGATACTGACTAATTCATAGTAGATACTGAATAATTCATAGTAGATACTGACTAATTCATAGCAGATACTGACTAATTCATAGTAGATACTGACTAATTCATAGTAGATACTGACTAATTCATAGCAGATACTGAATAATTCATAGTAGATCCTGAATATTTCATAATAGATACTGAATAATTCATATTAGATACTGAATAATTCACAATAGATACTGAATAATTTATAGCAGAAACTGAATATTTCATAGCAGATACTGAATAATTTATAGTGGACATTGAATAATTCATAGTAGATTTAAAACAAATTATAGGCTATAAGAGACAATATCAATTACTGATTTAAAGAAAAAAAACAAAAACGTTGGTGCAGAACACTGACATACAATGTAAATAACTCATGAAGCATGTTTTAAATGTTTTCGATAAGTATGTCCAGCTCCTTTGGGACTGGGACTGCTCAGAGCGGACGCAGAGTGGACAGAGCGCTAAGTGGACGCTGAAACACATTTAAAGGATTGGGTGAATCTCCAGGGTTCAGCTGAGAGACGACACTTAACTCTGGTTCTCAGAGGAGCATTTAGAAGCTCATCTGAACCTCAAAAACGGCCTCAAAGCTCCAAAACCACACTTTTAATCGTTCCCTGGCCGCATTCAGCGTGAGCTTATCTCTAAACTCTCCTGATGGCCAGGACAACCTGCAGTTAAACGTGTTGCTTCAAAGCTCGTCCATCTTTCAAATTCATAAATTCACTTGTTTCTGAAACAGAAATGTTTCATATCAATGAATCCATTTGGCTGAATGAGTTTTTATGACTTAATTTAGCAGTAAATTCACTGTTTTGGTCAAAGGGCTCTGCTGATTTTTACCAAAATCCAAATTTGTTTATGAATAAAAGTATGAAAATAACTTAAATGGAAAATGTTAGATATTTATCTGAAGTGTAACTATACAAAATTTAGACCAATCAGAAAGAGCTCTGTGCCATTTTTCCTCATCATAAATAAATTTTGTTATTGTTAATTTTGTAAATAAGTATGTCTGAGACAAACATTATCAGGCTAAATGCTACTGTCTTACGAAAATATCTACAATATTTTAATATATTTGAATTTTATTGAATTTTTAAGAAAGTTCAGTTTCCACATGATGTACACTCTAAAAAAGATGGTTCTTTGAGTGTTATTTAGTAAAGGCAATGGTTTTACTTAGAACCATGAGTTCTATATAGAACCATCTCATGCTAAAATGTTTCTTTGCATGGAGAAACGGGTCTTCAGACTGATGTAGAATGTGTTGTTTATGGTTCTGTATAGCACAAAAAGGGTTCTGCTATTGTTACAATGTCTAATTTGTAACAATAGCAGAACCCCTTTGATGCTGTATACTTAAAAAAATATGGTTCTTCAAAGGTTCTAAAGAAAATGGTTATATATAGAACCATGAACATTCAAAGAAGCATTATTTCATATTTAATGGTTCTTTGCATCATGAAAGGGTTCTTCAGATTGATGGAGAATGTGCTGTAGATGGTTCTGTATTGAATCGTTTTTAAAACGGGTTCTATATAGCACCAAAAAGGGCTCTTCTATTGTTACATGCTCGCATCTCGTCCTGCATATATATAAAGGACCATTTCACCATCCAAAGAACGATTTAAGCATGAAATAATTGCTGTTTAGCTGTTCATGGTTCTATATATAACTATTGTCTTTACTAAAGAGCCCTAGAAGAACCATCTTTTAAATGTGTAGTTTTACCTGAATTATTTCTGACTCATAGTTTATTGAAACAAGTGTAGAAATTGTTTGAAAAGTGTAGACTGTAAACTTTCCACCCAGTAAAAGAGGAGATTTTATTATGATTTGAATTTGATGAGGTTATTTTTGTGTGTACAGCCTTTTTTAGAAGACAGAAAAATCATCCTTTACATTTTTTGTTATTTCCTAATGTCAGAAAAACAAACAAACAGAAAAAGTCAGGAGTGCAGAATCAAACCTGTCTAAACAGAACATAAATCAAGTGTAAATGTAATTCATTCTGTGACTATTTAGCATATATATACAGCTAAATTCAACTGAGTAAATGTATAAACATTATAAAATGTACTGTGAACTATATGTAGAGCAAAATGACAACAGTAACTCTAGAGCTTCCTGTTAGTGCACTCTGTTTGAACTGTCTATAAATCAGCCAATCAGAATGAGAACTGAACTGCTGATTCACGTATTGATCGGTCAGTGTGGGGGTCCCAGAACTAATCCCACTTAAACAGCTTGAGCCTTTGATCAGCTGTCAGAGCGATTGACTGCTACTTTACTAACAGATGTTAGAAGATCAATGCTTTGCTAACTTAAACGTATATGAAGTGTGCACTGTGTGGCTGTATCTATAAAAATGGATAAATCAGATTATACTCAGTATCAGCCAAAATTCATAAAACCTCAATTTTGGACTTGGCTAGATTGGACAGAACTTTCATGACGGGCAACGTTTTTAGAATGGCCTCTACTTATATAAATGTGGGGTCTCAAAAAAAGGTAAATGTGACAGTTTGAGTTTCTAAACACAGCAAAACAGTTTTTGTAAAGATTATGGAAATTTTTAAAAGCATGCTGAAGATTTTACTGCATCCTCTTGTTAAAAGGCCTATGCTGGCTCCATAACAGTACGAGTGCTTGGACCCCTGATGATTGCCACTTGCAATGTTATTTGAAGACTGCCATCCACGGAAATCAGCATGTTCTACATCATACAGACAGGAACCAAATGAAAGCTGATTGTCTTGGTTGCTAACTGTTTATTTGATATAGTATGTGGTATATAGTATTAGATGATTTTGTGATGTCACAAACAACTTCAACATATTTTAATTTAAACATATTCACTTATTCAGCCTACAGCAGCTCAGCCCTGTCCATTCATGCCAAAGTTCTAACAGAAATAAACAGAAACTGAAACAAACTTGTGAATATTTTGCAAGTTTTAGTTGATATACAGACATAAAGATGTATTCATCGCAAACTTTACTTATTCTCCAGGGTATATTTTGTTTTTTCCATCTGAATTTATAAATTGTAAGGGAAATCATTCAGTAACTGCATGAAATAAATGTACATTTTTATTTTATTTATTTTTTGTAAAAGCTCCTCTCAAATTAACAGAACATGTGTTTTATGATCACACATATTGCTATATGCTTACAATTTACTGCTGAAAGCCAAAAATCTTAGACGCTCTTTGTATTATTTTATTAAAATAATGTTTACAGAGCAGATCACTGAAGAGACGCCATCTGTTTATAGTTTATAGCCCAGATTTGTGGAAAAATGGGTCGACTTGAAGTGCATTTTGGAACCACCGGTGGTCTCAAGGAGTTAAAAAGGTTAATCATACAAATAAGTATGCATGTTTTATATATTTTATGTATTTACGCCACATGTGCATTATTCATTTCTTTGTTTTTTTTTTTATTTAAGCCTAACCAGGGACTAGTGCTGCAAATTAGCTTAAGCTAGATGTCCTGTATACATGTCTTGCATTGGATATAACAATTTTTATCTGTACTGTCCGTGTACTGTCAAATAAACAAATAAAATAAAATACGAAATAAATTAGGGGTGTTTCAGCCCGGACTGTGTTTTGAATACATAACACAGGACAGCGAATCAGGACAGAGCTTATTTAAATATATCAGTCTTAAAGGCACAGTAACAAAAATAGTGCCAAAGAGAGATTTGAAAGATGGTGACTTAGAAATGAATTATGACTGTGATGTTACAAAACAAGATAAATGGACTTGGTGGGTAAAATAAAACTTTAACATATGAACACAAAGCACATTTTCAGAAACGCTGCTTCGTGTCCAGATGCTGTCGTATCGTATCGTATCAAGTTTTTAAATTCTGTGTTTTGTTACACGCCTAATGTTTACACTGATATAAAGTATCAGTTTAGAAATCTGATGGTTTATAAAGACATTTGCAGGTTATTAATTATGAGAAAAAATAAACGTGGGCTGGTAAAAGTGCTCTGCTTCTCCTTCATGACGCTGTTTGGGAGCAGTTCAGGTTTGCCGCTCGTGCTGCAAAGCTCTGGTTTGAAACTGAAGAAGCTTAAACCTCGAGCGCATCTCAAATCGCCAAGAAACACTTCAATGCCACTTAATAATAAATGGTAAATGGTAACAAATCTGCCACATTGTACGGCAACAAGTATTATTTTTTGTTAGCAAAGTTTTTATTTTAGGCCTTTGGTAAGGGGTGGTTTAGACTAGCCTATCACATCATGTGGTAACACGTGTTTTTTGTGGGCATCAGCAATGTATGATTCAAATTTTACCCATTTGTCCAGCAAACTGAATCATTTTCAGTGCACTTTATGTATACGCAGCCTGTAAAAAGGCATATTTTGTATGTTATAGGTCATGTGACATGAGCAGTACTGGTCAGCTCTCAGCTTTAGAGGCAGCGGAAGAGACGACCTGGTAAAAATGATGATTTATTTTGTTTGTATGAGTGAGTGTGCGAGTTCAGTAATGGTTTCTGGGAGGAGAGAGATGCTTCTGGACTCGCAGTGATATAGGATGATGAATTACTGTGTCACAGAAGTGGAACAGGCAAATAGGGCAGCGCTGTCCTATTTACAGTGACGTTATCTGTATTATTACACGCTCACGACCAAGCGGCAAAGCCCAACAAGAAAGTGTCCTATTTACCGAAGCGTTTCTCAAGGAGCCCTGTGTACAAAATTAAACATATTTATTTGACATTGAAAATAAGTCTTCCAGCTAAAAACAAGATTAGTCGGCTTAACAAACGCTTATCGGACCTATCTGAGACTCTGAGAATTGTATGGGCGTGGCCTAATATTCTATTGAGGTCATTGGAGGTCTGACACTCCCAGGTCTGACCAGTTGAACAAACAGACAAAGAAATGGATGGACAAACAAGCGGACAGCAGACAGTCCAAAGAACTATCTCAGTGCTTGGTAGGTTAGCTTTCGCTTGGTTGTTAGCTTTCACTGTATATACATATACTGAACTTCAGGGCTGCAACTAACAACTTCCATCGCCCCCTACACTTCCTGTAGTGTATTACAGTCTGTCAGAGTGACTGTGTGGATCATATGAACATTATAGAGCTTTTTAAATGAAACAATAGAAGCCATATCGCCCCCTACACTTCCTGTAGTGTATTACAGTCTGTCAGAGTGACTATGTGGATCATATGAACATTATAGAGCTTTTTAAATGAAACAGTAGAAGCCATATCGCCCCCTATACTTCCTGTGGTGGTTCTCCAAAGTTTCTTTAGTAAAGAAATGGTTCTATGTAGAACCCTAAGCTCTAAAAGAACGCTTTACTTGATTCAATTGTTCTTTGCATGGGGAAATGGTTCTTCAGATTGATGGAGAATGTGCTGGTTCTCTACTACTATGGCTCTACTATTGTTACAGACTTGACATCGTAACAATAAAAGAACTCTTTCTGGTGCTACATAGAACCTATATAGAACCTGACTCTATATAGAACCATCTACAGCACATTCTCCATCAGTCTGAAGAACCATTTTACCATGCACAGAACCACACAATCACACAAAGTGTTCTTTGAGTGTTTATGGCCATATATACAAGCATTTTCTATACTAAAGAACCCTTGAAGAACCATATTTTCTTAAGAGCGCAGTGTTAAATCTCACCGTGTGACTGTGACCGCGGCACAATCAGTAACCTCGCCACATATAAACAGTCTGATTGGTCGCCAGTCCATTCGTTTTCAAGTTCGTACAATGGAAGAGCAGAATGATGATGTACGTCAGCATTTTAATGTGTCAGTTAAATGTTTATGCATGATACGTTCTGTAAACTGGGCAAAAAAAAGTAATCGTTCGTATCATATACACTACTTAATATTTCAGCACCCCCAACTTAAAACACCTTCTCACGTCCCTGATTAGAAACAATGAGACACACTAGGATAAAACAGTGGCTAACACCACCAGCCCACACTGCGGCCACCGCTCCTCCAGTATCTATCACTATGGCAACACTCACACTGCACTGCACTGTTGGTCATATACCGACTGCACCAGCTCTGCTGAGATGCAATGACAGCATGTAAACACAGCATGAAAACCACCACAGAGCTGAATAAGTCTATTAGCCACTGATGTTAGTGGCCTGTATTGTTTTCCCATCACCATTCAATCACTGAAATCAATGACCCCCCCAAAGAAAATACGCACAAACCAAACAATATAACCAAAAAAAGCTAACTCTATGGTCAGACCTGCCACTGATGACCGAGTATAGACAAGGGTGAAGCTCTTCCCGCTCGAATTCTGCCTCCAGAAAAAACAAACAATGCTAAAATGCTAAGCGTAATTTGGCTGCGCTAATGTCACGCTGCTCTTCCTTTTGTCTGTGTGGGCGGCTGCGGTGAGTCTTCTCAGACTGATATGCAGATTATTTCCCAAATTGCAAATAAGTAGATGAGAAAAGAAATATCGCTGATAAAGCTGATCAGGAAAGTGTCGATTCTGTGGTTTCCACGGAGATGAACTGTGCCTGTGTGTGTGTGTGTGTGTGGTATGATTAGTATCTGTGGATTTGCATGAGTAAAAACATTAGCGGCTATTTTCAGGAACTTTCTCAGGATTTCTGTATTAAAACAATACGATCTTTGGTGCAGAGCGTGTTCTGTGGTTTGTGTAATGCAAAGTCTGCGATGCTCAATTTGCGTGAACAAATTAGGAGTGAACTCTTACATTCTGAGTGGCACTAAGTGTGTATACAGTGTGAAATCCATTTAAACCACTGTACAACATCAGAATAAATATAACACACAAACATAACAAAGACCAACAACAATGTCTTGTTTCCAAAAAAAGTAGCTGAGACATTGTGATGAGCAGAAGAACACGTTTGGTTCTAGACTTCTCACTGCACTTCAGCCATCACATGGATTTATTAAATTCCATCAGCAACACTTGAATTAATTTAATGAAGGACTGATATATATGGGTCATTCTACAGCAGCGTCCACTTTTCTCTCTCTCCATAGGAGTCACTGGTGTTACTGATCCTCATTGGTGTTACACATATTAAAGGAACACCAGAGACATTTTTAATGATTTTACAAAATGGCTGCTACAGAGCATCAAACCACATGTTGTCAATCATGGAATATCCACCAAAATATGGAATTTAATCCATTTGAGTTCTATTTTTTCCCAGTTACCTCAGAATAAAGTCGGTCACACCAGTGACTTCAGCTAAAAGCTTCATATGAAATCATGAGCTAAATGAGGAAATCTCTGATAACTGAAAGACACAGTGGACTCACCATGAGCTTTTCTTCATAGATCCTCAGAAAACAGGTAAAAGGAAGTCGAGTGATGTCATCAGCGTGACTTTTATTTCAAAATAAGAGATTTTTTGTCACGCAGTAACACCAGTGACACGACTCCTGGGGAACACAACTTTATATATATTTTATTATATATATTCTATATAATTTATTTGGCATTAGTTTTCTTTATGTCATTTAAATCGTATATTTCATAGTCATGTATAGATTATTGCAGTTAAAATTGCAGAAAAACATGTTTTTTATTTCAAAATGTGTCTTCACCCTTTACACATGACTGTGAGGACGAGCTCTTCTGTGGTGCTTGGAATTCTATATGATTGATTTAAAAACCAATATTGCTAAATTGAGGCTATTTGTTAAAATAACATGTTGTTTTATTTTAAAATATGAATAAATTGTAACCTTAACATCTTTTTCAAGTGTAATATATCTGTAAATGCCAGGGACACAAAAATATATATTATTTTAAATATATATTTATATATTCGAGATGAGTCCGATGCTGAATCGACTGCTGGGTACCTCTGATTTACGGCTGAACTATCGCTTTAAATGAGGTGGAACTGTAAAGACCCCAGGACTGAACTGCTTTATAACAAACAGGAAGTGTGCGTGTATCTCTTTCCTACCTGTTTTCCGTCCAGTGTGTAAATCCTCTTGACCACTCCGCTCTCCAGTTTGATGGCCTCGGTGATGTCGGTCAGTACCTGTTCGAACGAGTGTGCGGTTTTTTTATTCAGCAGGACCCTCACCGCCTTCCTCGGCTTCACTCCGCTCCGCATCACCGTCACCAGCTTCGGACGGATGAAGTCTCTGTTCTCGCGCGCGTCTGCGCCCGGACGGCCGCCCACGCACATCGCGTTCCGCTGACCTGCACACGCCTTCACGTTCACCGACCAGTTGGGGTTGACGTTCTTGGTGTAGTCCACTTTCTTGTAGTAATTCTCTGAGGCGCACACGTAACTCTCACCTAGCAGAGAAGAAAACAGGGAAACAAAGGATGAGCATTTGATAACAGGAGCTGTTATACACTGAGGGATTCTGGAGAATCCAAGGCTGCAGTTTTGGTGTAAAAAGTGGGGATTAAAATATAAATCTGGATAATCAGATAATTGCTGATGATTAACTTAAAGCCTGCAAGCCTTTAGCTCGCTAACAGAATTAAGACAGCTAGTTAACATAGACGTTCTGCTTTTCGTCTCATGTTTTGTTGACAAACCTTCTTACCTGGAATGCTAGGTAGCTAACTTTAGCTGTACAATGCTAATGCTTACAGCTGCTAACATTAGAACAGGCACAGTGTAACCATGGAAATGGGTGTAATGCAACTATGCAAACAGGTGTAGTGGAATCATGGACATTGGTGTAGTGTAACCATGGAAATGGGTGTGGCATAACCATGGAAATGGGTGTCGCATAACCATGGAAATGGGTGTAGTGTAACTATGGAAATGGGTGTAGTGTAACCATGGAAATGGGGGTAGTGTACCCATGGAAATGGGTGTAGCGTAACCATGGAAATGGGTGTAGTGTAACCATGGAAATGGGTGTAGTGTAACCATGGCAATGGCTTAGTGTAACCATGGAAATGGGTGTAGTGTAACCATGGAAATGGCTTAGTGTAACCATGGAAATGGCTTAGTGTAACCATGGAAATGGGTGTAGTGTAACCATGGAAATGGCTTAGTGTAGCCATGGAAATGGGTGTAGTGTAACCATGGAAGTGAGTGTGTTGTTGCTATGGAAATGGGTGCAGCATAACCGTACAAGCACAGTGTAACCAAGAATATAGGTGTTGTGTAAGGGGCGTAGTCCCTGTCAGTGGTGTAGTGGTGTAACTCAAATGGATGTTCAGTCAGTCCATGTTATAATTCTACTGATATCATCTGGACTTAAACAGCTGGTCAGTTAAAGCTCAGATCACTTTGAAAGTGAGAAGGATAAAAACTACTATGCCCATGAGTGAGACTATCAGGACCACTGCTGCACTGTCCTGAAGCAGGACCCCTCCCTGCAGTCGGCTAATATAAATCACTTTGGACAGCAGCACCAACTAAACGTACAGCTGAATGTACTGCTGCGGGATTAAAACTCATCTGAGAACCGCAGATACAGAGTGATGGACGAGCTGGACCAGCCTGCCACTGATCATATCTCATAACTGACTGAATGAGCAGAGACAGAGTGACAGACAGAGAGAGAGAAATCAGAAGACGCAGATTTTCATAATAAGCATCAGAGATTTAACTGATGTAAATTAAGGAGGTTAATTACTTTCACTGTTACACTGAATTACTTC
This sequence comes from Colossoma macropomum, assembly GCF_904425465.1. NCBI lineage: Eukaryota > Metazoa > Chordata > Actinopteri > Characiformes > Serrasalmidae > Colossoma > Colossoma macropomum. Next base: position 29,200,786 of record NW_023494794.1, read on the forward strand.
CACATTACAACTCTGACCCACACCGTGACTATGACTTCATTACTATATGGTCATTATGTGTTTTACAAAGCTGATTTATTTTGCAATACAATTAAAAAGTCTGATATTTTGCATCTTCAGTTTGGTCTCCATCAGTTCTGTTCATCCACATCCTTTAGTAAAACTTTAAACGTCATGCTGGGGTTATGGACATTCAGGGCGGAGAAAAATAAGAACAGCTTGGTGTAGATGATACTGAGACCAAGAACTGATCATTTTACTTTTTAGTGCAGTGAGTGTCTGACGGGTAAAGATAACAGTGGCTAATGCTAGCCGCCTCATATTCTTTAGGCTGTATCTGCTGCTCTAGCATTGCACCATAATAGTAATTCAATTTTATGTGTAATAAATTGAAAGGTGAGAAAATACTGACAACCAAATGTACCTTAGACCTATACATCTAAAGAAAAATATGTATCTCCTTTTTTTTATTATTTTTAGTTTTCTATCATTTAAGAGTGGCAACAGTCCTGTACATTGTAACAAAATTTCCTGATGATGGGACAAAGTTGCTTGGAATAAAATCTCCTTACATTGGAAGCAGAGAACGTTTTCACTTGCGAATTGGGAGATACTTGTTTTTCTTTGGATGGCAATGGTATTTACAATGAGGAGCATTTTAATAACCAAACTCAATATGAAACATTTTTATTGTGCAAAACAACAAAAACAGAACTGAACAATACACAGATAAACCTGTCAATAATGCCTTCTAACACCAGCCGCTCTGAAAGTTTCGCGTGTGAATTTCCTCAAGGCTGGAGTCGGCATTCATTCCTTCTGTTAAAATTTCAGTTCCACCTTAAATAGAGCAGCAGTTACATTCTGGCACCTGTACAGCTGCCTGAATGGAGCTGCTGCAGCATTTAAGGAGGGACAGGAAATTCAAATAAGAAGCCAACTTCATCTTCGTTGAATTTCAAGTCATTTGCCTCATGTGTGCGTCATACGTGCAATTTGGAAAACATTACACTCATTCTTGCTTTAGTAATGCCTGCTCTATGACTTGCAGCGTTGTCTGATGGCGTAGTCAGGTGGCTCCTCAGCCCAGCCTCAATGCTCTGGTGTCCATGCTAGGCTAATGCTAACCCCAAAAGACTGGCCATTCCTTTAAATCCACTGCCTTAGAAAACTGGTGGACCACTCCAGATGAATCAGACTAGACAGTGGGAGGTGATGAGGGTCTGCTGCATTTTCATTCTCACTTGAAACGTGACTGAAACATCCCTGACTCTCAGACACTCAGCTAAACAGGCTAATGTTAGCATGGTTTGCACTGTTTGCATGTTCCGTTTTCGGCGCTTACTTTTGGCGTCCCTGTATAAAGATTATGACAAAACTCACACCTGAGGAAGAATTTTAATCGGTTTACCAGCCACCACTAAGAGCGCTTGACGTTTATGTAGGTATCCTAATAACATAAGTATAAATATAAACAAATCCACTGCACAAAATTACCACTCATTATAAAACAAACCTGAGCCTGATGTTATGCGTGAACCATAGGCCTGAGCCGGGGATCAGGTCGGGTTGGAGACGTCTAGCACCCCTATTTCATGATTTATTTAATTTATTAGTATGTTCTAAAGCAACTCTCTCTGAGTGAATCCTCTGAAAGAATCATCCTCTTAACGAATCTTTCTCTCAACAAATCCTTCTCTGAACGAATCCCTCTGTGAACAAATCATTCTGTCAACAAATCTTTCAATGAATCTTTCTCGTAACGAATCTCTGTCTAAACAAATCATGTGAACAACTCCTTCTCTCAATGAATCTTTCTCTGAATGATTCCTTCTGTGAACAAATCTTTCTCTGAACAAATCCTTCTCTGAATGAATCCCTTTTTGAACAATTCCTTCTCCAAACAATTCCTTCTTTCAATGAACACTTCTCTGAGCAAATGATTCTCTCAACAAATACTTCTCTGAATGATTCCTTCTGTGAACAAATCCTTCTCTGAGCAACTCCTGCTTTCAATGAATCCATCTGGGAGCAAATCATTCTCTGAACGAATCCTTCTCTGAACAAATTCTTCTCTCAACGAATCTTTCTCTGAAGAAAGTTCTCAGTCCCTGAAGCTTCAGAACAAAAGAAGAATCAGTTCAGTTCTATAAACAGCTACAAGGACAGCAAAAAGCTGGCAAGAAACACACACACTGCGTAATTCCCTGGCCTCCTCAGCCCACATGTGGTGTAGGAGCTGCTTTATTATGTAAGAAGACAAGCAGAACATCCTTCTTCTCGATGCTACTGAAACATCTTAGGCTAAATTAAGCGAACGAGTGGGGTGCTCTGGCTTCCTGCCGGATAAACCGGCTTTAGCCTACAGCTCCGGACCCCTGGGGTGGTTTTAGGGCTTCTACACCACACAGACGCTGTGGTCCAGAAAACGGTGATTTGTCATGAAAGAAAAACCATCTCTTACATTTTTAGCATGTTTTTTTTTTCTGAAAGTGCAGACTTGAACTTCACGATGCAGGATGTACATGCAGTTCACTGTATACAGCAAACCGACTTTTTAAGGGTTAAAGTATTTGATTGTGTTGCTGTTGTTTATTTTACACTGCAAGTCATTTTTCCACATGAAGGAAAATCAACCATCTATCTTTTCAATACTCTCTCTCCCTCTCATTTCCTACCTCTCCATCACTCCTCCTCTTTCCTCTTTCTATCATTCGTCCCTCTCTTTCTCTGTTCCATCAGTCTTCTTCCTTCTATCACTCCTTCTGTCTCTCTCCCTCCCCCCCTTACCATCCTCCACATCCTGATTTAACAGTCTTGCAGCATCTCAGTGCTACAGAACAGTAGTGTTTGTGTATAATAGCTTCCTCTCTCCTCTATCATCCCTCTATCTCTCCTCTCCTCTGCTTCATCCCCTCTGTCCACACTACTGCTACGTCCATCCATCATCCACAGTGCTTTTCTCTCGCTCTGACACTCTCGCTTTCTCTCGGGTGTTGGCCAGAAGGTCATCTATCATTATGTAGTGAATGTTAAGACTATAAAAGGTCTAACATCTGACTGGTGCTATAACACCTTTAGAGGGCGGCGCTGAGCGAGGTTTGTTTATTTGATGGTTGTTAATGAAGCCTTTAGAGGGCGGCGCTGAGCGATGTTTGTTTATTTGATGGTTGTTAATGGCGCCTTTAGAGGGCGGCGCTGAGCGACGTTTGTTTATTTGATGCTTGTTAATGGCGCCTTTAGAGGGCGGCGCTGAGTGACGTTTGTTTATTTGATGGTTGATAATGACGCCTTTAGAGGGCGGCGCTGAGTGACGTTTGTTGATTTGATGGTTGATAATGACGCCTTTAGAGGGCGGCGCTGAGTGACGTTTGTTTATTTGATGGTTGTTAATGATGCCTTTAGAGGGCGGCAGTGAGTTTGTTTGTTCATTTGATGTTTGTTAATGGCGCCTTTAGAGGGCGGCGCTGAGCGACGTTTGTTTATTTGATGGTTGTTAATGACGCCTTTAGAGGGCGGTGCTGAGTGGCATTTGCTCATTTGATGTTTGTTAATGATGCCTTTAGAGGGCGATGTTGAGTAAAGTTGTTTATTATTATGAACGTTATAAACATCCAAACGCTTTAAGCAAATAAACATCAACATGTAGGCTTACTTCCATAAAAGATCTCTTTGATGAATAATCATCTTTGTTGACCAATGATTGAAGCTCCTGCTTACAACCCCAAAATCTTCAGCACCCCCTTTATTCTATTCTATTATATACCCCCTTCACCCCTAATGCCACTCCCACCCCCCAGGTCCCTAATCAGAAGTGATCAAGTCTTCCTGATCTAATTAGACCTGCTGTTATCAGTTTGTTTAATTTGCATAATCCCTGCCCTCTTTACCCTCAGGCACCACCCCCAGGGGGTCACGCATTTCTGCCAACCTCCTGTGGAGATAAATTCTCAGTCCATCAGCATAAAAATAAAGAGAGAGAGAGAGAGAGAGAGAAAGAGAGAGAGAGAGGGGTGTTTTACCAGTGTAGGGGAAAATGAGAACAATTCAAAAGTACAGGACGTAAAGCAACAAATGGTAAAGAAAAAAGAGAGACAGATCAGATCAGCGTTACAGTGTACAGTCAGATCAGATCAGTGTTACAGTGTACAGTCAGATCAGCGTTACAGTGTACAGTCAGATCAGATCAGCGTTACAGTGTACAGTCGGATCAGTGTTACAGTGTACAGTCAGATCAGATCAGCGTTACAGTGTACAGTCGGATCAGTGTTACAGTGTACAGTCGGATCAGTGTTACAGTGTACAGTCAGATCAGCATTACAGTGTACAGTCGGATCAGTGTTACAGTGTACAGTCAGATCAGATCAGCGTTACAGTGTACAGTCAGATCAGATCAGTGTTACAGTGTACAGTCGGATCAGTGTTACAGTGTACAGTCAGATCAGATCAGTGTTACAGTGTACAGTCAGATCAGTGTTACAGTGTACAGTCAGATCAGTGTTACAGTGTACAGTCAGATCAGATCAGTGTTACAGTGTACAGTCGGATCAGTGTTACAGTGTACAGTCAGATCAGATCAGTGTTACAGTGTACAGTCAGATCAGATCAGTGTTACAGTGTACAGTCAGATCAGTGTTACAGTGTACAGTCAGATCAGATCAGTGTTACAGTGTACAGTCAGATCAGATCAGTGTTACAGTGTACAGTCAGATCAGTGTTACAGTGTACAGTCAGATCAGATCAGTGTTACAGCTCAAGTACACCGTCATGTTTGACAGAGCAGTAAAGGTTTCCTTTGGCTGAGGCTGATGATTTCATTCTTTGTCAGAGTGAATAAACAAATATGAGTTTGCATAAATAGCCTGGAGACATATGTTTTGCTTTCATTTATACAGAAGATCAGTAATGTTGTGTCTGTGGACGCAACAACACTTCTTTTTTGTATGTATATGAAACCTCAGTCATACTTTCACCAGAAGCACTTTCCAAAATCCAGCTTTAACTCAAAACTAATCTAGAGTTTGTGTGTGACATCAGTAAACAGTGCAGATCGACTCTCACTGCCCAGCTCTCATGATCTGGACAACATGGCCTGACTGATTAACATCTATCTGAAGATCAACTATACCACAGAAATATGGATCAGTGTAATCACCATGGCTATGATACACCTATTATGATGGATCTGCACCACCCATTTTCATGGTTAAGCTACATGGTTTTAATATTACACTGCACCCATCTTCACTGTTACACAACACCCGTTTACATGGTTAATCTGGGTCTACACTCAATTTCCTTGGTTAAATTACACCTATATCCGTGGTTACGCAACACCCATTTCCATGGTTACATTAGGTCTACATCCATTTCCGATGTTACACCATCTCCACCATTTCCATGGTTACACTACACCTATTTCAGTCGTACAGCACACCCATTTCCACGGTTACAAAAAAATCAATTTCCATGGTAAAACTACACTTATTTCAGTTTTACACTATACTCATTTATATAGAATAAAATCTATTTCCATGGTTACACTACACCATTTCCCTTTGAAGTCATGCTATTAAAATGAAGAGAAGTAACAAAATTCATTAGAAATACAAAAAACTGTGGAACAGAAAAAAGAAAGTAAGCTGTTTTGTGACTGTATGTCATTCCTCCGAAACCAAAACTGCACCACTGAGTGTGTGTGTGTGTGTGTGTGTGTCTGTGTGTGTGTGTGTGTGTGGGTGGGTGGGCGTGTGTGTGTGTGGTGAGGGTGGAGTTGCACTAATAATGAAGGAGGTGCAGGAGACAAGCAGATCAAACAGAATAAACATCTCCAGCTCCAGACTGCTGAGGTGAACGAGTTCCTTCTGCTCACACACACACACACAAACACACACACACACACAAACACACACACACACACACACACTCCTATGCTCATGTGAGCTCTTAGTCTGCTCAGGATATTCAGATGTAGGTCAGGAGATTGGAAAAACATCAGGGGAAAAATTACACCATTAAAACACTGTCCAACACTAATACACTGATCTGTTACACACACACACACACACACACACACACGCACACACACACGTTTGTTTTTATACTTCATATATCAAAACAATAAACATATACCTCACCTGAATTAAAAACGTGTAATTATCTGTGTAATTATATGTAATTACAAGTTCCGTTTTACACACACACACATGACTAATATGCTGCTGGTCCTCCGTGTGCCCATTGCAGTCTTTTTGATGGTGGACAAGGGTCAACATGGGCAGTCTGACCGGTCTGCAGGGTGCACTGCTCTGTGTTTTGTGACACATTCCTCCCATAACTATCATTAAAAAATTCTCTGATTGTGCCACAGCCGCCCTTCTGTCGGTTGGGTTCAGATGGGATAACCCGCAATGAGCCTTGGGTGGCAGCTCATGGTGTGTCCCTCCTCAGTCCACTGTTAGTAGATACTGTCCACTACTGACTGGTGTCCCCACAAGCCATGCATTGAGATGCTCTGACCCCGTGGTCTGTCCAGAATTATTTGGCTCTTGTCAAAATCACTCAGGTCTTCACGCCGGCCCGTTTTTCACACATCCAACACACTGACCACAAGAACTGTCTGTTCACTCACCGCCTAATATTTCACAGATCTTGACTAATCAGCATTATTCGCTTTGTCTGGTCATAATGTTTTGGTTTGTGGATCTGTATGTAATAATAATGCCCCCTATATGTTCATATAATCCCCCATATATATATATATGCACCTATAATAACAATGTAATAACATACCCTTATATAATCTATATCTAATATCTATAGCTAATAATATGGCCCATATATGGACAAAAGTATTGGGACACACATCTTTATCACTGAATCCAAGTGTTTTATTCGGTCTCATTACCACAGGGGTATAAAATCAAGCGCCTGGCCATGCAGCCTGCCTTCACACACTTTAGTGAAAGAATGGGTCTAAAGAGCTCACCGAATTTGAGTGTGGTGCCGTAATGATGCCACAGTTGTAAAAAGTCAGCTCGCGAAATTTCTTCCCTCCTAGATTGTCCAGGATCAGCTGTGAGTGGTATTACTGAGAAGTGGAAGTGTTTATGAACCACAGCAACTCAGCCACGAAGTGTCAGACCACATGAAGTTACAGAGCGGGTTGGTGAGTTCTGAGGAGCACAGAGCATGAAAGTCTCCAACAATCTGCTGATCAATAACTGCAGAGTTCAAACCTCCTCTGGCATCAACATCAGCACAAAACCTGCACCGGGAGCTTCATGGCAGGGTTTCCATGCTAATATCACCTTACATCACCAGGCACAATGTGAAGTGTTGGATGGAGTGGAGTAAAGCGCCGCTACTGGACTCTGGATCAGTGGAAACGTATTCTGTGTAGTGATGAATCAGCTTCTCTATCTGTCAGTCTGATGGACGAGTCTGGGTTTGGAGAACGTTACCTGCCTGACTGCACTGTGCCGGCTGTAGAGTTTGGTGGAGGAGGGATGATGATATGGGGCTGTTTTTCAGGGGTTGGTCTAGAACCCTCAGTTCCAGTGAAGGGGAATCTTAATACTTCAGCAGAACAAGACATTTTGGACAATTATACACTTCCAACTTTGTGGGAACAGTTTTGGGAAGAACCTTTCCTGTTCCAGCATGACTGAGCCCCAGTGAACAAAGCAGCTCCGTAAAGGCCTGACTGGGTGAGTTTGGTGTGGAAGAACTTGACTGGCTCTCACAGAGCCCTGACCTCAACCTCATCCAACACCTTTGGGATGAACTAGAACGGAGACTGTGAGCCAGGCCCTCTCGTCCAACATCAGTGTCTGACCCCATTTGACATCCATATTTCCAGTCATTTTGGAGCATTTCTGTTGCTCCAATCATCAGTAAATTGCAACAGAGTGCAAACAGCAGCTGTCACTGCCAAATTCTGTGAAAAGGTTTGTTCAGACAGCGTCGATATGTAAGTGAGTGATATGATGTATCTGTAATATTAATATGTCACTAACGTATCAGGCTGCACTCCAGTGAAAGCAGGAATGTGGAAAAAAGGAAACCGAGAACATAAAGCTGTTGGGAAAGTGTTCAAATAACACGAACACCTGCAGACACCAGATTTACATACCGAGTGCAAACAAGACAGATTGAAATACAGAGATGAGGAGGAAACGAGCACAGCAGCATTTACAGCTGGAGAAGTCCGATCTCTGAATATACAGATCGGTTTCCATCTTTACAGACGAAACTAGAGTTTACAGAACAGTCTGCAGCTCTCTTCTACACTTAGACATCCCATTTACAGCCAGCATCTTAAAAACTTCATGCTGCAGCTCACCAACAAGTGAAACTGCAGACTGTAAACTTTCAGTCCAGTGTTTCACTTTAATCCAGTATTTTATTAGGATTTGAATTTGATAAGAAGGTATCGGTGTCTTGTGCTGCAGAATGAAAAGTATGCTTTATATTTGTTGGCATGTTTCATGATGATTTTGAGGCTAACGTGATTATTAATGTGTAATTAACAATGTTATTTTGCATAAATTGTAGAGAAATTAAACAATAACATCCCCAGACTTCTATGAGTTTTACCTGTAGCATGAGAGACTATATCAAAGAGTGGGATAGAGAGAGAGCGAATGAGACAGCGAGAGAAAGAGAGAGAATGAGAGAGAGAGAGAGAGCTGGAGAGAGAGTGAGTGTGAATGAAAAAAAGAGAGAGAGAGAGGAGAGAGAGAGAGAGAGGGAGAGAGGGCGAGAGAGAAAGTGATACAGCTGTTAAAACGCTGTTCTGAGACTGTCTGGCAGCTGAAGATAAATTATTAAAAAATCCTACTACAGCACACGCCAGTGCACACACACACACACACACACACACACACACACACACACACACACACACTCTGTCTCTCTCTCTCTCTCTCTCTCTGTCTCTCTGTCTCTCTCTCACTTTCTAGTAACAGTGTTTGTAAAAATTATGTACAATATGTATGAATAAAAACAGACCCCAAATCTGGGAACTCCACACTGAGCATCTCCTCCGTTCACCCTGTGTGTGTGTATATATGTGTGTGTGTGTGTGTGTGTGTGTGTATATGTGTACGTGTATATATATATATATATGTGTGTGTGTGTATGTGTGTGTGTGTGTGTGTGTGTGTGTGTGTGTGTGTAAGTGTTTATGAAAGATTAAGAGTTGCTAAATCACACATAAATGGGACGATTAATGTTGGCATAGCGACCAGACAGCAAATCTGGCAGCCTGCTTTCCTCACAACAGCCAATCAGCTCACAACACTGGGGTGACCAGAGTGGAGCGCTCAGAGAACTGAACTAACACTGAGCTGATACTGAACTGATGCTGAAATAACACTGAACTGATACTGAACCGATACTGAAATAACACTGAACTGACACTGAACTGATACTGAAATAACACTGAACTGATACTGAACTGATACTGAAATAACACTGAACTGATACTGAACTGATACTGAAATAACACTGAACTGCTATTGAACTGATACTGAAATGACACAAATTTAATACTGAACTTATATCACTGAACTAATATAATACTAAATGAATTATGGGAAACTAATACTGAGCTAAGAGTTAAATGACACTGAACTACACTAAAATAACACTGAACTGATACTGAACCGATACTGAAGTGATACTGAACTGATTCTCCTCCAAGCCTACAAAACACACACACACACACACACACACACACACACTGCCCCCCCTCCCCACTCACCCTCCTCCAGCTCGTCCAGGGTGGTGATCTTGCGCGCCCCGTCGATGGTGAAGATGAAGCGGACGCCCTGGGGCAGGTTGATGTGGTCGGACAGCGAGCGGGTCAGGTCGGCCAGCAGGGCGTCGAAGGTGCGGAACCGGTCGTTGGCCACGGCGTAAACGATGCCTTTGAAGTAGCGGTCCCCGTTGCGGTAGAAGCGGACCTTCTTGGCCTTCTTCTCGCTGGTGAGCGCCTGCAGGGTGCGCGTGCGGTAGAAGCTGCAGTGGGCGCTGTGGGTGGGGCTCGGCAGGCCGTTCGCTCGCCCACCCCGCGGGGCGCGGGACGCCTTGTCCCGCTCGTCAAAGTGACCGAAGTCCAGCTCCATGGAAAGGTGCTCTGCTGGGGCGTCCATGGTTGTGGTGAGGGTGAGGTCTTGGGCTGAGGAATTATGGGTAACTAGAGGGCAGAAGAAAAAGAGAGTTGCAGCGCTGATTATTGATGATGTGTGAGACATTCTTTGTCCTTTAATATAGTAAATAAACGAACAGTGAAGAGCAGATTAAACAGCAGAGGTGTTTAAAGGGATGAACACACTGAGTCACGTCTGTCTTGTTCGTGCTCTGGAGAACAGCATGTCTCCCTGAAAGGGCTGCGGTGTTGATAAAGGGCTGCTGACCCTGAGGAAGCGGCCTTGAGTCTGAAGGAACCGACTGAGAATTATAAGAACTCAGTTCTTGAGATTTTTATTATTAATTAGATCACCAGCTGAGAACGGAGGAGCACTGACGACTAAGAATGAACAAACAAACAAACGAATAGAGAAATTCAGACTCGGAGATAAACACAACGTCCTTAATCACATCAGCAGAGCCTCTCTCTTTCTCCCTCTCTCTCTCTCTGTCCCTCTCTCTCTCTCTGTCCCTCTCTCTCTCTGTCCCTCTCTCTCTCTCTTTCTCTCTGTCCCTCTCTCTCTCTCCCTCTCTATCTCTCTCTTTCTCCCTCTCTCTCTCTCTCCCTCTCTCTCTCTGTCCCTCTCTCTCTCTTTCTCTCTCTCTCTCTCTCCCTCTCTATCTCTCTCTTTCTCTCTCTGTCCCTCTCTCTCTCTCACTTTCTCCCTCTCCCTCCCTTTGTCCATTCCTTTTCTTTCCTTCCTTTCTCTTTCTTCTATTTGTCTCTCTCTTTCTTTCTCTTCTTTGTCTTTCCTCTCTCTCCTTCCTTTTTGTTTCTTTTCTCCATTTTCTCCTGCTCTCGCTCTATCCTTGCTCTCTGTCTATCAATTCTCTCCATCTCTCTTACCCTCTCCTTCCTCTCCCTCTCTCTGTCTTTCTACCCTTCCCATCCTTCCTCTTTGTCTGTCTTTTGTCTGTTTGTCTCTCTCTTGTTTCTCTATCTTTGTCCCTTACTCTCTCTATCTTCTCTTTCTCTATCCTCTCTCTCGCTCTCTCTCTCTCTCTCTCTCTCTCTCTCTCTCTCTCTCTCTCCCAGGTGTTTAATTTCTGCACAGTGTGAGAGTTGAATATTGTCCAATCAATTAGAAACTTCTGCATCGATTAGATCTACACGCACACACACACACACACACACACACACTCACACACACACACACACACACACACACACACACACACTCACACACACACACACTCTGTCCTTGCTGAAAGAGGAGATACAATTCAGAATAAGAAACTGAGTGGATCACAGCATTAATATTTCATACAAGACACTGAACGCCCCTCAACCCCAGCTCACACACACACACACACACACACACACACACACACACATATATAATATATAATACATGCACTCATCGACAGTCAATATGATATATACATCATATATACACTTATTGGTCAGAACCTGCAGACGCTGTTGGTCCCACTGCACGTCGGTGATGGAAACTGGAAGCTGTGTTTAATAAATAAATAATGTTTTTGAATTATTGAAGGTAATAAATACATTCTTATGGAGCCTATATTGTCCTCTCATATAGATATAACACATTGCACTGCTTTATGCATGGAAATAATTGTCCTTTAGAGGAAAATGAGAGCGAATTAGACAAATGTGATGCAGCACTGTAAGATAATTTCTTTTGGTAATAACCACTTTATCAGAACTGGCTGAAACAGACTTTTACAGGTCCATGTTTCTGAACAAGTACTCGAGTGATCGGTTCTTTTATTTGCCGTACGACACGTTGGTGGTAATTGTATCCAGCGGAACCAAGATGTAATTCCACTCTCTTGTAGCACGATACACATAAATATACAACAGAATAAATATGCAGTAAACAGTAAACAATACAATATACAAAATACGACATTTGGTATCAGAGAATCATTGAAAATTACACAATAACTTTATCTGTGCATTTTTACAAAGGCTGGAAATATTGCAGCCAGACCTCACTGCAGCAGGAAAAAAGCTGTTCTTAAAGCCGGTTCTCTTAGCTTTTAAAGATTTACGTGTTCTATCTGGAGCCCCTTGCTGGTGGGCTATAATTTTCATTGCTTAAAAAAAGACAAAGCTCCTGAATACTAAATAGAGAAGTGATTACCAACATATTGAAATATTACTTGAATATTCACATGATTTGGGCTCTGCAGTTTATATTCATAAAAGAAGAATTAATAGAATTAATAATTTAACACATTCACTGAATAAAACACTGTTAAACCAACATACACTTCTCTCAGTAGTCCATACAGACGGCAGGACAAAACACTATTCTTCACAATATAACCGTGTGTGTGTGAGTGTGTGTGTGTGTGTGTGTGTGTGTGTGTGTGTGTGTGTGTGTGTGTGTGTGTGTGTGTGTCCTACATTCAGTGTAGAAATGTCCGCTGAAGGACATCAGCTATTGTTGGACGGCCTCTGCGGACACAGATTTTGAGTAAAGGGGAGAGGCTGCCTCACTACAGGAACTAAATGTAGGGTGTCTGTGTGGGTGGGTGCACATATATATGCACAAAAACGTATGTAAACATATTCTATGCATGCAAACACATTATTCTGTATTTGTTGCTTTTGTTGTGTCCATGGCAACAGCTACACATCCCCATACAACTGTGCAAGGATGGCAGGACAAAACAGAACAATAAACAATAACTGATATAAAAACCACTGGCCACTTTATTAGAAACCCTTCCACAACCCTGTGGCCAGTGGTTTGTTTTGCTTTCTTTATTCATCATTATTATTATTATTATTATAACTGTACCTTCATACCTGTAACATCGTAGCTGTACTACTGTAACTGTACCATCATACCTGTAACATTGTAGCTGTACTACTATAACTGTACCATCGTACCTGTACTACTATAACTGCATCATCATACCCGTAACATCATACCTGTACTACTATAACTGCATCATCATACCCGTAACATCGTACCTGTACTACTGTAACTGTACCATCATACCTGTAACATCGTACCTGTACAACTATAACTGCATCATCAGTAACATGACGTCAGTAACATTTCAGTGGTTTCACAGTATCTGTGATATTGTACCTGTACCACTGTACCTGTATCAATGCACATCATACCTGTAGAGTGATACCTGTACTACTGAACCTGTTACATCATACCAGTAACACTGTACCTGTACTACTGCACCTTTATCAATGAACAAGTAACATTGTACCTGTCCAATTGTACCTGTACCATCATACCTGTAAAGTGGTTCTTGTCCAACTGTACCTGTACTATCATATTTCATAACACTGTACCTGTACTACTGTACCTGTATCAATGCACACGTAACATTATACCTGTCCAACTGTACCTGTACTGTCATACCAGTAAAGTGATACCTGTACTACTGCACCTGTAACATCATTCATGTAGCATATCAAGTATTGTGTTTAACCTGCAAAATTACACCTGTAACATGACATCAGTACCATTTCAGTGGTTTGACAGTATCTCTGATATTGTACCTGTACTACTGTAACTGTATCAATGTACCAGTAACATTGTACCTGTCCAACTGTACCTGTACTGTCATACCAGTAAAGTGATGCCTGTCCAACTGTACCTGTACCGTCATACCAGTAAAGTGATACCTGTACTACTGCACCTGTAACATCATACCAGTAACACTGTGCCTGTAGTATGGCACCAGCATCAATGCACCTTTAACACTGTACCTGTCTAACTTTACCTATACTATCATACACCGTTAGAAAAAAAAGCTATTGTGCAGGTAAGTTTCTGAATAAACAACGTAAATGTGCCCTCAAAGGTACAACAGTGGCTTTAAAATCCACCTGTGAACGTTAAATAAGACTCTCCTGGAGTAAAAGTATGTTTTTATATCTTTTCATAACCGAATGTTTTAAAACAGAACAGTAAAATAAAAGCCTGGAGACGAGACGGGGTGTGTGGAGTCAGTACAGCTTAAAAAACATATTTTAAATGGATTATAATACAATTATGTTCTCTAACTAAAGGGGCTGTAGACGCACTCTTGCGGGAACCACCCCAGTGGCTAACTTTTTTATTTTTTTTTTAGTGTGAACCTGTACAGTGGTCGCAGTACTACTGTACCCGCAACATCACACAACACCATGAGACTGGAAGCATTTTGGAATCCGAAACTTCAGGAACGCTGACACCTCGATTTACATGCTGGATGCAAATGAGAATGAATACATCTAAAAATATAATGATGATAAGCAAATGGACACGATGATTTGTTTTTCTGATCCCTTTTCTGGTAAACAGAGATCAACAAAGGGGGAAAAGGAGGAAAAAACATTTTAATTGTGTGTGAGGATCTTTGGAGTGTTATTCAAGCTCGTTAGCAGTGAAGGAGCGGGCAGTCCAGTGTTGATGTGGACAAATCCAGCCCTTCTGAGGAGTTACAACCACAGAAGAGGATAAATCAGCTACTGTTACTCTCTCTCTCTCTCTCTCTCTCTCTCTCTCTCTCTCTCTCTCTCTGTCTCTCTCTCTCTCTGTCTCTCTCTCTGGGCAGACTGAAGGGAGCTGGTGTAGTTGAAGTCTGGACTATTGATGTTGAAGTGGACAGACGCCAGAATCTCTAAAACACAGCTGCTCCTTTTCTCCTTTTCAGCGCTAAGAACTCTCTGCGTCCTCCCGAAGAAGAAAAGCGACAGAATGGCAAAGAGAGAGAGAGAGATAGAGAGAGAGAGAGAGAGAGAGAGAGAGAGAGAGAGAGAGAGAGAGAGAGAGAGAGAGAGAGAGAGAGAGAGAGAGAGAGAGAGAGGGATGCCTGTAGATTAGCACTGGGGCTAACTGTATCTTTTCACATCAGCAGTTTGGACAGAATTAAAAGATTAAGCAGCTGAAAGAAAATAAAAGCCCCCCTAAAACTGACGCCAAGCACAGACACACACACACACACACACACACACACACACACACACACACACTACTGTCCAGTCAGTCACAAACAGAAAGTTGACCAGCTTCAGCTGCATTCAGCGTTGCCAGATAGCTAAGCCTGTTTTTCTCCCCGTCGCTGACAGCGACAGGGTTGCCAGGTGTGCAGTTTTTACCCTGGACAGTTCTGAGCTCTGCTGTCCAGTTGGTCGTGTCAACCGGACATTAAAACGTCCAGACGAGTCTCGCTCTAAATGCATTCCACTTGTGGAGGGAGATAAAGTGCTGTTCTAGCTCTGTCACTGTGTCTCTCTCTTGCCGTGTTCTAGGCTTTGCGCTGTCGAATGATTCACTCTTGATTCATCGCGACACACATGGGTTCTCACATTGCCAAGTGAGCGTGTTCTGCAGCCGCTCCGCAAACCGCATACACTGTACTAACAGCACGTTAGAACAGTACGCCACTAACGCTGCCATTATGTTTTTTTAAGGGTCCTTTAGTGAAGAGAGTGGTTCTATTTAGAACCATGAGTTCTATATAGAACCATTTCAGGCGTAAATGGTTCCTTGCATAGTGAAATGGTTCTTCATATTGATGGAGAATGTGTTGTATATGGTTCTATACAGAACCTTTTTTGAAAGGCTCTATAAAGCAGTAAAGTGTTCCTTTATTGTACAAAATCTGAAAATTGAAAAAGATGGTTCTTAAAGGAATCATTAGCAATAAAAATGATTCTATATAGAACCATGAGCACTCATGGTTCTATATAGCACCAAAAAGGGTTACACTATTGTTACAAGCCAAAGAACCCTTTTTGGTACTATATAGAACCCTTTTTGCTAAGACTGTATATAAGGTTGATATCGTAGCAATAGCAGAACCCTTTTTGGTGCTACACAGGTTCTATACTGAGACATACAACACATTCTCCATCAATCTAATAAACTATTTCACCATGCAAAGAACCTTTTAAGCATGAAATGGTTCCATAAAGAACATTTTTTTTGGTAAAGACAATGATTCTATTTAGAACCACACGTCCTACGTAGAACCATTTAATGGTGAAATGGTTCTTCAGATTGATGGAGAGTTTGTTGAAATGGGTCTATACAGCAGCGAAAAGTGCTCCTTTATTGTTCCAGGTTTGGCATTGTAACAATAGAAGAACCCTGTTTGGTGCTATATAGAACCATGTACAACACATTCTCCATTAATCTGAAGAACCATTTCACCAGGCATAGAACCATTTGGGCATAAAATGATTCTCTGAGTTCACAGTTATACACAGAACCATTGTCTTTAATAAAGAACCCTTGAAGAACCATCTTTTTTAAGACTGAAGTAGCAATGAAAGAGCACACTGGTGGGCGGAGCTTGGAGGGAGAGCCCGTACTAATGCTCAGTGTGTCACAGATACAAACACACAGTTAACACACCCTCCACTGTTTTACTCCTCATGTGTGTGTGTGTGTTTGTGTGTGTGTGTGTGTGTGTGTGTGTGTGTGTGTGAGGGTGAACAGCGTCTACCTCATCAGTCTTACTAAAACTGTGGTCATCTGCTGTCTTTACTGCCCCTGGGGTATTTACCCCCAGCAGGCCATTCAGCTACAAACCTCCTTTTGTTGCCCCTCTGTTGCCTCGTCAATACACACTCTGCTACCCCCTCAGCGCATCCGTCTGTACTGTAACAATTTCCTTCAGCTTTAAAAAGTACGTAACCTGCCTGCCTTCAAATTTAGACTTTACTCGTCCACCTCTAAAAGCTCCCTCACAGAAAGTTACTACAGTAAATGGTTATGAATTCACTGCCTGATGACTGAGACACTGTTTTATGATAGTTTTGAGAAGATTTTGGCTTTACACTCCATTCATGGTGGAGGGATACATAACATGCAGGGTGCTGTGAGGCAAAATAGTCGGAGATTCTGGGGTCCGCATCTTCAGTTCCCTGAAGACGCTACGATCTAGGGCTCGTTGGAAAAGGCTCATCATGCTCTACTGAGCTGTGGAGTTTGGCTTTGTTCCAACATTTCTCCACTGATCTACAGAGCTTCAAAGATCAGATATTGAACATTGTTATCTTTGGTTTCCTGAAGACATCAATAAAGGTCACGTCTGGTTGGAGAGGAGTATAACACCCTGTAATCCTGTACAGCTTGTAGTTGGTTGTTCTTATTTTCACCAAGTTACGGCGCTCTAAATTTCTCTGGCTCTCTGGACCTCCACTGTGGGCGAGCGTCTCAGCAAGGCCGTCTAGGGGGCGCCTAAGTAGGATACAAATTAGCAAGATTTCGGGGTCCGTATCTCTGGTTCCCTGAAGGCTAGCAATGCGATCCAGGGCTCATAGGGTTTGGCTTTGTTCTAACATTTCTCCACTGATCTACAGAGCTTCAAAGATCAGACATTGAGCGTCATTATCTCCAGTTTCCTGAAGACTACAACATAAAGTCCTGTGTGGTTGGAGAGGTTGGAGAGCGTAACACCCTGTAATCCTGCACAGTTTGAAGTCGGTTACTCTTATTTTTTCTGAGTTATGGCGCTCTAAATTTCTCTGGCTCTCCTGACCACCACCGCAGACGAGCATCTCGGCAGGGCCGCCTGGGGCGCGCCTAAGTAGGATACAAATTTGCGAGATTCCGGGGTCTGTATCTCCGGTTCCCTGAAGGCTAGCAATGCAATCCAGGGCTTGCTGGAAAGGCCACGTCACGCTCTACTGACCTGTGGCTTTGTCATGGATTTTTAAAGTCAGATTTTTAAAGTCGCTTGTTGTAAATCATCCCTTCTCCTGTGGTTTTATTCACGACATCATCAGCGATTAGTCACCTTAACTCTCATCACAAAGCTGTCGACTTTAAAAGATCTGAAGTCGTTTGATCCACAAATACAAACTGTAATTTCTTTATGGCTTCTCATTCACCGGCTTCTCATTCAAATTTCCTAAACTGTGCAGAACGTAACAGCAGCACCATTTAAGGTGGACTGGAGAATTCATATAGGAGGCCAGTTTTAGCCTCGTAGTTCCTACACACTAAAGACAAAAGATGGTTCCTCAAGCGTTCTTTGGTAAAAGGAATGGTTCAATTTAGAGCCAGGAGTTCTACATAGAAACGTTTCAGGCTTACATGGTTCCCCGCATGGTAAAATGGTTCTTCAGATTGATGGAGAATGTGATGTATATGGTTTAAACCAGACTCTATTGTATACAAATACATACATATACACATACATTGACATTGTGACAATAGCAGAACCCTTTCTGGCGCTACATAGAACCAAATACAACACATTCTCCATAAAGATTTCACAATGCAAAGATTCATTTAAGGCACGAAATGGTTCTAAACAGAACGATTCCCTTTACTAAATAACTCTTGAAGAACCATCTTTGTTAACCGTCTATGCTCATAGATGCAGGATAGACTAAGAAGTTCCACTGCTTTTCTTATAGGGTTCTACTGGGGAACCCAGCACTGCAGAGTGTTTGGATCTGAGACTTTTAGAGTTTTCAGACTTTGACGCTGATTTACGCTGCTTTTGCTGCAGTTAATGTTTCCCTGAGGTCACAGCATGTTTACTGGACGATGGGTTTGGGCTCCTCCACACACATCTGCTGTCAACACACACGTCCTCACATCTGTCTCTCACTCGTTCTTTGTCTCTCATACACATTAATGCACTCTCACACAGACTGTTCACCCAATCAATATCCCCTCGTCAATATCCAAACTTAATCTTAACCCCATTGTGTCACATCAAGCAGGTCATCAATAAACGTCAATAAGCGTCCAGCCTGAGTTTGGCCAGTTGTGGGTTTGGATTTGTTTGGGAAAAAAACAAAAAAAAATGGGGAAGTAAATTTCTGACGACTTGAAAATTGAATGCATTTTGATTCAGGATCATTATTTTCAATTTAAAAATAACTAAATATATGAATGTTTTATGGCTGGTGAAACTGTTATAGACTGAAATATGCACAATGAAAACAACATTTTATCAGATTCTTAAGTCTTTTATTATAAAAAATCAACTTTAATCTTAACAGCTTCAGATACACTGCAAAAAATGTATCTTAGCAAGTGAGCTCATCTTAAATATAGTTAAAATATATAATATTTCTCATGCTGAGATTGTTTTAAGCCTACTATACTATTATGTAGCTAATTTCTGGAGATTTTTACTTGTTTCAGTGATTTCAGTAAGTCAAATGATCTCACCAAACTGGCATATAATTTTGTTTGTAAGAAATATGCCTGAAACAAGATATAATGAGATTATTTGACTCACAAAAATCACTTAAAACAAGTAAAATGTCTAGAAATAAGTTAAATAGTCTTATAATAAGCTGACAACACTCTCAACATGATAAATATTAGATATAATTTAATACAATGACTAGATTTAAGATCACTTGTCAGTTGCTTGCAGTTTACTTACATTAATCATGCAAAGGGTTCTTTGAGTGTTCAGGGTTCAATATAGAACCATTTGTTTGCTAAAGAACCCTTGAAGCACCATCTTTTTGAAGAGAGTGAAAACTAAGCTCATTATCAATTTCTGTTCCTGCGTATTTGAAATGAGTGACTTGAATTCTCGATGTTTTACTGTCTATCTCTTCATCGGTTCGCCTTCAGGTCCCTTCAAGAGCCCTCAGATAACCCCCCTTACATCTCGTACACAGCTTGTGTGGGCTGACATCCTCCCCAACACCCCCCCCCCTCCCTCCAACACCTCCAACACAAAAACTCTTCCCCTGGAGCGTTCTGATTTCCTTTCAAGAGTGAAATTTGTCTGTTAAATTCTTAATGCTGTGCTTGCATTGTTAAAGGATTTCCGCATGTCGCTCACAGAGAGCGAGAGAGATAAAGACAGAAAGAGGGAGAGAGAGAGAGAGAGAGGGAAAGATGGAGAGTGAAGGTCTTGTACAATCCGGATTAAAGACGAACAAAAGGCAAAAGCAAACACCAGCAGAGCGGGAAATAAAAGAAAGAAAACATGAAAGGAAACTGTGACTGTCTACATCAAACTACAATACCCATCATTCATAGCAAAGCCGAGAGCTGAACTGAAGCGTGTGCTGCGTTCGAATGCTAATCAAACGGTTGTAAACCAGATGGTTAACTAGTAAATACAACTTCGCTCTGTTTGGGTGCTCAGGTTCTGTGTTATAGGTCACATCTCATTAAAACTCACGTATCACCTACACTGTTAGAAATAAAGGTTCTGTGCAGGAACATTCATCAGGTCGTTCATCAAGATACAAACAGTGTAAATGTTCCCTCAAAGCTCCAACAGTGGTTCTAAGGTCTGATTGTGAACCTTAAATAAGTTTTTCCAGGTGAAAAGTTCGTATTTGTACCTTTTCATAACCGAATGTTTTAAAACAGAACAGTAAAATAAAGTCCTGGAGACGAGACGGGGTGTGTGGAGTCAGTACAGCTTAGAACATATCATTTCAGTGGATTATGGTTCAGTTATATTCCCTGACTAAAGGTACTGAGATGGAGCCTGGAGGGTTCCACCCCAGTGACAAGAGGGGAACTGACCCAGTGACAGCTTAGTACCTTTTGTTTACAAGTGGGAAAATAGGTACTTTCCAGTTTCCAACATCACTCAAATCCAGCATTAGTTATATTCTTTAACCCCTTAAAATCTCACGTTTATTACATACTAAGGCTTATTATTCAGTAATTAAAGGGGCTTCAATGCAAACTGGCTGAGCTATTCTTAGGTTATAGAGGGTGGTAATGAAACTTTGGGCCAGCCTGTGGACCCTGGCCATTTAAGGGGTCATTTCCTTACCTCAAATGTAGTTGTTTAGCAAAGACGTAACTGGTGTTTTAGCACTGGAGCTACAAGGTTAATGTAGCTAACAAGCAATGGAAGCTTACAGCCCACCAATCATCACACACTCGTCTGAGACTGAGTGGAGGTTTTCAGTACTTCTAATAGACCTGATTATGTGGTTTCTGGCACTGTATGACTCAGTAGCCACGTTTACATGCAGCCTGATAATCCGTTAATAATCCGACTAATAGCGCAATCGGAATAGAACACGTTCATGTAAACACCTCGATCGGAATAGTCTAGTCCAATTGAGGCCATTCTGAATACAATGTCTATCTGATTGATCGAGGTGGGTAATCCTGTAAATAATCTGTTAAATAGAAGAATAATATCCGTGTAAACGCCTGTATCTGATTACATTCCCTATCGGAAAGTTTAAGTCCGTTCTGATCGTGTTCGTCTCGTCATAGTGAAAGTTTATACCGTTCAACATGGCGGAGCAGAAACTGGTCTGCAGAGGAGACGAAGTTTATGCTCTGATCTTTAAAAGACGGCGGTGGGACGGACGTCCGGCTTATGTGTCTCAGAACACGACGTCTTCCTCTCGGCCTTCTTTAATAAGGACATGTGAAGGACGTTTTCCTGAGTCTGACATCATTTTAAAGCAATTAAAAACACAAGCGCTGCTCACTGCTGCTCATCTCACTCTGACTGGACTCACGTGATGCTGGTTGTCATGGTAACGTCTACACTAAGCGGTTCTCTACACATGTGCGTAATTTTGGATCTGATTACCTGTAGTGAGCACGTAAACTGAAATTTTTCATCAGATTGTTGAGTAGAGTGAGAATAAACACCTCAGTCTAAATCTATAATTGGAATGTATTCAATAGAACTGGTGAAAATCATGGCATGTAAACAGACATCGCAAAGCCTCATTCTGCTCACTTATATACATGTTTATTGCAAATTTGAATAAATAAGTGTTCAGCCTGAGCTCTTATGCCAGCATCATCACACAAATATCATCTCTGGTTTTTGGTCTGAACTGGCCTTGCGTCACGCTTTATGACGAAGCACCGCTCTCCGAGACTCCAGCCTGCAAACCATTAACCTACTTCACTTCTCCATGACAGAAACTGAGCCAGCTCACAAATCAAAGCCAGAACTCGTAAAGAAGACAAATGGGCGAAGTTACGCTGGCCGTCTTTCCCTCTTTAGGATATCGGAGAAGAGGCAGCCGCTCCAGAACTCATTTACAGAGTTCATGGACTCGCTGAGGAAAAAAAGCATCCTTAAAAAGAGATTGCTCGCAGCTTTAATGTGGAAACTCTTGACTTCTTCGGTCACAAACATCAAAATCAGGGTTGTAGTTACATTGAGTACCATAACAGAGGCCAACAGGAAAAACTCAAGGTCAGTGGTCACATTCATGATCGGATTTCTGTTAAATATAAGATATTAAACCATTGACCCCTTTCGGCAGGCCCCCTAGTGGCCAGTCTGTCGGCGGAATGTTAATCCGCTCGTCAGATGTTTTTATTAATATAGTCAAAAAAAAAATCTGATTCATAATATGTAATATAGGCATTTATAGACAAAATCTAATAAAAATATAATTAAAATCTTGTAACATCTAATTTTCTTCCAGGCTAGACTGAGGAACCTTCAAACAGGCTGAAACTGCACTTTATAGTGAAATTGCATTTTATGTTTTATAACAAAACATTATTATTATGTTTTGTTGATTTTCTAGGTGAAAATGTTACAGACAACACATTTAAATAATACAATTTTTAGTGCACAATTTTAATGTGTTTGTGGGGTTTTGAACATAAAACAAAGTATAAAAGGTGCCATTACTTTTGCACAGGCTACATTTTACGTTTTGTTTATCTTTCTTAATACGTCAAAAATGTTACATTCAGTAAATCTCTGCGGAACAAAACCTCATCTCCATTTTTGTCATTTTGTACTGGAATTTGAAATGCCAGCTGCCCTTTACAAGGTTATAATTTCATGAAGGATGGACCAATAAAAAAGCTCCAAAAATACTTTTAATTACTTTCCATTCAAAGTTAAGATCATTTTTCTCTTCACCTGTAAAGTCACCATTTTAGAGATATGGCCTTTTATTCAACCGCAGTGGATTAAACAGTAACTGTGTATTAAACGGTGCAGAAGTGTGTCTCTGTAGAGGATGTGTGTCTTATTTACGCTCAGAAAATCAACAACAACATTGAATTTGACCAAAACTTCTGCACACAGCGGTGTGTGAGATATACAAATATTCTTTGGTCCATTTGTCCTCTAAGTTCTGTGGCACCATATCAAATGAATGGGTCAAAAAACTTGTACAGCACAATTAATCATTAGAATAAATAAAAAAAGCACAAATAGAGGACAAAAATAACAAGAATTAATTGTTTTCAAAGAATTAGTTGATTTTTTTAAGCTATTTTGGTTCCAGATTTCTCCTGGACGCCTCTAGACATCACAGAGATTCGTCCATCAGCAGCTCCTGATTTAACATATTGAAGTATTGATTGATGACTCACTGACACACTATTTATTATACTAATATTATTTCTATTTATTCTAATATCAGTGTTTTTCTCTGAGCAAATAAATTCACAGATCTGTCTGTATATATATATATATATATATATATGTAATACAATACAAAGATAGTTCTTCAAGGATTCCTTAGTAAAGAAAATTTTACCTTTGCATGCCCAGGTGTTCTTTGCATGGTGAAATGGTTCTTCGGATTGATGGAGAACGTGTCGTATATGGTTCTATAGCACCAAAAAAGGTTCTGCTATTGTCATGATGTCAAGCTTGTAACTATAAAGGAACCCTTTTTGGTGATATATAGAGCCATATACAACACATTCTTCATCAATCTAAAGAACCATTTCACCATGCAAAGAACCATTTAGGCATTCAAATGGTTCTTTGAGTGTACATGGTTCTATATAGAACCTTTGTCTTTACTAAAGAACCCTTGAAAAAACAAATTTTAAGGGTGTATTGTTAAGGTCATGGCAGGTGTATGTGGCCTTTCTGGGACGGGTTACAGGCCCAGACGGGTTTCTTTGTGAACAGTCTATCAGGTATTGTGTGTGTGTGTGTGTGTGTGTGTGTCCGCCACCCGTCGTGATCAGACCTTAATTACATCCTTAATTAGCACATAAAGCAAAGCTTCTGCACTATCTTTAGCCTCTAATGATGGGATTTCAGCGCGCTAGCTCCGTCTGACTGCCTGACCTTTTAATGCCCACCAACGTAAACACAGTCTACCTGAAAAAACAGGGGAGAGAGACACAGAGACAGAGACAGAGAGAGAGAGAGAGAGAGACAGAGAACGAGATTCGCACCCTTCCCTAAATCCACTCCCCCTGTATTTTTCCATTTCGCCCTCAAACAAAGAGCCACGTGTCGCATCTCTCGGCTAAACGCTAATGTCACAAAATCAAGCCCGCCGTCGCGTTTCGCCGAGATGAAAACCTCCTCCTGATACCTTTTCTCTGTTCATCCGAGGAATTTTACCAAAATAAAGGCTACCAGTTCGACCTTGGAGAGCCTGCGTGAGTCTGAAAGCGCTGGCGCTAGCGGCTCGCGGCGGCTAGCTGTGACTTTGTCTGCCTGTGTGGCTGATTAGCAGTTAGCGGTTAGCATTAGCGGTGGTGGTGGCGTTTGGACAGGGCAGCGTGTGGCATTTATGCCCGGGCCAGCGTCCAGCTAGACTGCCTGCAGGGATTGCAGCAGCTTTTCCAATTAAAGACTGGATCCTTCCCCACAGCATCACACACACACACTCACACACACACACACACACACACACACACACACACACAGTCACACACACACACACACACACTCACACACACAGTCACACACACACACACACACTCACACACACACACACACACACACACACTCACACACACAGTCACACACACACACACACACAGTCACACACACACACACACACACTCACACACACAGTCACACACACACACACACACTCACACACACACATTCACACACATACACACACACACTCACACACTCACACACACAGTCA
Source organism: Colossoma macropomum (assembly GCF_904425465.1). Lineage (NCBI taxonomy): Eukaryota > Metazoa > Chordata > Actinopteri > Characiformes > Serrasalmidae > Colossoma > Colossoma macropomum. The sequence goes on from NW_023494794.1 coordinate 29,225,762, forward strand.
CACACACACTCACACACACTCACACACACGCTAGCATGACAAAGCTACGCTATGACTCACAGAACTGTATACTAACACCTGAAAATGACACCGAGCACTGAGACAACAAAAGCCAGCTAGCCTGAAGTCAAACACGTGCACACACTGCACTGTGCAAAAGTAAGAGACCCCCTTCGCTTACTTAATTTCCTTTTTCTGGAAATATTTGTGAGATTAGATATGAGATAATCCACTTGCATGAGGAAAGAGAAAGTCGAAGGAAAATAAGTGATTGAAAGGGAGATTAAAAGCTACAGAGAAAATGTGGCTCCTAACAACCACCTGGAAGACCTGGTAGACACCTAAACTGCCCCTATCAGATAAACAGCCTTTAAACTTAAAGCTCAGATTGATGGAGAATGTGTTGTATACGGTTCTGCATAGTTCTACAGTTACTATGTCACACTTAAGAAAAGATGGTCCTTTATTAAAGATGGTTCTTCAAGGGTTCTTTAGTAAAAAAAAAAAATAAATAATTGTTCTATATAGAACATTGAACAGTCAGACTGAGGGACAACGTGTTGTATATGGTTCTGCATAGGACCTTTTTGGAAAGGGTTCTGTATAGCACCAAAAAAGGGTTTTTCTATAGTTACAATGTCAACCTTCACACTTAAAGATGGTTCTTCATTAAAGATGGTTCTTCAAGGGTTCTTTTGTAAAAAAAAAAAATGCTTCTATATAGAACACTGAACACTGCATCATGAAAGGGTTCAACAGACTGATGGAGAATCTGCTGTAGATGGTTCTATATAGAATCTTTTCGAAAAGGGTTCTATATCGCACCAAAAATGGTTCTGTTGTTACAAGCTTGATGTCGTAAAAATAGAAGAACTTTTTGGTGCCATAAAGAACCCTTTTCAAAAAAGTTCTATGCAGAACCATCTACAGTACATTTTCCATCAGACTGAAGAACCACTTCACCATGCAAAAACCCTTTAAGCATGCAAATGGAAAGAACCATCTCTTGAAGAACCATCTTTTTCTAAAGTGTATATTAGACAATCCACTTGCCTAAAAAGGAGATGAAAGAAGCTAAATGTTTCCAAAATCAGTTCAAAAACTGATTAAAAGCTCCAGAGAAAATGTGTCTCCTAACAACCACCTGGAAGAGCTGGTCGACCCCAAAACTGCCCCCGTCAGATAAACAGCACTTAAAGCTTTCATCTTTGAGAGAGAGGAGAAAATCAAGCTGCTTCAGATCTGAAAACATCCACAGGTGTTTCTGTCCATCCTTCCACTGTGGGAAGACGACTCAGCGCTGTGGGTCTGAAAGGATGTGTAGCTGTCAAGAAGAACCTCACTGAGAAAAGGAGACGGACACATCAAACAAAGAAGCTGAACAATGGACTGACCACCCCAGAGTCCAGACCTCAACACCACTAAATGTGTTTGATTACTTCAGAAAATGATCAACCTGCTTATACACAAACATAAGTCATTTCAGGGTATCGTACTGGGGCGCCGCCCGTGTGGTATGTGTTTATGCTAAACGCCCCTAAACTTTATCAGCTTTTGGTCATTTAGAAAGCCTAAAGCTAGCGCTAATGCTAGTATTCACCTATAAATACTACACATACATCCCATATAGAAACCTGATATATGGCAACATATGGGTTTCAAATTAGTGACTCATATTATCATATTATGATTTACCTTTCATCCAACTTATGTGACATATATATGATACATGTATGCCAACTTATTTATAATTGGCCATTTTCAAATCAACACATCAACATATAGGCTACAAACATATATCACTGCTGTCAGGACAAAACCTCGTATCTCAATTTTTTACATTTTTCAGTTTTTGACATAATTTGAAAATGTCTGCTGCTCTTTACATTGTGTGTAAATTTCATGATGAATGGACCAAAACAAACAGCCCAAAATTACTTGGAAAAAAATCTGGTTCCATTGACTTACATTAAAAGTAGAGTATGTTTTTTCCTTCTCCTGTAAAGTTACCATTTTGGAGATACCAGGTTTTGTTCTGACAGCAGCGACATGTAACTCATATAATGAACAATATATGATAGAAGACATTATAATTATAGATAGTGACAGATGGCATATATTACTCATAAATTACTCATAAAAAAACTGCAATTTACATAATATTCATTCTTTGTTTTTTCCACATACGTCCCAGTGAAGTGAACATTAGTATAATAGCTACATAACTCTAAATACATGCACATTATAAACTATTAAAACATGAAATTATTGAAGGTTAAACATACTTCTGTTGCTGTTGTTCTGACATAATTTGAAAGTACCTGTTGTTCTTTACATTGTGTGTACATTTCATGACCAAAAGAAACGGCCCGAAAATTAAATTACTAGGAAAAAATTCTGGTTCCATTGACTTACATTAAAGGTATGTAAGCATAATAGCTACATAACTCTTGATACATGCAGATTATAAGCTATGCAGTAAAAGCATTAAAACATGAAATTAATGAAAGTTACACATATCTCTGTTGTCGGAACGAAACCTTGTATCTCCAACATGGTAACTTTACAGGAGAAGGAAAAAACATACTTCACTTTTAATGTAAGTCAATGGAACCAGACATCTTTCCAAGTCATTTTGGGCCGTTTCTTTTGGTCTGTTTATCATGAAATTTACACACAATGTAAAGAGCAACAGACACTTTATAATGATGTCAAAAACTGAAAAATTCTTGCCTGACCTGTTATGATATGTGTATATATGGCCACACATCCATATGGGATTATAAACGTTTATGGCAGACAGTGCCTTGGTAGTCATGACTCGCCTTACATGAACCCTCCCCACCCACTCCAACCCCCGGCACCCCTCCCACGCCCAATGAGTGGCATCCAGTGACGCTGAGCAGGGAATTAGCCTTGCTGCCTCACAGCTGACAGAGGGGCCGGCCATACACCCATCTGCTCAGCTAATGGACAGTGCTAAATCACACACACACACACACACACACACACACCAGCCCCCCACTACTACGTCATCCAGGAGGTCTATTGTCTCAGCATGTTTCCTGGTGTCACACGCCACTGGTTCCAGTCCATCACTCTCACTGCTAGCGCACTCCCACCAGCAGCTAACACCATTACTAGCAACAGTGCTGCTCAGGTTACTATGCTAACACACACACACACACACACACACACACACACACACACACTAGTGTGTGTTTATGGTATTTCCAAGGTCTTCTGTCAATGTGCTGCACCAAACCCAACTCTCCCTTTAAAGCATCTGCCCATTGACTTCTACTCTAAGTGAGCTCAGAGTGGGTGAGTCTGTGGTCTCCTCTAAGTTCAGGGAGGCGTGTTGAGATGATGGTCTGAGCTAATCGAGCGTATCGATACAGATGAAGCAGATGGAGATCAGGATGAAGAAACACTGCAGTGACCTTTAACCTCAGCAGCCAGATCAGCTTTGGGCTCTTTTGAAGGGATATATATGTATATATATATATATATATATATATATATATATATATATATATATATTATTGTGTCATAAGTCCAGAAACATCTTCAGTAGCCTCTCCCCCCAGCAGGCCTTCACCTTTACAATGAGGTGGCCACACAGTTTAGCTGTAAAATGACCCCACCGCCCTCAGTTTACCTCAGCAGAGCGTTTTAAACTCTTTGGCTCCTCAAATGAATCGATATTTAACCAAAACACCATCAAATTCACACTTTTCTACAGCAAAAACGCCCCTTTTTAAAGGAAATCTGACAGAAATGACGGTTAAAAAGCCGTTAACGACCGTTATGGCCGTTATGACCGTTACTCCCTCCTCAGTTCGAATTCAAATCGCGTTCGTTCCATTGTACAGCACCGGCGCGAGCTGCACTACAGCAATTGAGAGGCTGGGGCTGGCACGCGCACACACAAGCAAGCGCGCGCGCACACACGCCCCAGCAAAAATCCCCACTCTGTCAATTTAAACCCAAACGCGAGCGGATACAAACTTTAGAAGCCGATTTAAACGTTTTAATCAGATTCAGATGCGCTGTTTGCGTTATTTCGAGCTGCAGAGGATGGAAAATAAAACTTTCATACTGTCAAAATTCGATTTAATGTCTGTTAAAAAAGACTTTTAAATGCATTAAAGAAGTCAGGGATGAATGAATACAGTGAATGTTTTAGTGGAATCGCTCCCACCTGCGGGTCTCGCGCTGTAATAAAGCCCCCCCGCCCCCCATCCCCACCCCTCCCACCACAACCCCAACACCCCAACACCTTCAGCAGGTAACATTCACCAAAAATAGCGTTACTGAGATTCGAGCGCGCGCCTCCTGTCTTTCCCCCTTTTTCACCCCCGTTCCTGTACGGAGTGCCCCGGGTGCGGTACTTACCCCAGCGCTGTTGCACGCGGAGCGTGTGTGACTGACTGACTGAGTGAGTGTGAGTGTGTGTGAGTGTGTGAGGGTGGGTGTGGATGCTGCAGGAGCGCGAGCCTGCTCTCCGTGCCTTTGTCTGCCGGTGCTGCCTTGCCGGTTAAGTGCCCGCGTGGTCCTAGCGCCGCCTAGGCTCATGCGCGAGCACGCACACACATACACACACACACACACACACAACCGTTTAGTGACAAACCGGAGTTTACGCGGTTCATGGATGACGTCATCCGCCTAGAGGAGGTGTACAGTTCGAGACGGACAGCAGTTTTTCCATTCATTGTTCAGAGGAGCTAAAGGCATTAGCCCCACACCTCTCTCTCTCTCTCTCTCTCTCTCTCTCTCTCTCTCTCTCTCTCTCTTACAGAAGAAATGCTTTATCTGGTCAGTGAAGGAGTAGTGTTGGCAGTAAAAAGGAGCTGATGTCCTTATTGATAACGGAGAGAAAGAGAGAGAACAAGACAGATAGAAGAGGGAGGCAGAGAGAAGGGGAGGAGAGAGAGAGAGAGAGAGAGAGAGAGAAGGAAACGAGAGAGAGAGAGAGGAAGGGTGGAGAGAAGGGGAGGATAGAGAGAGAAAAAAGAGAAGGGTAGAGAGAGGAGAGGAGGATAGAGAGAGAAAAAAGAGAAGGGTAGAGAGAGAAGGGGAGGATAGAGAGAGAAAGGAGGACAGAGAGAGAGAGAAGGGAAGTCTCTCTCTCTCTTTCTGTCTGTCTCTCTCTCTCTCTCTCTCTCTCTCTCTCTCTCATCCAGGTGTAGTGACAGTAGAATGTGAGTCCAGGTGTGTGTTGGAAGTGAAGCTCTCTCCCTGCTCTGCCCTTTATCATCATTCTCCACCAAACACCATCATACCCCACAAAACACCAGTATTCTACTTCAAATACCATCATTTTCTTTCAAACACCATCATTCTCCATCCATCATTCTTCAACAAACACCATCATTCTCCACCAAACACTATCATACCCCAACAAATGCCATCATTCTCCACCAAACACCATCATTCGCCATCAAACACCATCATTCTCCACCAAACACCATCATTCTCCATCAAACACCATCACTCTCCATCAAACAGCAAAATTCTCTATCCATCATTCTCCAACATTGTCCATCAAACACCATCACTGTCCTACCAATTCTCCACACATTCTCCTACCAAACAGCAACATTCTTCAAAAAACACCCGAATTCTCCATCAAACACATTTGGCTTTAAAATGTTCCAAGAATAACATCCTAAATGAGCAGGTATGAATGTAGGAGAACCTTCTAGAGACTCCAGCCCTCACTGGCTTGGGTTTGTTCGTCTCTGTTGAGGAACGTTGGCTCGATGTTCTCTGGGCTTGCTGAGAACTTCCAAGGCCCACAGATGAGAGGAAGACTTTTCCTTTATTGGTGCCCAAACTCACAACAAGATAGACACAACAAGATCTGACTTTAGGTCAGTTTTACTGTCCACCTCGGTGTAACACAGGAGCTGAGGTTCTTCACTGAAGTCTGAGTCCTCTTAGCCAGGTTTTCTTTGTTCTGTATCTGGAGAGGGAACGTAATCAGAAACGTAACCCTGAAGCTGATAAACATGCGCTCAGATCTGATAGATATGGCTCAGATTTCCGGTACCTGATCACCTGGCTGGTTCTCTGCAGGGTTACAGGGCTGAAGGTCTGAAACAGATCAGAAGCTCTGCTTTAGCCAGTGTGTGGAGTTCCATTGTGTTCTGAACACAAAGCATGACCTTCTTTTATCATTTCATTCATCTGTGGCCTCAGTTCAAAGACCTTGAAGCACAGAAGAACCTGAAAGCTCAGACTTTCCCAAGAGTGAGAACTGAAAAGGACAGAGTAAACAGCAGTGCTGTGTGATTAGTCGTCTGGTACACACACACATACACACATTTACAAGTACTTATATGGAATAATATATGTGATGATATATATGCAAAACCTGCATGTACCTATATGTAATAATAACAATCCCATATACATTATGCATATTACGTTAAAGACTAGATGTGATAATTATATAGTATGCATATTACATATATAGTATGCAAATGTATTTGTACGTTTATCTATATGTTCTTTTATATATATATATATATATATATATATATATATATATATATATATATATATATATATATGTAACCCAAATCCAAAACAACATCCAAAGAAGTTGGGACGGGGGCACCAAAAGGCTGGTAAAGTTGTGTAATGCTAAAAAAAACACCTGGTGGTTAATTGGCCACAGGTCAGTAACATGATTGGGTATAAAAGAGCCTCTCAGAGAGGCGGAGTCTTTCAGAAGTAAAGATGAGGAGGAGTTCACCACTCTGTGAAAGACTGCACCATCAAATAGTGCAACAATTCAAGAAGAACGTTTCTAAACATAACATAGCAAAGAACTTTTGCTTTTCTGTCTGTTGCTGCATCCACAAATGCAAACTAAAACTCTAAAACACAAGGAAGAAACTGTACATAAACTGGATCCAGAAATGCTGCCACCTTCTCTGGGCCTGAGCTCATTTAAAATGGACTGAGAGGAAGTGGAAAAGTTTCCTGTGGTCCAACAAATCAACATTTGAAATTCTTTTTGGAAATCATGGACACTGTGTCCTCCGGGCTAAAGACCACTCAGCTTGTTATTGTGCACATGGCATGGGTGATGCGAACATCTGTGAAGGCGGCATTAATGCTGAACGATATATACATGTTTTGGCAACATAAGCTGCCATCCAGACGACGTCTTTTTCAGAGAAGGCCTTGATTATTTCAGTAAGACAATGTCAAACCACATTCTGCGTGTATTACAACAGCATTGCTCCGTATTAAAAGAGTCTGGGTGCTAAACTGACCTGCCTGCTGTCCAGACCTGTCACCACTGATAACATTTGGCACAATATGAAATGAATCATATGACAAATAAGCCCCCAAATTGTTGAGCAGCTGAAATCCTGTATGAAACAAAAATGAGAAAACATTTCACTTTCTAAACTACAGCAGTGTCTCCTCAGTTCCCAAACGCTTACAGAGTGTTGTTAAAGAAGAGGTGATGAAACACAGTGGTGAACAGGCCCCCGTCCCAACTTTTTTGGAACATGTTTTTGGCAACAAATTTATTTTTCAAAGAACAATAAAATTTCTGTATACGTGTGTGTGTGAGTGTGTGTGTGTGTGTGTGTGTGTGTGTGTGTGTGTGTGTGTGTGTGCGTGTGTGAGTAGCACACACAGGCTGAGCTTTGTGCTGTGTGGTCAGTTGGACTGTTGCCCACTCTGGCTGGTCTGCTCCTCCAGCTGATAGCGTAAGGCTGATGTGTGGGAGGATTAAACTCGCTCTCTGTTCTCCTCAGTGAGGGTGTATGGGAGCTCTACAGGGGCTGCGTTAACATGAGAGGGACACATGGACGTCCATATGGGACCATACACCGTAGAGGAGGTACTTGCGTGTGTATATACGCGTGCGAAAGAAAGAAGAAAGAATGCATATTCAGTGACGGAGCTGACATGAGAAGACAAACAGATGAGAAGCATAAAGATACAGTAACAAGGAACAGATGATGATAAAGATAAACAGATGAGGGAACCGCTGATCCAGACTGATCATGTTCTTATGAAAGTCAGTCTGTGTGTCAGTGGTGAACAGTCAGTATTAGAGCTAGGTGTTCATTTTGGGTCATTAATTTTAAAACTTGGTCAAAAACAAGAAAAAAAGGCTGCTACATTAGATATAATCTTCTACTAGCACCCCTATGGTTTCCTAATGGTATGTTAGCTCTCAAAATGAAAATTTTTTGGCCATTCTAGATTAAACACAGACATTTGAAGTTTCTAGAACCTCCAGAAAGACTAAAGTGACCTTTTTACCGCTCATTGCAAATCAAAGCATGATTTGTTGATTCCTCTGTCACTTTCTAATTATCGTTGTTGTTGGAAGAAAACCTCGTATCTCCATTTTTGATGTTTTTCAGTTTTTTACATAATTTGAAAATGCCTGTTACCCTTTATGTTATAAGTAAATTTCATGATGATTGGACTAAAAGAAACGGCCTAAAATGATATAGAAAAAACTCTGGTTCCATTGACTTACATTAAAAGTAACGTATGTTTTTTCCTTCTCCTGTAAAGTTACCTTTTTGGAGATATGAGGTTTCCAACAACAGTGTTATGTTGGTAGTTAATCTAGTCCAGCTCCTGAAGTCCTAACCAATGGGAGAGCTCACTTAGCTGCATCTACCAAGATACCACAGAGAAAGAAATCCTGATTGGATAATTTTCTATAAGGTGTTTCAAGAATTTAACCATTTTGTTTCAACCATATTACTCCATTACTAGCTGAGATTACAGCAAGCATGATGAATATGTTAAAGACATACTGTTTTGACCTGGTCTGGTCAGCATAAAATAAAGAAACATTCCTGCCCTCCCAGTTCCCCAACTTACAGGTACAACCACACACACGTTACCTAAGCCGCTTATCCCTCTGGGCCGCTCCCAGCAGTCACTGGGTGGAAGGCAGGAAACACCCTGGACAGGCTGCCAGTCCATTACAGGGCAGACAGACACAGACACACACACACCCAGTGTCCAGTCAGCCTGACTTTGGACCAGAATGCCCAGAGGAAACCCATGTAGACACGAGGACAACATGCACAGCCACACAGAAAAGACCCTGGTCACCCGGCTGGGGAATCGAACCCAGGCCCTTCTTGCTGTGACAACTTTTATCACTATTTTTTGAGGTTTGAGTTGGAACAAACAAAATGCATCCTCAATTTACCAAATCAACGCAGACGCATAAATCGGCATTAAGCCTGTTTTCTCGTGAATTCCCAGCCTTAGTGTTTCTTAATTTTTTAAATACTCAAAAGTCAAACTGTTGTATTGGTTTCTGTTTCTGTTGTTTAGTCTGTGAATTGTGTTAGATGTGTTGTGTTTTGTGGCATTAAGCAGCGCTGGGTGGTATTAAGTTTATCTTATTTAGGAGACTGTGAACTGTCTTTAATACAAATGCAACGTCTCGCTTGTGTTTTATGATAAGTCTCAAGAAATGAAACATGCTTTTCCAAAATATCTCATTTTTTGCCGATTGTGAAACTGATGGTTACAAACTCCTTTGCTTTCTGTTGTTTTATTCTAGCTCTTACAGTGAATTCATGGAACTGGAGGCAATAAATCTTAATGGATCATCAGGCCTTGAGTTGACCATTACTCAGCTGGGGCTGCTACACAGATGAGATCCAGAGTATTATCACAACAGCAGAACAGAACTACATCAGTGCTGCACAGCCAAATTCCAGACACAGAATTCCGTAGATTTACATGTAACATGGGAAAAGCAGCAGTGATGCAAATCAGATTTCTGTCTCTCTATCGGAGACGGATTTATGCGGCAGTCTGCAGATGCAGCTCCACAGGCTGAGCCTCAGCTTGGGCAGGAAAGGTCCCTGCAGGGTCGCCACCCGTCCAGGACTTTCCTGGACTGTCTGTCCAGGAAAAATGTATTCTATTCCTGGATACAAAAGACCCAGAACCCAAACGTTTACACATGTAAGCATCTGTTACGAAACTGCTTTTTATCCAGTTTAACCAGCTGTATACAAATAATGGCTTTGATTGGCTCATATTACCATATTGGTGTGGGACCCTCTACAGTCCACCTTCAGTACCTTCAATTCTGGAAATATTTGCACATTCTTAAAAAAGATGGTAATGGAACGGTTCTATTTAGAACCATGAGTTCCATATAGAGCCATTTCATGCTTGAATAGTTCTTTGCATGGTGAAATAGTTCTTCAGACTGTTGTTATGATGTCAAGCTTGTATTCAATAGAAGAACCCTTTTTGGTTCCATGCAAATAACCATTTAGGCAATGAATGTTTCTATATAGAACATACTTTTCTACATAGAACCAGTCTCTTTAACTAAAGAACAAGAATATATAGATTATAAGAATATATATATATATATGAATGACCTGGGTATATAGGCTGAACTGAAGGCCTAGCTAGTCATTAACATCAGGTGTTAGCAAAATTTGCCACATCTTTGTTTTTGTTTTTGTTCTGGCCCAGTTAATGGCTGCATCCTCAGTCCGGATTTGGCCCACGTGCTGTAAAGTGAGTAGAACTAATGGATGTGGCCCAAAATTGGCCCAAATACATTGCTGGACCACAACATCCATGCCAGATTTGGCCCACAAATATAGACACGAGATGGAACTGTATGAAGCTGTCCAGGATCTGGCCCTATTCTGGCCCTCCTGCCTAACATCTGCTTGGTAGACAACCAAAGGTTGTGTAAGTAAGCAAAACTCGGCCCAAAACTGTCTCCTATCTGAGAGTTAGCTCGCTAGCTAACTGTCCAACGTCCAATTGTCTATTTGTCAGGCATCTGTGGAACTGAAGCTACTCTTAATACTGAAGCCACAGAACTGTTCCTTCAGGGACTGACCAAGTAAAATGGAACAAAGAAAAAAAAAGACAGTGATGTATTAATGAAATTAAACACTGAACAGCCGTATCTCCAGCAGGTCCCTGGGGTCCAGGGTGGAGGAAACTCATCAGAGTGTGTTTAAATGGAAGAGCCGCAGGGTGTGTTTAGTTCTCCATTACACCGCGGTGGAGTGGAGGTGGATATTTGTGTATCAGGCAGAGATAACAACCTGTTCTGAGTGGATAAAGAGAGTCAGGTTTACTGGGAGTGAAAGTAATGGAGAATATTTACACTACTAATCACACCGTCTGACCAAAAGTATCCAGACAGTCCTTCTGAAGAGTGAATTCAGATAGTTTAAGGTCTGAAAAGCTGACACAGCTTGTATAATCTTCATAGAAAAGCACTGACCAGTAGAATAGGATGCTCTGGAGCAGCTACACATGAGCCTAAGGTAACCATGCCCAGTGCCAAGTGTGGGCTAGAGGGGTATAAAGCCCCCCCCAGCATTGGGCTGTGGAGCAGTGGAGCTGTGTTGTCTGGAGTGATGGAGTTCCATCCAATACCTTTGGGATGAGTTGGAGTGATCCAGAACTGAGTGATCCAGAACCTGACCTCACTAATGCTCAATCAACTCCTCACAGCCAACATCTAGAGTCTTCCCAAAAGAGTCGAGGCTGTTACTGCAGCACAGACTCACTATTAACACCTTCATTTCAATAGAAACGCTGGAGTCGACAGACTTTTGGGGTATTTTATATCCAGATTATGTCCAGATACATTTTCTCCACATTATATTAACGCCTGGCCAAATGGAGTGAGATCTACACAAGGTTCCCAAATGGTTCCTGGCTTGTGTTTAAACCTTTAACGGGTAGAGAAACTTTGCTGTGTAACGAAGCAACATTTTCATGATCAGAAGCAAATATTTATAGTACTGCGCAAAAACCAAAGACCACCCTTTAATTCATAAAGCGCTGTGTGTAGTGTAGAGATGGTGTGTGTGTGTGTGTGTGTGTGTGTGTGTGTGTGCAATGTGTGATATGTGTTGAATGCAGCAGAGACAGCTGAACAGCTCATACACACCCAGCACAAACACAGCAGCCAAAAACAGACCACCACACCCAGAACAGCCCCCCACAACCTGATCACACAGAAAGAGGGAGAGACAGAGAGAGAGAAACAGAGAGACAGCAGAGATAGATAGATAAATAGATAGATAGACAGCTAGATAGATAGAAAGACAGACAGACAGATAGAGAGCTAGATATATTATTAGATAGAAAGACTGACAGGCAGATAGATAGATAGCTGGATAGATAGATAGACTCATAGACAGACAGACATAGCTAGATAGATTGTTGGACAGATAGACAGACAGACAGACACAGATAAATAGATAGTTAGATAGACTGACAGACAGACAGACAGACAGATAAACAGAAAAATCGATAGACAGGCCACTTTATCAGAAACCCCTCTCCTATAGCTCCACCTTGCTGGTGTTCAGTTAAAGACTGTAGACTCATCTGCTGAGGTACAGTTTGTTGTCCATCCTCTAGTCCTTCATTAGTGATGACCACAAAGTCACTCCTGTCTGAAAAACCCAGCTACACCGCTGTGCCTAATACACCCATACCAGCACCACACCCATGGGGGTGTTGGGGAGGGGTTGTTGGACAGTTGTGTCTCTGTGGGGGTCCACGTCCATTGGGCATGTCCCAAACACATGCTTCTTTCTGTGTCTGATGGGTCTGGATGTGTCTGGTGTTTCCTCTTGTTTAACTGTGTGGTCACTGTCTCCTTCTGCTGCTGTACTGATTTTGCTCATGTTTACTATGTTGTTTGACTTTTTTGTTGTTGTACTATGTTTAATTTCAATGTTTTCAGTTTGAGAATGGTGGATATAAATGAAACATTATTATTAATACTTTTATGAATAATAATAATAATAATAATAATAATAATAATAGTTATAGCTCATTCTACTATTATGATGACAAACATGGTATAAATGTTAATTTGTAATTAAAGTGTTATATATATATATATATATATATATATATATATATATATATATATATATATATATATATGAGAGTAACACCACTTACTGTAACCCCACTGATATATATATATATATTCGTTCATGACTTCAAAGTATACTGTGTCTTGTTATTAAGCCTTTATAGAGGAAATCTGAGGAAATATGCTGCACTGACCCATTAATATTCCCTCATTGTGCAAAACACTGCAAAACACCTCTAAATACTGGTGTAATCCATCAGTGCAGCGCTCTGAGGAGGAAGAGGAGGTGAGATCATGCTCAAAAATAAGGAGTCACAGGAACATTTCACAGCCCACATGGAGGAAAGGACGTGTTTTCTAACGAGCAGCCGGAGATCTGGGCTCCACTACAGGCACACTTTTGTTGTAATAAAGAGTAGATTTAATTTCTATTAACAACTTTAATTAATCTGTTACATATCACACTTAAAACGCTGGCCATGATACAGTTACTGTACACAAGAGAGGAAAACCAACACCGCACACAGAAAACACTGCGCTTGGCTTTTGGGTGATCGTGTATATTTTAATAAACAACACAACTAGAAAATGACAGCTATAAATGAATAAACCACAGTGATTGGTGACCTTGTTGAGTTGAGGCCTTTGTTTAATCCATGGAAAGCAATGCTGCTGCATAAAGTCTCATAGAAAAGTTGCATATATTTCATGTGAAATGTGCAAAAACCATGTTTTTACAAGTAATCAGGTGTTTGATCCCATGTGAACACATGTAAAAAGACACTTTTAACATGTAAAGTGTGCGAAAGCCACCCACACGTCATTCACCTGTGAAATTCATGTGACTTTTCTGAAAAGGAAATTTTGAAAAACATTGAGTGATTTCATATGAAACGTCATACTAGCAAAATGAGTTCAATACGAACACAAAAATATGAAAATGGCTTCTATATTGACAAGATATTTTAGCCTGAAAGCAACTGAGGACCACCACAACATCACCATGACCACCACCGTCACCACTGCTTACTGGTAAGTTAGCTTTCTCTGAATAATGTTCAGATGTCTGCTTGTGTTATCATCACTTAGCAAAGACAGCCAGCTATATATAACATAATCCAGGCTGCATGTGAGGCTAGCTTTACCCATAGCTGGGCTAAGCCTTGCAAACAGTTAGCAGCAAGCATTAGCTCACAATTGCAAGTTAGCTGACTAGTCATGCATTCGGTGAAGATGCTACCAGAAACAGTATCATAGTTAAAAAGCAGGCATTGATACATTATGGCTGAGAGCTCTTGTTTAGTGGTCAACAATCATGTTTAAACAGCACAGAGACTAGTCTTGGTGAGTTTTGGTGATTACAGTTGCATTATATTAGCAGTCTGCTAACGCTGCTGAAAAATCCAGCACAGTGCAGCATGCATTCCATACTGGTCTAAGCTGGTTTATGCTGGTCCAGTGTTGGTCTGGTGCTGCTTTGGCTGGTCACCAAGCATGGTCATGCTGGTTGACCAGCATACAAGCATCCAAAACACAGCATATCGCTGTAGTCGGAAGAAAACGTCGTATCTCCATTTTTGTCATTTTTCAGTTTTTCACATAATCTGAGAGGACCTGTTGCCCTTTACATTGTGTGTAAATTTCATGATGAATGGGCTAAAAGAAACAGCCCAGAATACTTAGGAAAAATGTCTGGTTCCATTGACTTACATTAAAAGTAAAGAAGGTTTTTTCCTTCTCTTGTAAAGTTACCTTTTTGGAGATACAAGGTTTTCTTCCGACAACAGCGATATCCTGGTTATGCTCGTGACCAGCATAACAACTTCCATTGCTGCTGACCAGCATACCAGCATCCAAAACACAACATATTGTAGCGTCCAGAGAAAGAAGAGCCAGAGGGAAACACTGTGTATGCAGGCAAATGCTCTTTTATTGAACAGGCACTCAACTACCCCACAGCCCAATATCACATGCATAACACATAATCACATCTTACTAAAGCAACATAAACATTTGAAACAGATGTCTCTCCTTGTAATGGGAGCATGGTGCCTCCCAAGAGCCTTTGCATGTGGCTTTTTGGCATGACCACGCCTCCTGTGCTCCTGCAGCCAGTGGTGGATGCCACAATATGCTGTTAATTACTGCTGTATGAATTTTGATTATACTGTTGTTATGATCTTTCAGCTCTGTGGCTAAAGATCTGTATATATATATATATATATATATATATTTGGAGCATCTCTATTGGTCCATTGATTATGAAATTTTCACACAATGCAATGGGCAGCTGCTGTTAAAATTATGCAGAAAGCTAAAAATCTAAAAAAAGAAATTTTTGGACGGTGACGATATATTAACATTTATATATATGGACCAATAGAGATGCTCCAAAATCACTTGTAATAAAACCTCTTTACATCAACGGACATTAAAAGTTAAGAACGTTTTTTGCTGATATGTCGCTGCTGTCTAAACAACACCTTGTATCTCCATTTTTGTCCGTTTTTCAGTTTTTGACATAATTTGAAAATACCTGTGGTCCTATACATTTTGTGTAAATTTCATGATGAATGGACCAACAGAAATGACCCAGAATTACTTGGAAAGACGTCTGGTTCCATTGACTTTCATTAAAGTAGAGTATGTTTTTTCCTTCTCCTGTAAAGTTTATATATTGACATTTAATTTTGCGCGACTTTCAACATCCAATAGATTTCATAGATTTACTGATATACTGTTGTGTGTTGAATGCTGCACTGGTTGTTGTTGAACAGGCTGGTTCTGAGGTTCTGATGGGCTTCCGTTGGTGCTGTTTATTTAGGCCGATGTGCTTGATGTTGTTATCATACACTGTCCAGCTGTTTTGCCAAGTCTGGCCCTCACACAGTTTAGCAGACTGAAGGTTGTCCACAAGGGGGAGCAAGTGCTCAAGTGGCTTTTGTGTGCATCATTAGAATGGAGGAAGTTTCATAAATAACAGGAATGAAAACAGTCATGGTTATGATATGAAGAACATTAATGTTTTTATCTCGGCTGTGGATGAGCACGGGCAGAAAAGCAGTGGGGGTGCTGTGGAACAGTGGAGCGTAGCATCAGTCACACAGTGTGGACAGAGCACGTCAGCAGAGTCCAGTTACAGCACTGTCAACTCACCAGCTGGCAAAACCAGGCCACTCCACTGATTCTGATTCTGACATTAAGCACACTGAACCAGACCAAGTGAGTGAATCAGCTCCTCCTCAGAGAAAACGTCTCTCTGAGCTGCACTTGAAAGCAGCGTTTGGTCTTAGCGTGCTCCGTGATTGGCGGTCATCTCTGAGACGCAACAGAAGGTGGATATTTTTTACCACAGTCGGGGTCCAGCAGCCTCTCAGCTCACGTTTCCAATCCTCTCCCAATAAAAAGTCTTTTAATCAAATCCCAGCCTGGAAACGGAGACATTAACTCAATCTGAGATTAAATTTCATTTCATAACGGCGGGCCTGAGAGGGTCTGCAGAGGATCAGTGAGAACCTCCAGGGAAAACAGACGCAAACGAACAGAACAGAACAGAGGAGGTAAAACAAATTAGAGTACATTAAAGCTGTGATGATGAGCCTTAAATATCAGGGGTGTAAATCTCTGATCTAACGATTCTATTCAATTACGATTTAATGCATCATCTCAAATTTCACCACAAATCAATTTGACTCGATTGTTTTGAAAGCGATTCAATGCATCATCTCAAATTTCAACAGGAATCAAACTGATTCAATTCTTCAGAAAATGACTTAATGTGTCATCTCACATTTCACCACAAATCATTAAAATTTGATTCTTTATGAAATGATTCAACACATCACCTCACATTACTCTGCAAATCATTTTGATTTGATTCTTTAGTAAATGATTCAGTGCCTCATCTCTCAAATTCTACCACAAATGAATTTGATTCAGTTATTTTGAAAATAATTCAATGCATCATCTCAAATTTCAACAGGAGTCAAACTGATTCATTTTTTTTAGAAAATGACTTAATGTGTCATCTCACATTTCACCACAAATCCATAAAATTTGATTCTTTATGAAATGATTCAACACATCATCGCACATTACTGTGCAAATCATTTTGATTTGGTTCTTTAGTGGATGATTCAGTGCTTCATCTCTCAAACGTCATAACAAATCATCCGATTTGGCTCTATAGGAAACAATTCAATGCATCATCTTAAATGTCACCACAAATGAATTTGATTCAGTTATTTTGAAAATGATTCAATGCATCATCTTAAATTTCACCACAAATGAATTTGATTCAGTTATTTTGAAAATGATTCAATGCATCATCTTAAATTTTGCTGGAAATCGATTCAACAATGGTTCAGAATTCAAATGACTCAAATGTTTCCAAATATTAATTAAATTCAATTCTTTAGAAAGTGGTTCAGTGCATCATCGCACATTTCATCTTGAATTTCACCACAAATCAACTCGATTTGATTCTTTTATGTTCAGAAATAGACTGTGAAGCTTTATATGGAGTAAAAAAATAATGTTTATTTAATTGTTTTTAATGCTAACATTAAGAAAAATCAATGCTGTTGAATCAACACTTTCAGACGCGTTTTTACAGTCCAACTAAATACATGTCCAAAAGGAGAACTGGACGTGTTCAGGTCAAGCATATGAGCAAGAAAACCACCTAATTTGTTATCCAGTTTGTCACCAGCATAAGGAATGAGAGATCAAAGTGAGCTTTACACACACAGTAACATCACACCATTAAATAACACACACACACACACACACACACAAACACACACACACACACACACACACACACACAGCAGTGACAGGTGAGTTCAGAAAGACGGGAAATGACCAAACAGCTGAGTCACACTGCCAGGAAGCCTCCATACACTCACGTTCATAAAAGGAGACACAGAGGAGCTGATATAGTGTTTCTGCTTTGGTGCTGGAGTTTAATGAGTAATAGAGGCTTCCCCTAACTGGCCACTTTATTAGAAACACCTAACTTGTGCTTCCCCTAACTGGCCAATTTATTAGAAACACCTAACTTGTGTTTCCCCTCACTGGCCACTTTATTAGAAACACCACCTTGTGCTTCCACTAACTGGCCACTTTATTAGAAACCCCTACCTTGTGCTTCCACTAACTGGCCACTTTATTAGAAACACCTACCTTGTGCTTCCACTAACTGGCCACTTTATTAGAAACCCATACCTTGTGCTTCCACTAACTGGCCACTTTATTAGAAACACCACCTTGTGCTTCCACTAACTGGCCACTTTATTAGAAACACCTACCTTGTGCTTCCTCTAACTGGCCACTTTATTAGAAACACCTACCTTGTGCTTCCACTAACTGGCCACTTTATTAGAAACACATAATTTATGTTTCCCTTAACTGGCCACTTTATTAGAAACACCTACCTTGTGCTTCCACTAACTGGCCACTTTATTAGAAACACCTACCTTGTGCTTCCTCTAACTGGCCACTTTATTAGAAACACCTACTTTATGTTTCCCTTAACTGGCCACGTTATTAGAAACACCTACCTTGTGCTTCCGCTCCCTGGCCACTTTATTAGAAACACCTACCTTGTGCTTCCTCTAACTGGCCACTTTATTAGAAACACCTACTTTATGTTTCCCTTAACTGGCCACTTTATCAGAAACACCTACCTTGTGCTTCCACTAACTGGCCACTTTATTAGAAACCCCTACCTTGTGCTTCCTCTAACTGGCCACTTTATTAGAAACACATACTTTATGTTTCCCCTAACTGGCCACTTTATTAGAAACACCTACCTTGTGCTTCCACTAACTGGCCACTTTATTAGAAACACCTACCTTGTGCTTCCTCTAACTGGCCACTTTATTAGAAACACCTACTTTATGTTTCCCTTAACTGGCCACTTTATCAGAAACACCTACCTTGTGCTTCCACTAACTGGCCACTTTATTAGAAACCCCTACCTTGTGCTTCCTCTAACTGGCCACTTTATTAGAAACACCTACCTTGTGCTTCCACTAACTGGCCACTTTATTAGAAACACCTACCTTGTGCTTCCACTCACTGGCCACTTTATTAGAAACACCTACCTTGTGCTTCCACTATTAACTATTTAAAACTATCACTTTATTCACTAAAATACCTTAAACTACATTAAATTAAAGCAAGCTCATGAATCCTGTTGGGTGTTACCAAGGAAATCATATCAATGGTGAAGA